>NC_090837.1:5387727-5703636 GCF_028021215.1 Eschrichtius robustus
ATTTGCTTACTGCTTTTCTGCACACTGTGCGAAGCGAAAAATATTTACTACCTGGCCCTTTACAGAAAAATTGTGTTGATCCCTGGCCTATTGCCTGTCATTTGACTCCAGGACCAATCCCTTGGGGAAGAGTTACGGAAAGTTCCGCAGCAGTAAATAAATGCTCCGGCATGAAAGTACATGTGAATTACACACGCCGCCACTCACGACTCATTGGCCAGAAATGGTCATGTGGCTCTACCCAACCACAGGGGCCGGAGGTGCAATCAAATTTCTGATGAACTACAGGAGTGACCACACACACCTTCAGATTCCTTTTTTTAAAATAAAGGATTCCGCAAACCCTTGAAAATGATCTATCCCAGGCAAAAACCACATATGGAAGCCATCTGGTCCGCTGGCCTTTTCAGAAAACTCAGAAAAAAAAGTCAAGAAAGAATAAGGACACCGTTTCAAAAAACACACACACACACCAACACACATATTCTTTCTTTGATTAGTATTTTTTTTCCCAGCTTCTCCCTTCTTTATTGCCAAAGATCAACAAATCTGCCTTTTGCATTTTAAGGATTTATAATAGCGTGGATTACTATTAGTAGTAACAGTAATAGCTAACATTATTCACTGAGACTATATAACGTGCCAGACCCTTTCACACGCACTCTCTCATTAAATTCTTACAACATCCTGTATAAAAAGTATTATCGTTACCTTAATTTTACTGATGTAAACATTGGAACTTAAGGAGATTGATTTGCTCAATGTCAGATAGCTATTATGTTTTGTTTCATTTTGCTTTGTTTATTAATTTTATCAGAGTATAGTTGCTTTACAATGCTGTGTAAGTTTCTGCTGTGCAGCAGAGTGAATCAGCTATACGTACACATATACCCCCTCTTTTTTAGATCTCCTTCCCATTAGGTCACCACAGAGCACTGAGTAGAGTTCCCTGTGCTATACAGTAGGTTCTCATTAGTTATCTATTTTATACATAGTAGTGTCTATATGTCAATCCCAATCTCCCAATTCATCCCACCCCCAGTATTTTTCTTTCTTATTCAAACCTCCTGGCACCCCCATATCCTTGCAAACTTCTCTCAAGCCCTTTCGGAGAGTCTTCTGTGCCTTCCTGAACTGGGCACAATTTCAAATCTGATTTACTTTAGTCGCTACGTGCAAGCTGTGATTCCCACAAATGTCCCAAAGTGACAGGCTTTATCCTTGTAAGCACTCTGTTCTTGCCTCTCAGCCAAGGCCTCCGTTCCCAAGACAGCGTTGACCACCAGTGTTTAGGGCTCTCAAGTTTCCTCTCTTCCCCTCCTTTTCTCTCTCCCAGCCGGGTCTTTATTCTCTCTCCCTCCAACCCTCCAATTTCCTTCTACCCCATTGTCCCCACTCCTGACATGTGCACTCGCCTCCACAGCGCTCCAGACTCTCCCCGACCCCGACCCCCCAATTAGGAATCAGTCCAGAATTCCCTTGAATCATCAATGGCTGTTTGTTGCAGTCTCTTCAACTCAAACTGCTTATTTCTTCTTTTAATACATAGAGCACCTTCTGTTCAAATTGCTGGAGGGCCTTGGATGGTGAGGTGTCTTTTCGGTTTTTAATGAGTCCAATTCAGCGTAGACTCATTTTAAGACCCACATTGAAAGTTCTCTTATTAGCTTCACAGAGGGGGGAAGAAAAGTATCAGCACATGGCATTTAAAATTTCACTTCTTAACCTAGAGATATTTCAGTTTCCATTGTGATTGAAAATAAGCATCAAAGAAGACGCCAGATCCACTTAACGAGAAAAACAGCAAAGGAAATAGGAAAGTATTCAAATGCAGAGTCAACAAACTGAGAAGTTTAACAAGATCACCCAGAATGGAATGGTTTCTGTCTCCTTACAACTATATTTATAAATGTTTTCCTAAGAGATAAATAAGCTGATTTCTGGATGACAGAAATGTTTTCTCTTTTATGCCTTACGCAAGATGTTTACCATGTCAGCTCTATCTTTGCAAATGCCTATATGAATGATCTTAAATTCATGAAGAGGCCAAGCTATCTGCTGGCACTTGGCTTCAAAGCAGAGGGAGTAGTCCCCCCATCACCTTCACATCCCGTGGGGCGCTGGGAATGACCAGGAACATCACACGCACACACACACACACACACACAAACACACACACACTTCTGTTTTATGCAGACATCTCCTTTTGCCATTTTTCTGAACAACTGCTGCCTTGAATAGGCTCACGGTGGAAAACTGAGCCAGGAGGAAGAGAGGCAGTGAATTCAACGCCAGGATCCTATTTGACACCTATTGTTTTATTTCAGAAGCCACATCAAAGTTAGACCGCAGTGCTTCTTAACTGTAAACTTGTCATCATAATAACTTTGCTGCCTGTTTCTGAAAATGCAAATTTGGCATTCTCAACAGGGCACAGTCAGCCTAGGTGGGTCCAAGCCAGAACCCAGAAATCTCTGTTCAAACAAGCCCTCCTTGAAAGCTCCATTCAGCTCTCCAGAGCCATGTGCAGAAGCCAAACAATAGTAAATTCAGCAAGGACAAGAGATGTCTTCTGTCAGGCCTGGCCCTGTTCCGAGGGTAGGGGATTAGGACAAGCTGCCCAAACAGTAATTAACAAGACAGGGACAACCCCAAAGGGCAGTGTGATTGGCCAAGGCAAGCGGGGTCTGCACATACCAGGCTGAGAATTCCTGCGTTGTCCGGGGTTTGGTGACGGTCACCTGCCTCCCACCAACTGGCAGAGTTTAAGAAGCTAATGTGCATTTGGAATCTCCAAGAGTAGAATATGAATAGAGAATACAGTATGAGGCATTTTCCAAACGTATTTTCCCAACGTATTCCAAATGTTTCATGGAAGGTCTCTAAGCAGACTAATCTACTGTATGTGACCTTTGGGAAATAGCTATGCTAGAGAAGGTTTTCAATGTTTGTTTTAGTTTTATTTTATTTTATCTTATTGCCCCTGGTTTTCAATGTATAATTTATTTTCAGGCCAGAGGTCTTACGCAACACTGATACAAGTCTTTTAAAAGAATCAGCTTCATCATGCTAGTATTATATTGCATATAGTATATATAACATCCATAAGATGTTACGGAAAAACCTGAATGAACTTTTTGGCCAACCCAACAAAAATAGGAGAGCTGGAAAAAGAATTTCGAGATTGCAGACTTAACACTCTCATTTTAAGGTAGAGGAGATTGAGGCCCCAAGAGAGAAAATATTGGTGGGTGGACAGACACACGGCAAGCCGGGTGGTGGTCAAGATTCCGGTCTGTTTTCCCCTGAAGCTCGACCCAGGGTTCTGTCATCATTTTATGCTATGGCTTCTTGTCATCTTTCTCTTGTCGTTAGAGAAAAAAAAAAAAACTAGAAAAGATGTGATGGGAAAAGCAACTCCTTTTGCAGCCTACAAAAAGGTCACCACATGCTCTCATTTAAAATTCATACCACGAAATCTGAAAGTGAAATGCAAGCAGCAAAAGCTCACAATATGTGAGTGAATAACAACAACAAAATTTAATACTGGATTGTATATCTATGCAAGTCACTGAGATGCAAAAAAATAAGCAGGATTATTAGGAAAATTATAGGAGACAAGCTTTAAGATTTTAGTGTAAGAGATAAAATGCCAAGTCATAGAACATAAGACTGGTAATTCGACTATCATAAAATTTTAAACATATGTAACAGAAGACTCCACAAAAAGTGAAGGGACAGGACGAAGTAAAGACAATATTGGATACATAAATAAAAAATTAATATCCAAAATACACAATGAGCACCTATAAATCAGTAAAGAAAAATCAACTCATAGCCAAGTGATATGAAAAGAGATTTCCCAGAAAAGGAAATGTAAATGGCCAATAAACATATGAAAAGATGTTCGACTTCCCCAACAGTCACTGAAATGAACATCAGAACAATAAGGAGATACTGTCACTCATCAAACTGACATTATTTAAAAGATTGTATAATACCAAGCACCAAGGAAACTGGAGGGAAATGAGAACTCTCAGACATTGCTGGGAGGGTATCCACTAGCACAGAGATTTTGGAAAACAAATGGCTGCTTCAAAATATTCAAAATGTGCAAACCCTCTGACTTAGCACTTCCATTTCCTGGAACTTTTTCTAGAAAAGTGCTTAACACATGTTCATAATGAGACATGTGCAAATACAATTAACCCACCATTATGGGAAACAGAGAAAATTTATAAAAAAACTAAACATCCACCAATGCAGGAATGGTTAAATAAGCCATGACATATCCCAATTACTGACTCTTGTAGCAGTTAAAAGAATCAAGCCAAAGATACACGTACCCCATATTCATTGCAGCATTATATCCACAGTAGCCAAGAAACGGAGGCAACCTAAGTGCCCATGGATGGACAAATGAATAAAGAAGATGTGGTTTATACATACAACGGAATATGATCCAGCCGTAAGAGGAGAAAATCCTGCCATTTGCAAGAACGTGGATGGACCTTGAGGGCACGAAGCTGAGTGAAATAAGTCAGACAGAGAAAGGCAAGTACTGTATGATCTCATATGTGGAATCTAAGAAACAAAAACAAGCTCATAGATGCAGAGAAAAGATTAGCAGTTGTCAGAGGTGGGGGAGTAGGGTGGGCAAAATGGATGAAGGGGATCAAAAGGTACAAACTTCCAGTTATAAAATGAATAAGTCATAGGCCTGTAATGTACAACACAGCGACTATCGTTAATAATACTGAGTTGCATATCTGAAAGTTGCTAAGAAAGCAGATCTTAAAAGTTCTCATCACAAGAAAAAAAATTTTGTAACTGTTGGTGATGGATGTTAACTAGATTATTATGGTAATCATTTTGCAATATATATAAATATCAAATCATTAGGTTATACACTTGAAATTAATATAATGTTATATGTCAATTATATCTTAATTTTTAAAACAGAATCATGCCGGAAGACCCTTGCTTTCAGTAATGGTTGCCTGGATAATCCCAACCAGCTCTCCTGCTGAGGACACAATAAAAGCTGCTCCACATATAAGGATGACTTAATGAAGGCATCAGAGAAACAAACGAAAAAGTGAAGAATTACTGCACCAGAATCCAGGAGACAGCGGAGGGCCAGGAATATGAGCCTAGGACTGGAGGTGCCATTCCCTCTGTGGGCATTTGTCAGTATCGGAGGAGACAGCTGAGGGGCTGAGAGCTTTTGACAGCCTCACAGGGCTGGGGCAAATACTGGAGTCCAGAGCCCACAAAGGGGCAGAGGCCTAGGGAATCTACCCATGAAACTGCAATCTCAAAGAAACCTATATTGAAATTCAAAAGACTTACACTAGCAGAACAATTTTGAAGCAGAGATGAAAGTTGAAGAGCTTACACTACCTAGTTTCAAAATAATCAAGATAATGTAGGCAAATAA
Source organism: Eschrichtius robustus (assembly GCF_028021215.1). NCBI lineage: Eukaryota > Metazoa > Chordata > Mammalia > Artiodactyla > Eschrichtiidae > Eschrichtius > Eschrichtius robustus. The sequence continues at coordinate 5,393,168 of NC_090837.1, forward strand.
ACATAGAGCTACAAGGAACAAAATAGGGAGTCCAGAAATAAACTTGCAAATGTATAGAGTCAATTGATTTTCAACAAAAGTAGCAAGATACTTCCAATGGGGAAAGAATTTTTTTCAATAAATGTGCTAGAAAAAAATTGGCCAAAAAAAAAAAAAAAAAAGGTAGTAGAGAAAGGAGAAAGGTACAGATGCAGAGAAGAAGGAAGGAGAGCCAGAGGGAGGGACAAACAGAGGAAGAGAGAAAAAAAGGAAAAAGAAAAGAAGAGAACCTGGGCCTTTACCTCCTGCTATATACAAAAATAAACTCTGATGAATTACAGACCTAAAACTATAGAATTCCTACCAGGAAATATAGTACAAAATCCTTATGACTTCAGGGTAAAATTGATAGGACACAAAGACCACGAATCATAAAATTAAAAATTGGTAAATTTTGTTCTTCAAAAGGCATTGGTAAGGACTTCCCTGGTGGTCCAATGGCTAAGACTCCGTGCTGCCAATGCAGGGGACCCAGGTTCGATCCCTGGTCAGGGAACTAGATCTCACATGCCGCAACTAAGAGTTTGCACGCCACAACTAAAGATCCCGCATGCTGCACTGAAGATCCCGCATGCCACAACCAAGACCCGACGCAGCCAAATAAATAAGTAAATAAATAAATATTTTTTTAAAAAAGAAAGAAAATAAATGCTCTACAATGGATAGAAGACTTTAAAAAAAAAACAAAAGGCATTGGTAAGAAAATAAAAAGAGAAGCCACAGACCAGGAGAAAATTTTGCTGATTATATCTAATAAAACACTAGTATCCAGAATATAAAAACAGCTCCTACAACTTAATAATTAGAAAACAGTCAACCTGATTTTTTTTTAATGGACAAAGGATTTCAACAGACATTTCAACAAAGAAGATAGATGAATGCCAAATAAGCACAGGGAAAGGTGCTCAAAATATTTAGTTATTAGGGCAATGTAAATAAAATCACAATGAGATACCCTTATATACTCACTAGAATGGCTAAAATTAAAGACTGACAGTGTCAAAAGTTGACAAGGAGTAGGAGCAACTGAAACTCTCCTGCACTTCTGTTGGAAGTATAATATGACACAGTCACTCTGAAAAACAATTTGGCAGTTTCATATGAAATTAAACATACACCTTCCATATGATCCAATGATCCTGACTATGTAACCATGGGAATGGTGAACATTTTTCCACACAAAGATTTGTATACGAATGCTTATGGCAGCTCTATCCATAACAACGTGAAACTGGAAACAACCTAAATGTCCATGAATGGGCAAATAGATAACAGATTGTATCTATACAAGGGAGGGGAGAAGGAATGAAGTACTAATACACACAACATCATGGATACATCTCAAAAGATTATGCTGAGCAAAAGATGCCAAACACATCTTTCCATCTATATTAAACTGTAGAAAAGGCCAATCTAAGCTACAGAGATGGAAAGCAGGTCAGTGGTTGCCTGGGAACAGGAGTGGGGGAGGTTTACTGGAATAACACAGGGAAACCTTTCATTGTCATCGCAATATTATACATCTTGCTAGTGGTACTTATTAGTCGGGTGAATAAATTTGTCAAAACCCATCAAAATGTACATTTAAAGTGGGTGTGTTTTATTGTATCCGAATTGTACCTCAAGTATTTTTTAGTTTTTAAAAAGCAGCCACAGAAAAAAGAAAGATTGCCTTGAAAGTAAAAACAGACTGACAGTAACTTCCCAACAGAAACAATGTAAACGAGAAGACGGTATCATGATACATTCAAAGTGCTGACAGAAAATAACTGCCAACTTAGATTTCTACTACCAAGCAAATCATTCTTCCAGAACAAAAATGAAATGAAGGCATTTGCATTCCAACAAAAACAGATAACATTTGTCTATAGCAAACATTATTAAATAAAATACTAACAAAGGCAGAATAAAAGTTATCCCAAAGTGTTTCAACTGATTAGATCAGGCCCACCAGATTATCCAGGGTCATCTCCTTTACTTAAAGTCAACTGACGATGAACATCAAGCACATCTACAATATACTCACAGCAATACCTAGATTAGCGCTTGATTGAACAACCAGGGACTATAGTCTAGTCCCAAGTTAACACATAAAACTGACCGTCACAAGCATTAGCTAATACTTTCGGAGAAGCAGTTTTCCAAAGCATTGGATAATAAGCCTTTAAAATATCAATATCTAGTACCATCACTTCTGCAAATGTACCTAAGAAAATAAGCTAAAAGACAAAGCTTCAAGAATTATTTAGATCAGAAAACTATTTAGAAACGACCTAACTGGCCCCATTCAAGAAATTAAGCAAACTACGTAACATTCGTCTGAAGAAATAGTGCAGAGCTAGCGAAGGGTTTACAAAATATTTACAATTATATTTGTAAATGCCTGTGATGAAATATTAAGCCAAGAAAAGCAGGAGAGAAAACTGTTTATACAGACTGTAATAAATTCAGAGAATAAGAGCATTAAGTGGAACTAGAAAAATATGGTAACAGTGATTCTTTATGTTTCTGTTTTTCAATTTTCTAACAATGACCTTGCATTACTTTTCACATTTCATGGAGTGAAATAAAGAAGAATGTTCCATGCAAACTAAGGAAGCTTGTATAAAAGCGAGATGTCATTCCAGTAATTAGGAGTGTTTTGTCCTATTACAGACCCCAAGTCTTTTGTATGCAAATGAGGTCAATGAATGACCTAGTCTCATCTTTAAGAGAAAAAAGAGAAAAGACTGAAAGTGAAAAAATGACACTTCCCTCAACCCAGTAGAGACCCCAAATAGATAGGACATTTCCCAGCCATAGTTACCTTCGCAAGTTACTGTGAAGGTAACTTTAATAAATTACTGGAAAAAAAAATACACTTTCACCAGCCTTGCCCTTCCCAATTCAGCTCAATTTCACGGTGCACGACTGCCTTCTATTTTATTGTCACTAAGGCACCAGAGAAAACAAATAGAATAAAGACTACCATTGCTAGCAGACGTTTTGAAAAAACTGGCTTTTTTTCTTACAGTTCCGATGGGTTATTTAGTTTCAATGGCATCTGTTGACAATGCGAAATGTAACCCCCATAGCTATAAATCTGCTTCGGTTGTAAATGTTTCATTATAATGTTTCCATTTCAATTTAAGATAAATTTGCTTTCTATCTTAAGAAAACCGTTCCCAAGGAAACAGAGTGGGAAAATATCCACAGCAGTGATTGTTACCCAGCCCCCCAAAACTCTCCTAAAGCAGGAATCCAGTCAATCCTTCCCCCAGGGATCCCAGAACTGCCACTTAGGAGTCTTTAAGGGACCGACAGGTAATCACAGAGGAGACAAAATCAGTGTCCCCACCACGTCCTGAGGAAATCCTCGTGCTCCACTGAAGGTCACGGAGAAAGAGGTCATCCTACACTCTCTCCCTGCACCAAATAAAGCAAGTTTCCAGCCATGGACGCTCAAAAATGTTTCTCCCACAGACTTCAACATTACAGGCAGCCCTCCACCTACCAGTTGGACCTGGTGGATTTCTCTAGAACAACAAGGGACAATATCCACTGCAGGCTGGGTCTCCTGCTATGGATCGGGAAAAGGGAAACCAACAGAAGCCCATTCTCTCCCTTGGAGAAAAAAAAAAACAGAAGTGCCTTGGGCAGCATCACCCACAAATGCCGCTCAGAGACTCCTGGTTCTGACCGTAATTATAAGTTAAAAACGGAATGTACTACCCCCCGCCCCCATAAGGAGAAACTGGACAGCCACACCCATCCCGTGGGCTACTTCTCACAACTCAGAGGGACTGCTCAGTGTTTGAGAGTTGGCAATTGGAGAGCAGGGGCCAACTTTGACCCCCAGATCATCTTCGTTGGCCCACTCAGCATGTGTCAAAACTTAAGTTAGTGTCTAGAGATTTCATAGAAGGGTATGTATTTTTGTGTCCAAAACTTAACCCTACTTGCAGGATAGACTGTGATTTTATGCATGATGATCAAAGTTGGCACAGAGAAGAACCCCTGCCACGGTCTCGGCTTCCATGGGGTGGTGTTCCTTATTGAGCCTTTATTCCTTGCTCCTAACTAGAACTTCTTCTTTTATCTTTTTAAGGAGATCACTTATGGAGGGCTTACTCTGTTCTAGGCACCGTACTAAAAACTTCGGGGACTTCCTTGGTGGTCCAGTGGTAAAGAATCCACCTTACAATGCAGGGGATGCAGGTTCGATCCCTCATCGGGGAACTAAGATCCCACATGCTGCGGGGCAACTAAGCCCATGTGCCACAACTACTGAGCTCACGCGCCTCAACTAGAACCCGCGTGCCACAAACTACAGAGTCCACGCGCTCTGGAACCCACGTGCCACAACTAGAGAGTGAAAAACCCACACACCACAACTAGAGAGAAGCCCGTGCACTGCACGGAAGAGCCCGCACGCACGCTACAACGAATGGTCCCGCATGCCACAACTAAGACCCAATGCAGCCAAAAATAGATGAAATAAATAAATAAATAATAAATCTTAAAAAAAAAAAAAAAAAAGAAACTTCAGATAATTATCTCATTTAGTCCCCACAGCAAACCTCACAGTAAGTATTATTCTCTTCCTCATGTCACAGATGAGAAACTGAGGAACAGAGAGACTGAGTCATCTGTCTGAGGTCACACAGCTAGGAAATGACAGGGCCAAGATTTGAACCCAGATCTGACTCTAAAGACTATAATTTTCAATGACTAGAGTATTTACCTCCCAGTAGACGATTCGGGCAAATCCCAAAACCATCCCCAGTTTATAGGTAATATTCAAATTCCCAATCCTAGGAACACTGGCTGCCATGAAATTTAAAACAGCTATCTGCTACTTCTCGATTTCAGACATCACCAGCTCGATTTTCCCAGAGGCAGTAAAAGCACACGGACAACGGATGTCACAGCAATTTTCTCTCCCGAATACTTTCTAAATCTCCTGTCTTTTCTGCTCCTCGATAACCCATGGTCCAGGCCCCTGGCAAAGCTATTCCTTTATTTGCTGTTGCCTTTGAAACAGGTACAGGTGGAATCCAAATGGGCTTCTGGGGAGAAAAACAAAACGTACCTTGAGATTCTCCTTAAGGATACATTTGCTTTTGCCTAATTGTGTGTTTGGGGTCAATAAAATCAGTGTTAGAGGGAAAAAAATCTTCAAAAACACAGCACTTGGATTCAAGTCTTTATGGTGGATTTTTAAAAATTGAAGTATAGTAGACTATCATGTTAGTTTCAGGTGTACAGCAAAGTGATTCGGTTATATATACATATATATATTCTTCTTCAGATTCTTTTCCCTTATAGGTTTCTACAAAATATTGAGTAGAGTTCCCTGTGCTCTACAGTAGTAGGACCTTGTTGGTTATCTATTTTATACATAGTAGTGTGTACCTGCTAATCCCAGCCTCTTTAGGGTGGATTTCTACGGAGGGAAGAAACTGTTAAGAGAGCATTTACAGAGCCTGGGCTGTTCTTTTCTATTTTACTTTATTTAATCCCCAAAGTGAGCCTGCAAGGAAATTCCCACTTCATAGAAAAGGTTCAGAGAGTTTGTCATCTGACTCAAGTCACACAGCTGGCCACAGATGAAGGCACCACAATGGAACCCAGCTCTCTGCTCTCAAACCCCAGGCTACACCTGCCTCTAAAAAGCTCCCTTGTCCCTGGATCTGAGAGATTCTTTCCAGATCCCACTGCGGCTGCTTCTGTCACAGCCGGATGCGGGGTGGTGTGCGGGGGTCTCAACGCCGGAAGGGTCAGTAGACACCCTCAGAGGGTGAGACCCCTGCAGATACAACACACAAGTGTGGGTCTCGAAAGCAGCACTCAGCTTATTCACATTTAGAAAGAAACCCTGTTGAAATCTCGGCCTTTTTATCGGTTCATTACGTTTTTCATCATCCATCACTTCTGTGTATTTATCACAGTGGTACAAAGGTTTATTTCTAATGGGTGTCTTAAATTGTTTCTTTCAACCTGGAAATCTTTTGTTTTCACAGTAGCCATACAGGAATATTCTTTGGTACTTACTTACTTTAAAGCACATCACCTTCTATGTTTATCTTGACCCAGAGGCGGATATAATAATATTAATTCTGCGATATTTACAGGTCACGTCCTCTGTGCCAAACTCTGCTGTAAGCAGTTTAAAAAGATAAAATAGCTTAATCCCACAACAGCCCTACCAGTAGATACAAATATTTCCCTAAAGTTGAGGAAATGGAAGCACAGGAGTTCAAATAACTTGTTCAAGGTCACATAGCTAATAAGTGGCGATATCAAGAAATATTTCCTAAAGAGAAAGACAAATACCATGTGATATCACTTATACGTGGAATCTAAAATGCGACACAAATGAACCTATCTACAAAACAGAAACAGACCCACAGACATAGAGAACAGACTTGTGGTTGCCAAGGGGGAGAGGGGTGCTAGAGGGACGGACTGGGAGTTTGGGGTTAGCAGATGCAAACTAGCATATATAGAATGGATAAACAACAAGATCCTACCGTAGAGCACAGGGAACTAACTATATTCAATATCCTGTGATAAACCATCATGGAAAAGACTATGAAAGAAAAGAATGTCTGCATGTGTGTAACTGAGTCACTTTGCTGTACAGCCCAGATTGGCACGACATTGTAAAGCAACTCTACTTCAACCACAAAAAAAAAAAGAAATAATTCCTAAAAGAAAAAAAAACACCACTATGTGCTTAATGATAAATGCCAACTAACAGCCAACCCCCAGGGTGATATTGTGATTTATAATAAGAAAGATCTATTTGGTCTTTGTTCCTGTTCCTGGCACAGAGCTCCTAAAACCCCTGGAATTTCCTAGATGATGAGAGTAATAAAGGCATCTTTTGTTCCGTTAGTGAGGTGACTTTTGGAACTCACCTCAGGATGCGGCCGGTTGCCAGGGCAACCAACCGTGTGATTGGAGGGTTGGAACTTTCAGTCCCACCTCCCGACCTCCAGGGAGGGAAGAGAAGCTGGAGGTTGAATCGCTTGCGGTGCGCGGGCCTCTCACTATCGCGGCCTCTCTTGTTGCGGGGCACAGCCTCCAGACGCGCAGGCTCAGTAGTTGTGGCTCACGGGCCCAGTCGCTCCGCGGCATGTGGGATCTTCCCGGACCAGGGCTCGAACCCGCGTCCCCTGCATTGGCAGGCAGATTCTCAACCACTGCGCCACCAGGGAAGCCCTGGACAATGATTTTTAATCAATTATGCCTGTGTAGCGAAGCCTCCATAAAAACCCAAAAGGCTGGGGTTCAGAGAGCTTCCGGGTTGATGGACACGTGGAGATTCAGGAAGAACGGTGGCCTAGAGAAGGCACGGAATCTCCATGCCCTCTCTGCATTCCTTGCCCTGCGCACATCTCTTCCACCTGGCTGTTCCCGAGTTATATCCTTTTATAATCAACCAGTAATTTAGGAAGTAAAAAGTTCCTCTGAGCTCTGTGAGCTGCTCTAGCAAATTAATCAAGCCCAGGAGGGGGTCGTTGGAACCTTCGACGTAGAGCTGGTCACTCAGAAGCACAGGTGACAACCTGGACTTGCAGTTGGCATCTCAGTGGGGGAAGAGAGGGCAGTCTTGTGGGATCCGATGCTGACTCCAGGTAGACAGTCAGAATTGAGTGGAATTGTAGGACACCCAGCTGGTGTGGGAGCCCTGCTTGGTGTGATGGGGGGAACCACCCACCCCCATATACACACACACATTGGAACTGGGTTCAGGCTTTTTACCAGTTTTGGGAGGACAGTAGGGAGTGGAGAGGACTGCGGTAAATAAGAGAGCTCAGCCCCTTGTAAACTGAGTAGCCACAGGCAGCATCAGCAGTTGTGGTCATCCAACATCAGCCTGACGCCATGTTGCCGACCTTCCGCTTCTCCAGAGATGCCTGAAATGTGTATTTGCAGTCAAAGCTCCTGCGTTTTTAAATGTTGGCCCAAATTGAAGGGGAAAAAAAAAAAAACATTCAGCAGGTCACACAAAACGGGTTCAAAGTCTACCAATTTGCCACCTGGATATAGGAGATTCCAACTGACCCCACGCTAAGCACCAGTACTTCGTACGTCTACACAGTTCAGGAGACCCGGTGGGCTCCTGAAAACAAAGACCTTGCTTCACAACTGTTTAATCAAAGGGGAGATGCAAGGCGCCTTTTTTAACTGGAAAATAACAGTGCACCCTAATGAGTCACTCAGCGTCAAAGTGCATCGAACTCATCACCGCTGTTTTTGTTTTTTGAAAATGATTAAATATCCTTTTCTTTCCCTTTAGAGCAAGATCCAAGTGACAGCCGATCCATCAGCTTATCTGCTGATGTTTAACTACAGCATTTTGCATTCATTATTTTCTACTTAAATCATTCTTTGAAAAAGAGGAATAACTTCATCCTGCCTCTTGACAGCAGAGAAATTAAATGGCAAGACTTTAAGATGAGTGTTTCACCAACCAAACACCAACAGCAGATCCATAAAATTAAGCCAGAAGAACATCAACCCAAAATAAGGTAGACCCCGGGGACAAGCCTCTGAAAAACTCCTCTCATTTCCAAAAGTTAAGAAACTTCTAAACTCAAAGACAACTTGACAGTTGGTACAACCACTTTAGAGAGCTGTTTGGCCACATGTAGAAAGCTGAAGATATGTACACCCAAGGATGCTGCAATCCCATTGCTAGGACAGACCCTGGAGCTTGGGCCTCCCATTTTTTTACTCCAGTCCCCAGTAAGGAATAGATTTTGCATGGCCACTCAGAAAAATCACACATGAACAACGCTAAAGTTTCATGAAGTAATAGTTTTCTTTAGTAAATGCTATGGACTCTGATATTTTCTATTCTGTGCTAATCTATTCAATTTCCCTCTTTTTTTTTAACACTTGTCACTACTCATTAACAGTCACAACCCTCAGTTTAAAACCACTGTCCCAGAGGACCTGGTGCAAATATTTAAGACTGCACATACAAGAATGGGCACTGAAATCTAGAAAGGCAAAAATTTAACATAGGAAATGTTGCACTGAGAAGAGACAAGTTGCAGAATGATCCTGATAGCATGATGCCATTTACATAGTTTGAAAATATGACATAGACACAGTTCTATGGAACTGTACCTGTCTTTGTCCATGGGGACTGCTCTAACGAAATACCACCCACTGGGTAGTTTATAAACAACAGCAATTTATTTCTCCCAGTTCTGGAGGCTGGAAGTCTAAGATCAAGGTGCCAGCAGATTCAGTACCTGGTGAGGACCACTTCCTGACCCTTAGATGGCAACTTTTTGCAGTGTCCTCACATGGTGAAACGGGGGAGGGACCTCTCTGGGGTCTCTATTATAAGGGCACAAATCCCATCACGGGGGCTCCATCCTTATGACCTCTAAGCATCTCCCAAAGGTCTCACCTTCTAATACCATCACCTTGAAGGTTAGGATTCCAGCATATAAATTGGGGGTGTGGGGACACAAGCATTTGAACCCTAGCAGTATCTACGTAATAACATTATATAAACATTCATAACAGGGAGAAGCATGTAATTCAGGATAGGGGTTAACTCTAAGGAGGAAGGAAGCAGAATACAATAAGGATAGTTTGTTGTTCGTTTTGGGGTTTTGTTTGTTTGTTTCTTTTTTGTTTTGTTTTGTTTTGTTGGCTGCGCTGCACCTGCACGGCCTGCTGGATCTTAGTTCCCCGACCAGGGATCACTGGGCAGTGAAAGTGTGGAGTCCTAACCACGGGACCACCAGGGAATTCCCTTTGCTTTTGTTTTTTTAAGCTCTGCAGCAAATGTAGGAAAATATCAAAGTGTGACAAAGCTATGCAGCAGATAGATGGATATTTGTTACAGTAGTCTCTATATTTTTAAATAGGCTTGAGATTGTTTATTTATTTATTTTTGGCTGCGTTGGGTCGTCGTTGTTGCATGCGGGCTTTCTCTAGTTGCGGCAAGCAGGGGCTGCTCTTCATTGCGGTGCGCAGGCGTCTCATTGCGGTGGCTTCTCCTGTTGCGGAGCATGGGCTCTAGGCACACAGGCTTCAGTAGTTGTGGCACGAGGGCTCAGTAGTTGTGGCTCGTGGGCTTAGTTGCTCCCTGCCATGTGGGATCTTCCCGGACCAGGGCTTGAACCCATGTCCCCTGCACTGGCAGGCAGATTCTTAACCACTGCACCACCCGGGGAGTCCCTTGAAATCATTCTTAAAGAAAGAAGGGGCTTCCCTGGTGGCGCAGTGGTTGAGGGTCTGCCTGCCAATGCAGGGGACACGGGTTCGAGCCCTGGTCTGGGAGGATCCCGCGTGCCGCGGAGCAGCTGGGCCCGTGAGCCACAGTTGCTGAGCCTGCGCGTCTGGAGCCTGTGCTCCGCAACAAGAGAGGCCGCGATAGTGAGAGGCCCGCGTGCCGCGATGAAGAGTGGCCCCCGCTCGCCGCAACTGGAGAAAGCCCTCGCACAGAAACGAAGACCCAACACAGCCATAAATAAATAAAAATAAAATAAAAATTAAAAAAAAAAAAAGAAAGAAAGAAGAGTAAAGAAAAACAACTTGTCCACTTAGAGAGCAGACAGCAGTCAGCTTCCTTGCTGTTTGGACCTGCGTGTGCAATGTGGTGGATCATGGGTGTCAGGGTATCTGCTTGTTTCCAGTTTTGCTTTGCCTCTCAGTGGTGGGTGTTTTAGCTTTGCCTCCTTGCCTTTCAAGAGTCACACAAGATTCTGGGATTGAATCTGGAGCCGTTGCTAATTCTCATAAAGCCTTGCTAGGATCCTTCCTACTAGAATAACCACCCACATGGAATTGTAAGCTCTGAAATTATTAGCTTTGCATTCTTAAAAAATATGTTTAATTCTTGGAAAGTCTCACTATAGGGAGAAGAGCAGGAGCTGATTCTTACACAGGGGTTTAATCTGAAAGACCACATGGATGGTAAAAACTACATGTCAGAAATAGCCTCTGAATATCTCTTAAAGCGGCCTTAAAGCACATTATAGGTGTTGCTGAGAAAAGAACTTCTCTCTTTTTTGTTGTTGTTGTTTTGGTTTCAGTAAAATACACATAACCATTTTACAGCACACAATTCCGTGGCATTAAGTAGATTACAATGTTGTGCAAATATCACCACCATCTCGTCCTGGAAGTTTTTCATCACACTGCAAGCAAACTCCTTACCCATTAAGCAATCACTCCCCATACTCACTTCCCCCCAACTCCTGGCGATCTGCTTTCTGTCTCTGTGGGTTTGTCTATTCTGGACATTTCCTATAAATGGAATCATACAATATGTGACCTTTTGGATCTGACTTCTTTTGTTTAGCATCATGTTTTCAAGGTTCTTCTACATTGTAGCCTGTGTCAGTGTTTCATTTCCTTTTTATGGTTGAATAATAGTCTACTGTATAGATGGACCACATATTCTTTTTTTTTTTTTTTTTATTTTTATTGAAGTATAGTTGATTTACAATGTTGTGTTACTTTCTGCTGTACAGCACATTGAATCAGTTATACATACACATATATCCACTCTTTTTGAGACTCTTTTCCCATATAGGTGGACCACATTTTCTTAATTCATCCAGAGATGTGTTAGAAATCAGAACCCTTGTAAATTGCTGGTCGGAAAGTGGAGTGGAGCAGCTGCAGTTCCTCAGTCAGTTATACACAGAATTACCTTATGACCCAGCAATTCCTAGGCATCTACCCAAAATCATGAAAAACAGGTGTTCAAACAATACACGAGTGTTCACAGCAGCACTATTCACAATAAACAAAAGGTGGAAATGACCCAAATGTCCATCTTTTGTTTTCGGTAGCTGGCTTGTGTCAGGGTCACGTTACATGAAAATTTGAGATCTGCAAGCCCCAGGATGGCAGTCAGTGTGTGGAGATGCTCAGGGTATGAGAAACCGAGGGAAAGTGTATCCAGACCAAGGAAGGGCGGGCCACCCTCCTGTCTCATGCTCCCTCCAGGGCAGACTCTCCTGAGTAGATGGTGGGCAGGGCTATCTGCATTCAAGGTCTCATTTGGGTTTCCTTCCCTCATCGGTGCTTTCAGCCAAATATCTATAGGCTAAATGAGTATGTGGCATGAATCCCTGATCCCTGTGTCCACCAGAATTATCCACCCAAACACATCTGTGTTCTGCAGATGAGTTGTGCTTGAGGGTCAAAGGCCACCTGGAGCCCAGAGAGAACCCTCCCAGGTGGCAGAATGGACTTGCACCCCCTCCTGGGGAGATCACTCTGAGACTTGGAAAAGAAGATGGTCTGCCGCAATCCCACTACTGGGCATATACCCTGAGAAAGCTATAATTAAAAAAGAGTCACGTACCACAATGTTCATTGCAGCACTATTTACAATAGCCAGGACATGGAAGCAACCTAAGTGTCCATCAACAGATGAATGGATAAAGAAGATGTGGCACATATATACAATGGAATATTACTCAGCCATAAAAAGAAACGAAATTGAGTTATTTGCAAGTGAGGTGGATGGGCCTAGAGTCTGTCATACAGAGTGAAGTAAGTCAGAAAGAGAAAAACAAATACCGTATGCTAACACATATATATGGAATCTAAAAAAAATATGGTTCTGAGGAACCTAGGAGCAGGAAAGAAATAAAGACGCAGATGTAGAGAATGGACTTGAAGACACAAGGAAGCAGGAAGGCTAGGCTGGGACGAAGTGAGAGAGTAGCACTGACATATATACACTACCAAATGGAAAATAGATAGCTGGTGGGAAGCAGCTGCATCGCACGGGGAGATCAGCTCGGTGCTTTGTGACGACCTAGAGGGGTGGGATAGGGAGGGTTGGGAGGGAGATGCAAGAGGGAGGGGATATGGGGATATATGTATACATATAGCTGATTCACTTTGTTATACAGCAGAAACTAACACTTTGTAAAGCAATTATACTCCAATAAAGATGTTAAAAAAAAAAAAAAGATGGGCTGGAACCACTCCAGCCACTCAACTGTAAATAGTTCCGTTGTAGATCTACATTCCTGGGAGGGGGACAAAGGAAGAAGGGGGGAAGTGTACCCCTCTGCCAGGGCTGCCATAACAAAGTGGCTTAAGCCACATAAATGTATTTTCCCACAGTTCCGGAGGCTGGAAATCCAAAATCAAAGTGTTGGCAGGGTTGGTTCCTTCTGTGGGCTTCAAAGGAGAATCTGTTCCTTGTCTCTCCCCTGGCTTCTGAGAGTTTGCTGGCAATCTTTGGTGTTCCTTGGCTTGTAGAAGCATCACCCCGATCTCTGCTTTCACCTTCACATGGTGTTCTCCTGCCTATGTGTCTGTGTCCAAATTTCCCCCTTTTGTAAGGACACCAGTCATACTGGATTAGGACCACCCTGCTCCAGTATGACCTCATCTCCTTAGAACTTTTCTCCATCTTATAGTAAATACTTATTATTGTCTGTTTCCTCCCACTAGAATGTAAACTTCACAAGGGAGAGACATTGAGTGAATAAATGTTTCTGGGCAGTCCCGGACCCTGGTGCTGGCTGGCGTGTCCTTGTTGGGGACCAGGGTGGACATGTCTAAATCCTCTCCCTGGAGAAACTGGGAGACTGTCCCGGCCCCGGATGGGCAGGGCTGGGGGCTCCACTCCTTTCTGCACCCCAATCTTAGTGGCAACCAAACCCAACTCTCTCTTTCCTCTCTTGGAAATCAAATGCAAATATCTCCCCAGATAATCACAGAGATGTCACTCAAAAGAGCAAGAAAGCAGGGCCTCCCAACCAGGTGGCCTCAGGCAGGGGGTTTGCAATGCTACAGTGTCACTCTGGAAGGGACGACTTGAGCAGTCTCTGTCGGGAACCAGAGACAAGGGCCCCAGTCTGTCCGTCTGCTTGCAGCGATGGGGTGAGGGATGGCTCAGGTGCACTGAGGGGGTTTCCAGAACACTTAGTGAAGCAAGAATCCAAGGCTGGCTCAACCACCCCAGGCCCTCCTCTCATGCACTCTGAGTTTCATACTGAAAAAAAAAAAAAAGCAAAAAACCTTCAGCGTGACGGGGAGCTCTTGGCCCCCAGCCTCACTGTATCAGGCCAGTGTGTGAGCAGGGTGCAAACTACCTCAGGAATAAACAAGAAAGGGAACTTAGTGCAGGGCATTGGTTGCCCAGGTGACAGCAAATGTGAAAAGTAGGATGGGATGGTGAGAAAGCAGAGATCAGAAGAGCAAGAAGCCAGGACCACCTCCAGGCCAGAGGAGCAATGGGGGGAGGTGGGCGGACAGGAGCCCCAGGACCCCTGGATGGAGACTGACCACAGCCACCCCTCCGGCAGGAGCTGGGCTGTCAGGAGGGTGCAGTCACCGCCAGGGCCAGCAACAGAAGGGATGTCTCCACCCTGCCTCCTTTTCCTCCCATCCTCTGCTCTCCTGCAGTGGTGCCCCCAGGCCACACCCAGACGGAAGCCCGCTGACCCAGCATCCGGGCACCTAAGCCCCGGAGACACACATCACAGATTCCAATTTTGCGGGCTTGCAAATACACAAGGGCGTACACAGAACAGCATTGCCCAAAGTCATCCACACCCTGATCCCCAGAACCTGTGATGCCTTAGGTTGCCTGTCAGATGTAGACACAACCTTCAGTAGACACTGGCTCGAGCTCAGCTGGACGCTTCCCAGAGCTCCAACCCACCAATCAGGCACCACCTGCTCTTCCCTCGGCCTAGAAAGTCCTTCCCCAGGTCATCTCGTGGCTGGCTCTTCCTCACTCCCATTTCAGAGGCAATGGCGCTTCCCACACAGACCTTCTCTGCCCCTCCTACCTACTGCAGCCCCGTCCCCATGCCCGTCACCCTCCGTCACATGACTCTAGTTCTGCTCTGTGGACACGCGTTTCACTGTGTGCAATGGCTAAAGTGAAACTCTGGTGGATGATGTGATGCCCAAGTCTCCAGTGTACCCACCGACCATCAACACTGCAGCTGAGGTCCCTCTCTGTTAAGGGGTGGCAGAAGTCCAGGACGTGAGGCGTTCCTAAGTAGATCATCCTTCATTATTCATGCAGCCAGTCATTTCTTATTTAGCACCTACTATGTGCCAGGCATGGCGCTGGGCAACAGTGACTCTGTGTGGAAAGACACACAGATCCTTCAGTCCTGGAGCTCACAGACTAGGTGCAATTAGTGTGGGAAGTGAAAATGGAGCAGCAAGGAAAATCCCAAGTACGTTTTGCAGACAGTCTACCACACGGGAAGGGGACCATGACTCCCACCCTTAAATATGGGCTGCGTTGCGACTTCCTTTCCAAAGAGGACGGTGCGGACAGCAGGGGATGGCGTAGCTTCACAGTGGGGAAACCTAGCAAACACTGGCTGCCACCAGGTCACCAAGGTCAACATCAACAGTGACAAAATAGTGTTGGTCGTGGGTACTCTCGGTATGATGTGATGAAAATGACACTTCACCTCTGTGGTCTGCCTCCCAAAAAACGTATAACCCCAGTCTAATTAGGAGGGGGGAAAAAATCAGGCAAATTCCAGTGGGGGGACATCCACAAAATACCTGACCAACACTCCCCCCCAAACCCATCGAGGTCACCAAGAAGAAGGAATGTCTGAGAAACCGTCACAGCCTGAGGGGACATGATGACTAAATGTGATGTGGTGTGCTGGGTGGAATCCTGGGATAGAAAAAAGACGTTAGGTGAAAACTTTAAAAAATCTGAATTAAGTATGGAGTTTTGTTAATAATAATGTATCCATATTGGCTCATCAATTATACCAAACGCAATTTACTAATGCAAAGTGTTAATAATGGGGGAAAGTGGGTGTGGAGTGGTGGGGAACTTATATGGGAAATCTCAGCTCCATTTTTCTGTAAATTTAAAACTGATCTAAAAAATAAAGTCTAAAGTAAAAAAAAAAAAAAAAAAAACCAACAAAAAGAAAAAGAAAAAATAAAGTCTACTGATTAAAAAAGTGGATCTTCTGATGAGACGGAGGAACGTCTTTGGGGGTGGAAGGCTGCACATCCTTCCCGCAAACAGCATCAAGTGGCTTTAAATAGTCATGTCTGGATACAGGTGACAGAATACGGAGCCACGTTGCACCTGGACCCACGGAAAGCAACAGAGGACGCTGGCCATGGAGCTGGATGAAACCAAATCAAATGTCCTTTCAAAAAACATGGAGGTTTCTGCTCACACAGGACAAAAAAAGGTAACCAGGTGTACTACCTTTTCTGTAGGTTTACAGGAATGGATGCTTGGTTGAGGCAGGTTGCATTAAATGAATACTTTCCAATCACAGAGTATTTTCTCCAGGAAACCGTGAGGGAAGTGTAGGGGTGGAGGGCTCGGGGGAAGCGCTCAAAGGTTCGTTTGATTGCTTTCGTCGAAGACTTGCACCAGACCTGAGGAAGGTTTCCTAGTTCCAATGGTCAATTTGGTCAATGACATCTATAATGTCATCATAATAAATATGTCAAAATAAGTAAATAAATACATCACAATAATGACATGAAAATGATTTAATGGAGCGGCTGGGGTTTCTGACAAATACCAACCTAAAAGGTCAAACAAAGAGTCATTCCCAAGAGCATCAACTTTGCAGGTTACCCTCGATTAATTTCATCAACTGCCCATCAGAAATCTGTTGCAAAGGCTCCCATGGCAGATCACCATTTGGGCAGACCTTTGGAAAGAAAGCCTCCCGTCTCCTCTGGCTCAATTTCTGCCTTCATCAGGGAACTACAGAAGTTAAATCCCACAGCAGAAATAAAATCTGCACTCAGGAAGAAAGGGCATGTCTGAATCTCCATGATACTTGAGTGTCTGAGAGACACTCTGTTCTCTATTTCTGTTTCACAAAGGACCCATAATGCATGAAACTGACAAAGCAATGATTAAGGCTGAGCTTCCTATAGCCTCAAACAATGTTGCTTAAATTGGGGATTTGGGGAGGCCACCAAAATCCTGCCCAAGTGTCGACCTTTGGCAGAGTTTCTCTTCAGCACCACTCTCTTCTCTTTTTCCCTGGTGCTGGGGAAGGAGTCTTGGGCTTATCTGACATATGTTTGTTGAGTGCCTACTGTGTGCCAGGCACTGTTCTAGGATCTTGAAATCTGGGTTCAAATCCCAGATCCAGCAGTCCTAGCTATGGACCTAGCTGTGGACCCTTAATATCTGAGCCTCACTCTCCGCATCTGTAAGTGGGGTTATTTGTGCTACCTTCTTCACAGGTATATTTTGATGATTCACAGGGATAATATACAGCATAGAACCTGGCACAAAGTAGGTGCTAAATAAGCGTTGCACTTAATAGGATCTGCTTCCAATACCCCCTGAAAACTCCTCCCATGTTGGCACCTTTCGAGACTATTCAAAACGGCCCCATCCAGGTCTACTCTCCACAGATGCTCCACATTCTGAGACAATCCAACCACTATCAAACTTGTGCATTAAAGAACATTCTGGAAAACGAATACAAGCGTTAGTATTATTTAAAGAATGGCTTAATAGGGCACCTTCCCAGAATTGTTTAGGTTTAAACTTCCACTCATCCTTTAAGGACCAATTCAAATGTCACCTCCTCTGAGATGACTTTTCCTCCATTGCATCCTCTTCTTTGTTCTGCTGCACTTGGGCTCTTGTCCTAAAACTGTGCAGAGCGCCACCTACTGGCTGAGTTCGCTGTCCCAGCATCTGTCTCTTGCACCAGAGCTCTGAGCATCTTGGGTGACAGAGAGAACCCTGCTTCTAAAAAGAGCATAAAAAGTCAAGCCAATTGTTTAGACTTGCTGAGACAGGCAACCGGGAACCACTAGGTGGTGATGAAAGCGGTATTTTAAGATTAGTCTGGCAGCTGGTAGTAGAATGGATTAGTGGGGAGAGACCACAGTCAGAGGCCATGTGGTGGCCACAAGGAATTTCTAGGAATGAGCCTGCCAGGAATACAGTCCTCAGCCAGCAAGGCCCTCCTGGTCAGCAGGAGGACTCAGAGGCATAAAGTAAGACACATTTTTTCAGCAACCACACCCATACACCCAAATATAAAGGTTTCTGCTCCAAACTAGCCATACTGAGAATTAGGAAAACTTCTTCATCAAATAAACGTAGCCACTTTGAAACCTATGAACTTATTCCCTACATGGTATCGCTACTCAAAATGTATATTTGATTAAGAGAATGAAAAGACAAGCCACAGACTGGGAGAAGATACTCGCAAAGCGCATAACTGATAAAGGATGGGTATCTAAGATCTACAAAGACCTCTTAACACACAGCAATAAGAAATAACAACCCAATTTTTAAAATGGGCCAAAGATCTGATCAGACACCTCACCAAAAAAGAGATACAGATGGAAAATAAGCCTATGAAAACATGCTCCACATCTTATGTTCTTAGGGAGTTGCAAATTAAAACAACAGTGAGAAACTACTGCACACCTATTAGAGTAGCTAAAACCCAAGACACTAACAACAAAATATCTGTGAGGATACGGGGCAGAGACAGGAGCTCTTATTCTTTGCTGGTGGGAATGCAAAATGGTGTAGTCACTTTCAGCGATAGTTTGGCAGTTTCATACAAAACTAAACATAGTCTTACCATAAGATCCAGCAATCACGTTCCCCGGTGTTTACCTAAAGGAGATAAAAACTTAAGCCCACAAAAAATACACACACAGATGTTTATGGCAGCTTAATTCCCAACTGCCAAAACTTGGAGGCAATCAAGATGTCCTTTGGCAGGTGAATGGATAAATAAACGGTGGTTCATCCAGACAATGGAATATCATTCAGTGCTGAAAGGAAATGAGCTAGCAAGCCGTGAAAAGACGTGGAGGAACCTTAAATGCATGTTACTCAGTGAAAGAAGCCAATCTGAAAAGGCTACATTCTGTGATTCCAACTCTATGACATTCTGGAATACGCAAAACTATAAGGATAATAAAAAGATCAGGGGTTACCAGGGGTTTGGGGTGGAGGGAGGGAAGGATGATTAGGTGGAGCCCAGAGGATTTTTAGGGCAGTGAAACTATTTGGTATGATGCCGGCATGGTGGATACTTGTCATTATGCATCATTCAAACCCAGAGAATGTACAACAGAAAGAGTGATCCCTAATGTATACTGTGGACTTTAGTTAATAAGAATGCATCTTTATCATACTAAGTGAAGTAAGTCAGACAGAGAAAGACAAATGTCATATGATATCACTTCTATGTGGAGTCTAAAATATGACACAAATGAACTTATTGACAAAACAGAAGCAGACTCACAGACTTTGAAAACACACTTATGGTTCCCAAAGGGGAAAGGTGAGGGGGGGGAGGGATAAATTAGGAGTTTGGGATGAACATATACACACTACTATATATAAAATAGATAACCAACAAGGACCTACTGTATAGCACAGGGAATTCTACTCAATATTCTGTAATAACCTATATGAGAAAAGAATCTGAAAAAGAATGGATATCTGTGTATGCGTATCTGAATCACTTTGTTATACACCTGAAACTAACACAACATTGCAAATCAACTAGACTCCAATATAAAATAAAAGTTAAGTTTAAAAAAGAAAGAATGCATCTTTAATATTGGCTCATCAATTGTAACAAATGTGCCACACTAATAATGCCAGCTGTTAATCATGGGGAAACTGTATGTCGGGGAGTAATATGGGAATTTCCTGTAATTTCCACTCAATTCTTCTGTAAACCTGAAACTGCTCAAAAAAAATCTTAATATTTTTTAACTGTATATTTGGATACCCTTTGTATCAGTCAGGATAGACTATTCATGTTGTGGTAACAAGTGAATTCAAACCTCGATGGCTTAACAGGCACATGACAAGATGCTCAACATCTCTCGGTATCAGAGAAATGCAAATCAAAACCATAATGAGGTATCACCTCACCCTGTTCAGAACGTCTACCATCAAAAAGCCTGCAAATAATAAATGCTGGAGAGGGTGTGGAGAAGAGGGAACCCTCATGCACTGTTGGTGGGAATGTAAATTGGTGCAGCTACTATGGAAAACAGTATGGCGGTTCCTTAAAAAACTAAAAATAGAGCTACCATGTGATCCAGCAATCCTACTTCTGGGCTATCAGGAAAAGACAAAAACTCTATTTCAAGAAGATACACGCACCCAATGTTCACAGCAGCACTATTTACAATAGCCAGGACATGGAAAGTACCCACCAACAGACAACTGGTTTAAGAAGATGTGGTGTGCATATAAAAAATGGAATATTACTCAGCCATAAAAAAGAATGAAATATTGCCATTTACAGCAACATGGATAGACCTAGAGAATATTATACTTAGTGAAGTAAGTCAGATAGAGAAAGACAAATACTATATGATATCACTTATATGTAGAATCAAAAAATAATACACATTGAAAACGAGCAGGGCCCTGAGGGGCCCTCCCATGTACAAAGGCCCTTCCATGTGCCCTGTCTCTTGTTTATAGAAAAGCTGGCGTCTCCCAGGCCTCCCCTGAGTCACTAAAGAACAGACTCAGGCAGTTAACGATTAGGGCAATAGCATCACAGAATCTTTAGTTCCTCCCTGAAGGACTTAGATAACAGTGTCTGACGCACATTCCTGAGTTGTTCTGCAGATGCTAAAACAGCCACCAGAGGGAAAAAGCTAATGGCATGATAACCATGACACAAGCTGCTCCATCTAGAGCAGTACTGAATCCACGGCTTGCACGATTCCAGGAACTGGCCTCAAGAAAATGGGAACAAACCAGCGCTGGAGTTGAAGATTAAGTGTGCTTAAAACAATCAAGATGACGCTGACCAGACCACCAGACCACCAGCTTCAAGATGACTGCCAGAGCTGACGGTGCTGCTCTGCACGTGGCCCCCACCTGCGCACCCTGGAAGCTTTCCTTTAAAAGCTCTTGCATCCCCTGATCGGCGATGGGGAGATCGTTTGGGGGATGCTAGTCTGCCATCTTCCCGGGGTCACCAGCTTCCTGAATAAAGCATTTTTCTTTTTCCACCACCCCTTGCCTCTCAAACATGGAATTTTTGAGAGACAATGGGCAGCCGAACCTGAGTTCGGTTCCGGCTCAGGCTGGTAACGAAATGACTCTAGATACAAAACAGAAACAGACTCACAGACACAAAACAAACTCCTGGTTACCAAAGGGGAAAGGGGTGGGGGGATAAATTAGGAGTTTGGGATTAACAGATGCAAACTACTGTACATAAAATAGATAAGCAACAAGGATTTACCGTACAGCAGAGGGAATTATATTCAATATCTTGTAATAACCTATAAAGGAAAATAATCTGAATACACACACACACACACACACAAATCACTTTGCTGTACACCTGACACTAAAACAATCTTGTAATTCAACTATACTTCAACTAAAAAAAAACCCTCAATGGCTTAAGGTGACCAAGGTTTAATTCCCACTCATACTACCTGCCTCTGCCAGGCCAGCAGTGGGTACTGCTCTGGGCAGTCACAGGACAAAGACTCTCGCTTTAACCGAACTTGAGACTGGCTCCTCTGAGCCCTCCCTCCTCCTGACGGTGGCCGTGTCCTTGCCACACCTGCGTAGCCCAATTACAGCAAGAATCCTGCTAAGTCAGTTTAGAGACATCCCACCCCACCCCCGATGGCTGATCACCTCCACACCCAATCAGATTCCTCACGCCCACGCTTGCTGTCTGATCAGTCCGGCCTGCCCTCAGCAAGAATCTGGTTTGGTCAGTCTAGCAAGAATCCCCTTACCCTCACTGTCTCCTTTTGGCAATTTGCCATCTACCGACGCCACGCCCACTCTGTTCCTTGGCTGTAAACCTCCAGCTCTCTTTACTGTATTGGGAATGGAGCCCAATTCTACCCTGGGGTCTCTCTTCCCTCATTGCCATGGTTTCTGAATAAAATCTCTCTCCACCGCTTTAACCAGTGTCTGGCTCTGGTTCTCTCTGACACCACTCAGAGGCTGGGCTGATGGGTGGCCTTTTTTTTTTTTAATATTTATTTATGTATTTATTTGGCTATGCGGGGTCTTAGTTGCTGCATATGGGATCTTTTTTTAGTTGCAGCATGCGGGATCTAGTTCCCTGACCAGGGATCGAACCCAGGCCCCCTGCATTGGGAGCGCGGCGTCTTACCCACTGGACCAGCAGGGAAGTGCCTCATGGGTGGGTTTTGACAGAGGCTTTCACGCATCCTGCTCGCCCCTACACCATCCCTCCTCTGGGTGGGAGCCCTTGACTTGAAAGAAAATGATGATGGGATGGGACAACACAAAAGCCTACAACATCGCTAAAGTCAGAATACAAAAATAACAAAAGAAACAAAACAAAAAAACACTAAAGACAACAAGTGGGGAAAAACGTTTGCAGTCAAACACGACAAAAATTGTTAAACTTCACCAGAAATTATGTCAATGCAAGCAGACAGCCATATTTCAACTATCAAATTATCTTTTTAAGGCAATGCCCAAAGTTGGCAAAGGAACGGAGAACTGGGCACTCTTACACGGAGCTGGCAGTGTAAACTGGCAGGAAAATTTCACAAAAGCATCACAAACTTAAAACACAGTCATGTCTTTTGAACCTACCCATTCACTTGTAGCTTTCTCTCCCAAAGACTTATCTACAGGAATATGCAACAGACATTTTATGTTTAAAAAAAAAAAAAAAAAAAAAAGAACGCGTAAAAGGAGGAAAAAATAAAACATCATACAAATGGCCAGCAGCAATGTTTTAAAGAGGAAAAAACCGAAACATGGTAAATGAATAAAACACACCTCTGTAATATCAACAGAATACTATATACCACTGTTAAATATTACATTAAAAATTACAGGTTCATGGAAAGGCCCCATTAATTTGAAACTGTTAGAAAACAATGTTTATGTGTGCATATTTGTAGTTTCGGGGGGGAGGAATCCACCACTTTCCTCAGTTTTTCAAAAGGGTTGATAATTCTTTTTATGGTTAAATATCTAATGATATGAAAAGATGCTGCCATGTATTTATTCTACATTATTACAGAAAACGACAGCTTTCAAAGGTAAACAAATTCTAGTATTGACAAAAATCACGTATTTATGTACATTCATATACATGTGAACGATAAGCATGTGCAGATATACTCATCAAAATAGTAACAATGGCTGCCTATGGCTCATACATTGGTTCAGAGATGACTTTTATCTTCTCCATTTTACTCAGTTGTATTTTCTAAATTTTCCACAGCTAAACATCTATTACTTCTGAAGTAAGAAGCTTTCTACTACACTTAGGCTGAAACTAGCCAGCTGCATAAATGCACAAAGAGTTTCCCACTGGTTAGGAAAAGAGGAGAAATCTTTTTTAAATATTTCTTTCTTTCTTTTCTTCAGCTGGTCTGGTCCCTTTTGGGGGGAGGGGAGGACTCCTCTGTTTCCTATAGGTGAATTCTGTTGCCACTTTCTAGAGAGAATTACAAATGAGTCCAGGGCACAATGCATTTCTATACATCAAATTGTGGTTTTTGAACTGTTGTGATAGCTGGTACTCAGAGGTCTCCAGGCGTGCAGTGGCAAATGCTATTGTAAATCCAAGAATTCTGTGTTCAAGTCAATTATTTTCCAATCCTAAAATTGTTTAAAAAACAAAGTACCTTTATCTTCTTTATGGTGCTTAAACTCATTGACATTTCATTTATTCCTGTATCCCTGGCTACACATTAAAATCACTAGGGTTGTTTTTTTTTTTTAAATAACAATGCCTGTGACCCAATTAGGGGTTAAGGTCTAAGGAGTGTGTGGTTTTTAGAGACCCCCAGGCTATTCTGATACACATCCAGGATTGAGGTGCCTTGATTTATTCATTTGCCAAGTAGTCATTAAGTCCCCGTATTCGTTTCCTAGGGCTGCTTCAACAAATTACCAGAAATGTAATGGCCTAAAACAATAGAGATTTATTCTCTCACAGTTCTGGAAGCCAGGGCTCCAAAACCAAGGTGTCATCAGGGCCTCCAGGGGAGATCCATTCATTGCCTTGCCCAGCCTCTGGTGGCACCAGGCTTCCTTGGTTTGTGGCTGCATCCCTCCCATCTGAGCCTCCATCTTTACATGGCCTGCTCCTCTGTGTGTCTATCTTATACGGACACGTCGTTGGATTGAGGGCCTGCCCAGATAATCCAGAATGATCACCTCTTCTCAAGATTCTGAGTTACCTCTCTAAAGACCCTTTTTCCAAATAGGGTCACATTCACAAGTTCCAGGGATTCGGATGTGGACACATCCTTTGAGGGGCCACCCTTCAACTCACTACAGCGCCTATTTCCACATGCTAGATGGTCTGCTAGTGCTGTGCACGCTGCTTTTTACTGAGTTTTCAGTCCACTTGAGGCAAGAGAGCTGAAAGATGGGGTGTGGGGGGGAAGGAGGGTGCACAGCAGGGGCATCTCCTCGTGCCCCGTGAAGAGCCCAGGGTCGTGGACAAGAGCGCGGACCCGAAAGGCAGAGTGCTTTGGCTACTTACTGGCTCTGAGACCTGGGGAAATCACTGAAACTGTGCCTCAGTTTACACATCTGTTGAATGGGAATGATAATAGTTATCTGCCTCCTAGGGCTCTAAGATTTCTGACTCTTAAAAGTGTGTTTACGCACAAAGACTTACAATGGTGTCAGGCGCCGAATGATACGGTTTTTCAAGAAGTTTTTCAAATAAATAAGGAACACAATCCCACAAAACTGCCCTCAGAGACATACTATAACGTTCCACGTGTTCTATCTTTTACATCTCAATAAAACATTTTACAGAAGGAAAGTAACCACCCTGAACTGAGTCTGGTGGGAAAAATCTACTTATACTTCTTAGAAACAGAGGCAACTGTTACCATCACTGACCTGTCTTCCTCCTCCTCCTCCCCCTCCCTCTCCCCCTCCTTTTCTTCGTCTTCTCCTTCTCCTTCCCCTTCTCCTCCCCCTCCTCCTCCTCCTTCTCCTCCTCTTTCTCCTTCTTCTTCTCTAACTTGAATGAGACGCCTTAAGCACAATGAAAGATTTAGCCTGCTTCATGTTTCACGGATCCATAAAATGACACACGACATGGTGACTTTTCCTCTATTACCACTGTTTGTTCCTTAAGGTTCAACTGCTGAATTTCACAAAAAGCAATGAGTTAGTCAAGTTAGTTGAGAGGGTGATCCCTCCTTCTGCTCAACCCCTTATAATCACTTCTGGATTAGAGCAGGCAGAGAAAAACTCCTGAAACGTTGAATCCAGATGTTCAAACATGGTCACACTTCACAGTAAACATTTAACTTTGATGTCGATTTCACCTTCAACTGGGCTACAGTCATGTGGGGTGTGTCTATTTCTTTCAAGAACTTTTCACAGAAAAATCTCAAAAATGGATTAGCGAAAGTTTGTTTTTGCCATGCTTTTCATTCTATGCAACAAACGTAAATTTAGGGTTTGGCTTTTCTATCCTACGGAGCAGCACAGACTCCCGTTTCCATGGTGCACCCCGGAGCGTCTCTCTGCCTCTGTACCAACTTTCAGAAGAGAATGAGCTCTGCATTGTGGTTTCTGACCACACAGAGTGGCACCTGATTTTCTCTGAGGTTGGGGTCCCAACGGCCAGACAGAAATCACTGAAGAAACCACCTCGTCTCAACCTAGCTGGCTGCACGTGGTTTCCACACCAAGAGTCCACCATCCGGCTTTCATTTCTCTTGGTTTCGCTTTACCTGTTCTGAACACTTTCAAATTTGCTTATTTTTCTAATCCCTTCTCGCTTCGTTGGGCAATGCGACTCGTTATCTTGTGGTTTCCATCTTTTTTTTTTAAGATTTAATTTTATTTATGTTTGGCTGCGTAGGGTCTTCGTTGCTGCGTGCAGGCTTTCTCTCTAGTTGCAGCAAGCGGGGGCTACTCTTCTTTGCGGTGCACGGGCTTCTCATTGCGGTGGCTTCTCTTGCTGCGGAGCACAGGCTCAGTAGTTGTGGCACATGGTCTCAGTAGCTGTGGCACACGGGCTTAGTTGCTCCGTGGCATGTAGGATCTTCCCGGACCAGGGCTCGAACCCGTGTCCCCTGCATTGGCGGGTGGATTCTTAACCACTGCACCACCAGGGAAGTCCCTTGTGGTTTCCATCTTTATTACTCTCATTTCCTCACAATGAGTGTTCATTAAAATATTTTGAATTAAGACCTTTCTGCCTTCCTAACCGAGCCCATTGAGTCTTCCCATACTGACACATTTTTAATTCTTATCACAGAACTTCAGGCAGTTGGTACATTATATTCTATTAAAAACCCTATTCCGCCCAAGGTTGTCACAATTCAGAGATTACAGCTTTCGGCGGGATGTTCTGTTAGGGATATATTCATAGATTCACTTTGTTAGCCTGACAAACACGGTCCATGAGCTGGTATTTCACACCTCATTTGATCTCACAATTCAGCAACAGAAAAAAAAAGTATAAAAAGAAGCAATTATTTATTTAGATTATGGAAGCGATTTTAGAGGGATATTAGATGAGCATAAATTGTCATGCCAGCAACAATCCCTGCCCTTCTAACAGCCCAGGGAAGGGCAAAAACGGAAAGTGAAGCAAGAGAAGAAGAGGACGCTGCAATGTCTCATACTTATGTAACTCTGGTTATGTAACTACTTTTTTTCTCTTGTAACTTTTTAAATCTCTTCTAAAGAGAATGCAAAATTGATTCTCTCAGAACCGACAGTGATAACCACAGCCTGTGTCTTCCCTTCAATTTAAAACATCACCACTCCATCAGCCAGTATTTCAACCAAGTCAGTTTCCCACGTGCAGACCACGGAGACGGCCGTTAGAGACCCACACAGTGATTTCTGAGGGTGTAAGTCCGGGCATCCCACTGGGGCTCCTCCGGCCCAACAAGAGGGTCAGCAGGACTGCTGTAACTTCCTGGCCACCTCTTGTTTCTGCCCTCCCATTTCCCCCCAAGAATCCTCTCCCGTACTCTAAGCCCAAGTCATTCAGGTGGGTCCACCCATCCCCTACTTTTACAGCTGGCTACAGAGATTGGTTCGGAGTGAGTACAAGATCCATGTTACCCCAGGCGGATCCAGTGATGAGCAGCCCCAAGACTTGCGCTGGATGTGATGGGGCAGAACAGTGTTCTGACCAAGCCAGTAGGACTGATGCTGGGAAGCCCTGCTGGAGACGATACTAACCCAGAGGAAAGACAAAGAGACAGGCTGCTAAGAATGCTGCATCCAGACACCCCTGGCACCTGTCCCCCCTGAATTTCTCCACGTGCACGAGGAGTCGAGGAGCCCTTTCTGCTTGGGCTTCGTTCGTGTGGTACCTAAGGGCATCAGTCAGACAAAGTCCACCGGATAAACACCCCAGCAACCAAGAGGAAGTCTTCCAGTGGAGTCAAAACAGAGATCAAGGGGGCTTCCCTGGTGGCGCAGCGGTTGAGAATCTGCCTGCCAATGCAGGGGACACGGGTTCGAGCCCTGGTCTGGGAAGATCCCACATGCCGCGGAGCAGCTGGGCCCGTGAGCCGCAATTACTGAGCCTGCGCGTCTGGAGCCTGTGCTCCGCGACAAGAGAGGCCGCGGCAGTGAGAGGCCCGCGCACTGCGATGAAGAGTGGCCCCCGCTCGCCGCAACTAGAGAAAGCCCTCGCACAGAAACGAAGGCCCAACACAGCCATAAATAAAAAGTAAATAAATAAATAAACAGAGATCAAGGCACAACCCTGGACAGATCCCACCTTTAAGAAGCGTGGCAAATACTGCTAGCTGACCACCCTTCTCCCTGACATCAAAGACTATCTCTCAGTACAAAGCCTGAAAATAATACCAGATATTCAATTTTCCAGACTACCCTGCTTCTTGAGCAAAGGCATGGAACTACTGATGAGATCTTAGACTTCCAGGGAAAGTCTTCTTTCCAGCTGGAAAGGTCTTCTTTCCTGGCAAAAAGAGAAGCCCCCCTCCCTTCCAGTCATTGTATACAACTAGATAAGTTTGTGATGCCTGGAACTGCTGCAGCCATCTTGCAGCCATGAGGAAACAAGCTGGAGGATGACAGCCAGTGAATTGGGCATGATAGAGTAGAAAGACGGAATGCACCTGGGTGACACAATTGTGCTGCTGGATTAACCAACCACGGAACCACCCACCTCCAAACTTCTTGTCACATGAGATGACAAAATCCTATTGCTGCGGCCACTTTTAGGTGAGAATTCTAGTACTTGCAACTGAGCAAATATAAAAATCCTAGACTCTTTCCAGGTATCGACAGCTCAGGATAGGGGAGTGTTCAGACAGTAGATTCAGATTTCCAGGGAAACCATGGGTCACATGAGGCTGCAGAATAAAAGCTCTGTCAAGGGAGGTAAAGGACGATGACCAGGATGTTGAGTGGGAGTGAGAGGAACCCAGATCACCTGGTCAATATTCCTAATCAGAGGCTTTTGATCACTCAACCTGAGTCACTCTTTCCCTTTGAAAGAGCTCTTCAAAATCAGGCAGAACAGAGTTCTAGATGAGGTTGGCTGAGGTCGCCCAAGCAGAGACAGCCCTCAGCCTAGAAATCCATTAGAAAAGGCAAGCTCCACACAACCTCTCCATTTCTCATGCTCCCACCCACCCACCAGCTCCCTCATTCATTCACCCAGTGCCCCTTTGGTGCCCAACATCGTGGACCTCAAAGGGTTTTAAAACAAGAAAAGAGGGACTTCCCTAGTGATCCAGTGGTTAAGACTCCCGCCCTTCCATTGCAGAGGGCGCAGGTTCAATCCCTGGTCGGGGAACTAAGATCCTGCATGCTGCGCGGTGTGGCAAAAAAAGAAAAAAGAAAACGAGAAACGAAAGAAAAGAGAACAGGTTGTGACACTAGAAGATGATAAGTGAAAGATCTAAACAGGGCTCTATGGCAGCCTGAGGAGCGGGGGGTCTCATCCTGGCTGAAGTGGGAGCCACTGGTGGTTCTAAAGCCGGGGGAACTGCGTGGCCAGCACTGCTCAGTCAAAAGGGAAGAGACGAGAGGCCAAGAGACTGTAGAAAAGACTGTGGCAACAAGGGTGAGAGCTCGTTCTGCCTGTTGGGAGCCCAGATGCAAGATTATTAGCAACAACCTCCTTCTGCTTCCCAGGCAAGCTCAGCCCCATAAAACCCTGCACTGCTGCTCTCGGAGCTGGAGAAGACCTGCCAGCAGTGCCAAGTTCCCCAACCTCACATCCCGAGCCCATATGCCAATACCCGGGTGTGATAGCTGCAAAACGACGACCTTTAAGCACTGAGAGACAATTACTTGACAGCTAGAGGCACCCTCAGTTCACTCGTAAAAAAGTACATTTCCCCCTTGCCTCTTAAATCATTTCTATTTCCCCCATTTCATTCTTCAGCTCTTTACTGCCAACAATAACAGGAACAATAATAAGATTGTAAAATAACGGTTCTCAAACCCTGCACTGTGAGAAATAGGCGTTCAGGTAATTTTGGAGATCGTCAACCTCATTAGGTCACTGATGTATAAAGAACACAAAGGATAAAGCCCTCATCCTGCAGCACATCCGATAATACATTCAGAAGCTGTAGGACGGAGCTGAGCTGATGAACTCAAAGGAACACACCTCCCATTAAATGCAGAGGCACCTAGAAAAATGGTACAGGTGAACCGGTTTGCAGGGCAGAAAGAGAGACACAGAGGTAGAGAACAAACGTATGGACACCAAGGGGGGAACATGGGGGGGGGGGGGGCGGGTGGTGGTGGGATGAACTGGGAGATTGGGATTGACATGTATACACGAATATGTATACAATGGATAACTAATAAGAACCTGCTGTATAAAAAAATAAATAAAGTAAAAAATTTTTTAAAAAGGGCACAAGGGTTTCCCTCATGGCGCAGCGGTTGAGAATCTGCCTGCCAATGCAGGGGACACGGGTTCGAGCCCTGGTCTGGGAAGATCCCACATGCCGCGGAGCAGCTGGGCCCGTGAGCCACAACTGCTGAGCCTGCGCGTCTGGAGCCTGTGCTCCGCAACGAGAGAGGCCGCAATAATGAGAGGCCCGCGCACCGCGATGAAGAGTGGCCCCCGCACCGCGATGAAGAGTGGCCCCCGCTCGCCACAACTAGAGAAAGCCCTCGCACAGAAACGAAGACCCAACACAGCCATCAATAAATAAATAAATAAAATTTTTTTTAAAAAAAGGGCACAAAAAAATAAAAATGCAGAGGCACCACTTTATTTATACAGTCATTATTTTCCTATCAGCGTTTGCAACCATCCCCAACCCACCGCTGCCGAGGTACCTTGAGCATCTCGGCGCTTACCTGCTCTGTGTGTCCGGGTGATGGCCCACGCAGGTGAGGGTAGCTGCTGTCTGAACACTGTCATTGTCAATTTCTTCCTGGACTGCCCACTGGTCTTCGCTGCTGACTCTCACTGCGGTTATTTTCACACCTGCTGCTGCCTTAATTCTGTGGGGTAGAAAAAAAAAAAAAAAAAATATATATATATATATATATATATATATATATGACCATTTCAAAACAGGGAGCAAAAATAGGGAGCTAGAACAGATCTCCCCTTTCCTCTGGGACATGTAGGGAAGAGTGGCCATAATGCCTTTCCTTTGAAAACTAAGTGTCCTGTTATTTTTACAAGCGCCCCAAAGTAGGAGCCCCAGCGTTTTGCCACGTCTGTTAATTTTCTGTCTGATCGGTGGGTTGGGAACCAGATCGCTTTCTGTTTCAGGGGTCCTGTGGGCCGGAGACGAGACAGATGTGTCTGGTAGGTGTGGATGGAATCTGGGGCCCGGTTCTTCCTCTGGGGATGGGGAAGGGCTCCCATGAGGTGGGAGGGGTCTGAGAGGCTGCAGGGGCTATGCCAGCCCAGGGGATGGCACCATCCAGGGGACCAAGGGGGAGGCAGGCAGCACTGATCACACTGTGAAGAGGAAACAGTGGGGCCACGCGGTCCTCAGAGGAGCAAAAGAAATACAGCATTCAGGCAGGCTAAAGTGGCCAAGTACTGCCTGGTACGATGTTTGCAGAACTCAATTCCCCAAGGAAGAATCCAAGGCCCCAGCTGCTACATCCATTGAGCAAAGGCCAAAGAGAGTTCCCAGCCTGGACTGTCTGCCGTTTCTTCCCTGCTCCTAGAACGATCTTCATGTTGCTACTGACCAGAATACATCTCCTCTGTAACCACGGGGATTGCAAGGCAGCTTCCAAGTTCTCTGACAATGGCCTTGGGACTTGCCCAGATGCTGTGGACTTGTCTGGAGAACAGTCAGGAGCAAGACAGGGCCACGGAAAGCCAAGCTGCTTGCTGTGCCTTAACTAAATGTAAGTAATACGAAAAGGGTGTCATTGGACTTCCGGGTGCATGCACTAATGCTGCAGAGGGTCAGCACATGCTTGGCTGTGAAGGTACCTGAACCCCCTCTGCTTCCCAGAGGCCTGTGGACTAAGGAGAAATGCCCAGTGAGGCTCTGGGCATCCTTTTCCACAGAGAAGGCAAAAGGAATGCCACGATGCAAAAAAATGGTATGTGTGCAGGAGTTACAGGAGCATCAGCAAAGACAGATCCATCAAGACAGACATTCCACTGCCACCAAAAACTTAGAAGCAAAGATTCCCTCCAAGAGATTTATTAATCAAATCCACACATAACAGCAGGGTCTAAGATGCAATTAAAAACATATGAATGAAGGTGAAAGGATACAATGGGAGGATACATCCACAAATCATATCTCTGATAAGGGTCTAGTATCCAGCATATATAAAGAGCTCTTGCAACTCAACAACAAAAAAAGACAAATAACTCAATCTGAAAATAGATGTTTCTTCAAAGAAGATATACGTGGCCAACAAGAACATGAAAAGATGCTCAGCATCATTAGTCAACAGGGAAATGCAAATCAAAACCACGAGATACCACATCACACCCACGAGCATGGCTATCATCAAAAAAGGGAAAAATAATAAACGTTGACAAGGATGTGGAGAAACTGGAACCCCTGTACACTGCTGGTAGGAATGTAAAATGGTGCAGCCTCTGCGGAAAACAGCTTTGCAGATGCTCAGAAAGTTAAACATAGAATTACTATATGACTCAGTAATTCTACTCCAGCATATAGACCCAAACGAATTGAAAACAGATACTCAGGCAAACCCTTGTACATGCATCTCATGGCAGCACTGTTCACAACAGCCAAAAGGCAGAAACAACCCAAATGCCCACCACGTGATGAAAGGATAAACAAAATGTGATATATACGTATTGCGGAATACTATTCAGCCACAAAAAGGAATGAAGTGCTGATACATGTTACAATGTGGATGAACCTCAAAAACATCATTCCAAGTGAAAGAAGACAGACACAAAAGGTCATGTATTGTATGGTTCCATTTACATAAAATATCCAGAATAGGTAAATCCACAGAGATAGAAAGCAGATTGGTGGTTTCCAGGGGCTGCGAAGAGCAGAACAAGGAGTAGCTGCTTAGCTAACAGGTATGGGGGTTCCTTTTGGGGTCATAAAAATGTCTTGGAACTAAATGGAGGTGGTGTCTGCACAACACTGTGTACTAAACGCCAGTGAATTATTCACTTAGAAATGGTACATTTTATGTTATGTGAAATTCGCTTCAATTAAAAAAGAAAGAAAAGAAGAAAAAACAGGTGAATGGACCCTCCCAGGAGTGACTGAAACTTTAAAAAAGGATTTATCAAAGTCCAAAAAAGACCCAAAGACGGGAATCCCTAAAGTCAGAATTTCAAGCAGCAGGAGAGAATGTTCTGGACTCAAGGGTTGTCCTAAAGCCCCTGATTTTGCTGCCTACCATAAGGAAACCCGGGGTGGAATTAGGGGACTCAAATACTTGCATATCTAGTTAAATTTTTTAAAGTTTCTGCTTCCTGTATTCCCTTCCTATAGGACCTTACACAGATGCTAAGACATACACCTGCTCGCTCTTGCATTTGGCGTTCCTGACCCCCTCCAGAGATTCAGGCGCCATTCTTTGTCCCAACTGGATGGTTCTTCCTGTTAAATTCTGGTGACTACATATGCTAACTCCTCAAAGCTTTCTTTCTTGCCATCACAAAGTTCCGGGAAGTAATTTATGCAAGCCAGGAATAAAGGCGTCCCATTGTGCCCCTGTTTCCAGCCATTCCATCTTGCTGCCAAAGGGGCAACTGGAGAGAATGTTCCAGAATGCATGTCTCCATAAGCAGAGTCCTCCCACTGTCAAGAGCACCTCCTCATTTCTACCAGTACTTGCCACTTTAATGGCTTATCACATTCTTCCACATACACGGATCACAGAGCAATTTGACCAAGCATCCCCATGGTCAGGATGATTACTATTGTTCCCAATGTCCTGATGATCAAACTGTGACCCTCACACCCCCAGAGGGAGCGACCAGCTGGAGGTCACAGAGCTAGACAGTGACAGAGCCAGGATTAGAAACCAGATCCCCTGAGTCCAAAACCCGCTCCCCTCCCCTCCTACTCTGCCCCATGCAGAGAATTCGCTGCAGAGGATACAAAATTAATGCACAGAAATCTCTTGCATTCCTATACACTAATGATGAAAAATCTGAAAGTGAAATTAAGAAAACACTCCCATTTACCATTGCAACTAAAAGAATAAAATATCTAGGAATAAACCTACCTAAGGAGACAAAAGACTTGTATGCAAAAAATTATAAGACACTGATGAAAGAAATTAAAGATGGTACAAATAAATGGAGAGATATATCATGTTCTTGGATTGGAAAAATCAACATTGTGAAAATGACTATACTACCCAAAGCAATCCACAGATTCAATGCAATCCCTATCAAACTACCACTGGCATTTTTCACAAAACTAGAACAAAAAATTTTCACAATTTGTATGGAAACACAAAAGACCCTGAATAGCCAAAGCAATCTTGAGAAAGAAAAACGGAGCTGGAGGAATCAGGCTCCCTGACTTCAGACTATACTACAAAGCTACAGTAATCAAGACAGTATGGTACTGGCACAAAAACAGAAATATAGATCAATGGAACAGGATAGAAAGCCCAGAGATAAACCCACGCACATATGGTCATCTTATCTTTGATAAAGGAGGCAAGAATATACAGTGGGGAAAAGACAGCCTCTTCAATAAGTGGTGCTGGGAAAACTGGACAGCTACATGTAAAAGAATGAAATTAGAACACTCCCTAACACCATACACAAAAATAAACTCAAAATGGATTGAGACCTAAATGTAAGGCCAGACACTGTCAAACTCTTAGAGGAAAACATAGAACACTCTATGACATAAATCACAGCAAGATCCTTTTTGACCCACCTCCTAGAGAAATGGAAATAAAACCAAAAATAAACACATGGGACCTAATGAAACTTAAAAGCTTTTGCACAGCAAAGGAAACCATAAACAAGACGAAAAGACAACCCTCAGAAGGGAAGAAAATATTTGCAAATGAAGCAACTGACAAAGGATTAATCTCCAAAATTTACAAGCAGCTCATGCAGCTCAATATCAAAACAACGAACAACCCAAACCAAAACTGGGCAGAAGACCTAAATAGACATTTCTCCAAAGAAGATATACAGATGGCCAACAAACACATGAAAGAATGCTCAACATCATTAATCATTAGAGAAATGCAAATCAAAACTACAATGAGATATCATCTCACACCGGTCAGAATGGCCATCATCAAAAAATCTACAAACAATAAATGCTGGAGAGGGTGTGGAGAAAAGGGAACCCTCTTGCACTGTTGGTGGGAATGTAAATTGATACAGCCACTATGGAGAACAGTACGGAGGTTCCTTAAAAAACTAAAAATAGAACTACCATACGACCCAGCAATCCCACTACAGGGCATATACCCTGAGAAAACCATAATTCAAAAAGAGTCATGTACCACAATGTTCATTGCAGCTCTGTTTACAATAGCCAGAACATGGAAGCAGCAACCTAAGTGTCCATCGACAGATGAATGGATAAAGAAGATGTGGCACATATATACAATGGAATATGACTTAGCCATAAAAAGAAACGAAATTGAGTTATTTGTAGTGAGGTGGATGGACCTAGAGTCTGTCATACAGAGTGAAGTAAGTCAGAAAGAGAAAAACAAACACCGTATGCTAACACATATATATGGAATCTAAAAAACAAACAAAAATTGGTCATGAAGAACCTAGGGGCAAGACAGGAATAAAGACACAGACCTACTAGAGAATGGACTTGAGGATATGGGGAGGGGGAAGGGTAAGCTGTGACAAAGTGAGAGAGTGGCATGGACATATATACACTACCAAATGTAAAATGGATGGCTAGTGGGAAGCAGCCGCATAGCACAGGGAGATCATCTCGGTGCTTTGTGACCACCTAGAGGGGTGGGATAGGGAGGGTGGGAGGGAGACGTAAGAGGGAGGAGATATGGGGATATATGTATACATACAGCTGATTCACTTTGTTATACAGCAGAAACTAACACACCATTGTAAAGCAATTATACTCCAATAAAGATGTTAAAAATAAATAAATACATACAGACATACATACATACATACAGCAGTGTGTGCGTGTCAATCCCAAACTCCCTAACTATCTCTTCCCCAGAAGAAATACATTCTAATTATTTTTGCCTTTGGATGGTTCTGAAGCCCCAGGCATTCCTACCTGCCTAGGAGAGCTGGATGCTTCTAAGGATGAAGGTCAGGGAGGTGGTGGAGTTAGTGATGATGACAACGAACTAACTGTGAGAGTTTGGATGCCAATCACTGGACATCTGTGACTCAGTTTCCTCATCTTCAAAATGTGTGTAATAATAATATCTACCTGTAGTGTTGTTTGTATGAAGATTAAGTGAATCACTGTATATAAAGTGCTTAGAAGAACACCTGGGACAAAGAAACTGATCAGCGTTAGCTATTATGATTTTTCTCACCATGAACTACTGCATACTCTCCAGAGATCATACACTCAGGCATCAAGCCCCCTCCCTGTGAGATGTCCTTTGTAACTGCTCTAAGTCTCCACGCAGGACCCCAGCCACCTCCTCTCTGGATATGATTTCCCTGATCTTACTCCTTTTCCTTGGCAGGAAATTCCTCTCATATCCCAAGACGGAGCAAACCCTCCATTTGCCGTAGTAAATCCTTGTTGTTGTTTTTTTTTCCATAAAGGTTACTCTACACTTGAACCTTCGACACTTTGGGTTCAAAGGACACCAGTGTGCACCTGACAAAGTCTCAGAAATTTTCTGTGATTGTAGTTGACCAAACAAATAATCCAATTCTGGTTCATGTCTAGTCTC
This sequence comes from Eschrichtius robustus, assembly GCF_028021215.1. NCBI lineage: Eukaryota > Metazoa > Chordata > Mammalia > Artiodactyla > Eschrichtiidae > Eschrichtius > Eschrichtius robustus. The sequence continues at coordinate 5,429,484 of NC_090837.1, forward strand.
CTTCAATGTCCAGAAGTGGGACCAGCTTTAGAAGTGGCTCACCACAAAGGTTCAGATGATGTCCCCACTTCCCTAGGCACCTGACTCTGTTCAGGTCTCACATATGTGGGTTTTGTGCACCGACAGGCTCTCTTCTTGTGGTCACAGTGTGGCTGCAACAGCTCTGGATCTCACCTCCTCATCCACAAGGGAAAAGCAAGACTCTCTCTCCTAGAACAAACTCCTGGAGCCAGGTTTTCATTGGTTGAATTTGATTGAGTACTCAACCTTGGACCTATAACTGTGGCCTGGCGGGGGGGGGGGGGGGGGGGGGCGGTGAAAGGACAATGCTTATTGGTTTGCCCAGTCAGCGACTATCCTGCACTAAGAGTGAAATTAATCCCATCTGAACCACGTGGGAGGGGTTAGCAGGGAGTGGCTCCCAAAAGGAAATTCGAGTTACAGCAGAAGAAATGGATGGTAGGAATCAAAACCACAAGCCTGAAGCCAAATTACTGAGGTTCTGCCTCCCTCCTACATACAAGTTATAAAATTGTTCCAAAATCCCAGTTCTTGGTCCAAATCCTTCCCAATTTTAGATTCTATTTGTTGGAACAATCTAAGCCCAGAAAAATCCATGTCTTGAATATTCATTAAGTTTGTTTTAGAGAAATATTTTTAGGCTTGGTGATATTCTTAACTCTTGTTATTTAAAAACTACAATAATCTAAACCTTGTGACAACGATTAATGGTCTCAGCCCTGTAATGAGCTTGAGGGATTTGGGGGCTGATCAAGGGAAAGATATGACCACAAGGTGGCAGTAGCATGCAACAAGCTTTACCTAGGCAACAATTTGACAAGTTTGTGTGATGCGTGTAAGTCCCTCATAGCCTAAGACCTTCCAAATGACATGGCATGAGGGCACCTAGCCAGAAGGGGAGGAGGGCAGGGAACCCCAGGGAGAAGAGGATCAGAGAGGGCGCTTACATGTCGCTAAGCAGCACTGTGGGATGTCTCCAGATCAGACAGCTCCAAAGGGCAGCTGCAGCTCGAGGTCTTACAGCTACAAGGTCTATGGCTAACAGACATTGGGAACAGTTTTGCAGGGTATGCAGAGCAGGCTCTAAATGGCTAAAATAGGCGTATTTAGGGTATATTGAAAACAACAGATGCGTAAAAAATTGAGTTTGGCTCTTGAGCTAACAGGTCCCAGTCTGCTGTGAAGAAATAAACAACACAGGGGCCAACCTACAGGAACCATCTCTGGCTCATTTATATAACAACTACTTCCTGACATTCACAAAAAAAACTTACATTCATACTTTGATAGGGTCTTCATTATACAACTATTTGTTATCTGTATTCTTGAAGTTAAGGGATTACACAGAGGAGAATACATTGGCAGACTAAGAAACTATCAATACTTGTCGATGAACTGAGCCTTAAGGAAATCAGTCCCCACTGTCACTTGACCCTTGGTTGACAGTGACACCGACCGCAGCCCTGCTGCAGCATCTCTGCCTTTGGTAAGGGTGGGCTGTCAGGCTCTGCTGATTGTCAGCTACAAATACAACGCAAACGCAATGCACATCTATTGCAAAGTGAAACTGCTGAATCTTGTAGCATTGGAGGACTGACAAATGCCAGCAAGGCTACTGAGAAAGAGGACCCGGCAGAGATCCACCAACCACCCCTCAAGACATATCTACTGACAGTTCACAAGTGAAGAAGGGAAAATCAACAAGAAAAGATAAGTGCTTCCAAAGAGAGCAGTCTGCATAGCAAGGCAGAGTGAAGCTCTGGGGGAAACTGGGGAAGCCCTGAAATACTTCCGCTAAGTTGATCCTTTTTGTGACCCTGTTGGCAATGTCAAGTGTGAAATGAAAAATGCAATACTGTGCAGTTATATAAAATTGGAGGAAAGTAACAACAAAAAATTGTCAACGGGCAATGTATGCTTCGTTCCGAGCGGCACAGAAAGGGAGTTACTGAGCCTGAATTTTGTTTACTGTAAGATAAAACAAACTTGTTTGTTTATCTTTATTTCATTTCTCAAGGAAGAAGAAAAATCCCAATCGCGTCTCCTTTTTCTCAAGATTTTCTACGTGATTTTACGTTCCCATTTACAGTGGATTAATTTTTATTGGCCAAATGTTCTCAAATTAAAGAAAAGCTTCCCATAACTAACCTGTAGCTTTAAATGGCAATGGTCTAAAAAATGCATATTTTATGGTGTGTAATAGGCTAACATTCTGTATTGGCCAGGAGCTGGCTTCCTCGTGGTTCCTAAAACAGCACGTGTCTTCCTGTCTTTAAACCTTTGCTCTTGCTGTTCCCTCTGCCTGGAAAGGTCTCCCCTGACACCCACAGGACTCACTCCCTCATCTCCTTCAGGTTTGGGCAAATGTCATCTCTTTGAGCTTTTTCCAGACCACCCGATCGAAAAAAAAAGCCCTATTTAATACCCCCAAACTTTGCTTCCCTTGTTTATTCTCTGTATTCCCCCACTGGATGGAAACACCAGGAGAGGGGGGAGGGTTTTTTTGGTTTGTTTGGTTTTTTTAATGCGTTGTTTCCTGCATTATCCATGGTTCTGAGAGCCACGCCTGGGAAACTGGAGGTGCTTAATAAATGCTCGTAGAATGAAAGGTCTCCATCTAAGGTGTCATCTGTCTCTGGGTGCTCCATAAATATCAGACTGAGGACTGAAGATGTCCAGTAAGGGGCAAAAGCTACCAAGGTCACAGGAGGGAGGCATTGGAAGCCTATGGACCAGAGGTTCTCGGGCTTTTAAGCACATCAGAATCACCTAGTTACAGGTATCTGGATCCTCCAAAGATTGTGATCCAGTAAGTCTGGGGCGGAACCCAACTGTGCTATGTTTTTCAACAGGCTGCCATTGTGATGCAGGTGGCCCCCAGAACATTCTTTGGATAAGAGTGCTTGGGACACATTTCAGACAATCACATTCTGTCAAGGAGAATAATGCCAGGGAACATCTGGTGTTCGAATCACTTTCTGAGATAAGCCCAGCCCTGGGCGCTGGAGCACTTTCAGGATGTGTAAAGATACTTCTACTTTGCATTCCCCGGCAAACCACTTTCTCTGTGATAAATTAACCACAGAGAGAGATGCGCGCCTCTCCCACTAGGCACCTGGAGGCTGGCAGAGGCAGGCTCTGCTGAGAGCTCATTTCAGACCACGATTTAAACTTGGAAAGATTACAGGGCAGGGGAAAGAGTCAAGGCGAGGAGGCCACCATGCTCATGACCACAGAGCAGGTGGGGCTCCCTCTGGTCCAGGTGGCTGAACCTGGATGTTGAGGACAGATATTTTTGGTCTCAGTTCGAAAGAGAACAGGAGCCAGCTTGAAGGACAGACAGACCACCAGTGCTGGAAAATCACATCCAACAGAGCAGACTGTTGGAGGGCGTGGATTTCAGCCCCGAGAACAGGGACATGCAAAGTGGGACCTTTATGCAAGTGAGAACGTTCCCAAAGTAACACATGCTGATTCCCAGGGGGCTATCTCCCCTCTCTTGTCTGACTTTTTAATTTAATCTTTCACCCAAGAAAGTTAAAAATTAAGCAAACTATACGTATAGCTTTTGACAAATCAGAAATTTGACAAATCACTCCCTTCTTCACACTTCCTAAGGCATTAAGATAAGCACATCCAAAACCCTGCCTTGGCCCCAGACATCCAAAACCAGCAAAAAAAAAAAGACTGGATATAGCCTACAGCGTGTCTTGCTTAGCCACTTAATTGTTTCTGGTCCATACCGTGTGTGGCAGACAAACTCTGGGGTGGTCCACAATGACCCCCAACTCCGGGTGACCATACCTTTGTTGAATCCTTTCCCCTTGAGTGTGGGGAGGGCCTGTGACTTGCTTCTAGCTGGAATAGTACGATAAAAGAGATGAAATGTCATTCCATGGTTCCACTACATTTTATAAGACTCCACCTTGCAAGCAGACCAGCTCCAGGCAATCTCTCTCCCGGGTGTCTTTGAAGAAGTAAGCAGCCATGTTGGGACACCCATGTGGCAAGGAGCTTGGGCAGCCTCTTGCAGCTGAGGGCCAACAGCCAGTAAAAACCCAGGGCCCTCGGTCCTACAACAGCAAGGAAATATACTCTGCCACCAACACCAGTTCGTACGGAAGCCGATTCTTCCCCAGTCGAGACTCAGATGAGAATGCTGGCATTTAAAGGATTTAGGGGGATTTCCCTAGTGGTCCAGTGGTTAAGACTTTTGCCTTCCAATGCAGGGGGTGCAGGTTTGATCCCTGGTCGGGGAGCTAAGGTCCCACGTGCCTCGGGGCCATAAAACAGAAGCAATATTGTAACAAATTCAAGAAAGACTTTAAAAATGGTCCACATCAAAAAAATCTTTTAAAAAATCGGGGCTTCCCTGGTGGCGCAGTGGTTGAGAGTCTGCCTGCTAATGCAGGGGACGCGGGTTCGAGCCCTGGTCTGGGAGGATCCCACATGCCACGGAGCGGCTGGGCCCGTGAGCCACAACTGCTGAGCCTGCGCGTCTGGAGCCTGTGCCCCGCAACGGGAGGGGCCGCGATGGTGAAAGGCCCGCGCACCGCGATGAAGAGCGGTCCCCGCACCGCGATGAGGAGTGGCCCCCGCTTGCCGCAACTAGAGAAAGCCCTCGCACGAACCGAAGACCCAACACAGCCAAAAATAAATAAATAAATAAAGTAGCTATAAAATTTTAAAAAAAAAAAAAATTAATAAATAAAGGATTAGGGCCAGGATGCTAATTGCCCTGCTGTGAATGGAACAGTCCTGCCCCACTCCAGATGCCAATAGTGCCCCCACGAAGAAACACTGCAGACACCTGATTTTTCAGCCTCTGTAGAGATAATATCCCCACCACCACCTGCCCCCAACACAAATGCCTGGGATCACTTTCCCTGGCAAAGTGGACCCCAGGCTGAGCTGCAGACACTCCCTAACTGCTCTGCCCTTGTCCCCATGTGGAGCACATGCTTATTTTTCAGTGTCAGTGGACCGGAGGGGAAGCAGCCCCCCTACAAATTCAGGATGTGCTGTGTCACAGCCATGAAGCCAACATGTGCCACAATTTCAAGACCATTATGGCGGTACCATCAGGAATATAGTCTGGTCATCCACTTTACTTCTTTGCAAAGCCCCAAGTGTTGGCTCCCACCATGAAACCCAGTGCACCTTCAGATCACATTTAAATGTCTGACACAACAAAACACAGAAAGCTTTACCCTCTGATTCCCAACCACTGCCTCTGATCATCATGTCCCACAGAGTGAAGTCAAAGACAATGTGCGTCTCTCTGGTAGCAGAGCTGTTCAATACACACACACAAAACAGAGAAACACACACACACACACACACACACACACCCATGAGCGACCCACGCGGCAGGGGCAGGGAGGTTGATAATTTCTCAGGGCCCGATTAATGGCTTCTCACGATCCAATTAACAAGGTAATATTGTTTCATGGGAACCTAGGATTAGTAAATGTACAGCCATTAAGAACCAGAAATGCTTTTGAAATGCTTTTGGATTTTCGAAAGCAGATACAGTCAGCCTCAGGGCTTTGGAATTCAAATGTGACTGAGAAGTATGTGATTTAATTTAAGGTCTACACACTGCATATCTACCACATGTCAGGCATTAACCACCTACTATGTGCAGGAGAAATAGACAGCCCTACAAAACAGACAGACAGAATAGTGAAGTTAAGACCACATTTCTGACTTAAAACTTGGACTCTAAGAGAGAAAGAAAAAAGGACCCAAGAGAACACACCTGGACTCCTGCTGTGTGACCTTGGAAAAGTCATTTAGCCTCTTTGTGCCTCAGTTTCCTTATCTGTAAAATGGGACTATTAATAATAGTACTACTGCACAGTGTCATTGCAAGGATTAAATGGAGACGGTATACACAAAATGCTTAGAACGGAGCCTGGCATATAGCAACTATGCAGGGTTCACTATGCTGGTGGTGGTGACAGGAATGCCCACGTGGTGACCCCATCCCAGCTCTAAATGCTGACATTTCAAAGAACCATCCCTTGGTGTTAAAATGCTCCAGAGACAGACTGAGAGGTGCAGAAAAGCTGTCACGAGAGTTATCCAACAAGCTCCCAACCCTGGTCATCGGATCCACAGAAGACCAGGTGGACGAGTCTACCCAGCACCCATCCTCCTCTTCTGAGGCAGCTCCTACCTGGACTTCCCTTGGGAGCGACTTATGCTCAGTCCAGGTATGTCAGGCTAGGCTGACCCCACCCTGGCTTCAGGAGTTGGTATGTGTAGCCATTCAAAGCATTGTGTCCTCCTGGACAGTGGTTGGTTCAAGAAGGAAGCATGTGACCCAACCAAACCAATCAGCATATCCCATCCCCTGAATTGATCGGCCCAGAAACAGACACGTCACCCAGAATGTTTCAGGGAGAGGTGAGCCCAGCTCTCTTTTCACTAAGCAATAAGTGTTGCAAGAGCCCACCACCTGCCTGAGAATGAAACCAGCAAGGGGAAAGCAAAGGTAAGAGGTGGAAAGAGATGGCTTTCCGGTTACACTGTCTAAGCACCTGGATCCAGCCAGACTTGAGGTTGTCTTTCAGTTACATGAGCCAGTAAATTCCCTTCAAGCCACTTTGAGTTGGGTTTCTTCTATTTGCATTTGAAAGTGCACTGACAAAAACAGCCAGGTTCTGACATTTCTACCACTCAGAGTACCAAATAAAATCCTCCCAAAGTTCACAGACGATACACATATAAAGTTACCACCTGTGATACAAGGACAGGAGAACAGATGGTGAAAGGATGTTCAATATTTCCAAGTCCTTGTGAGCACAGAGAGCAAATATTAAATAAAGGGAATCTACAGAAACAATCAGAGATCCTCTCCCTTTGTGATATCCAACCTAAATATTAATAAACAAAGCTAAGGTATAAAAACTCAATTCATAACTCAAAAATAACCTGACCTTTTATGGAATTAAACTCATTTTCTGTCAAACCTATTTTTTTAAGAATGTTTAGTGATATAAATTTTCGAATGCCTAGTGAAGAATCGTTTCCTCATAGTAATTTAAAGCATTTTGTGAGCCACTATGAATTTTTTTCCTCTCCAACCTGGACACAAGCAAGGGATCACCCTGTTACATTGGATATTTCCTCTCCATGAAAACTTGTCAGTAATTTTCAGTAACTTGGTATTTACAGCTCCTGAGAAATAAATTCTCTCTCTCTCTTCCTGTCACTCACACACACACACGCACACAAATCCATTTTCCCAACTTCATCTGTCTTCTAGAGTATGATGATCCACAAAGTTATTTTTACAACACAGAACTTTCTAAGTCCCAAATGCATAGCTAAATAAACACTTGAAATCACCTCTTAGAAGTCTCAAAGGAAAATCAAACTCAACACATCCCAAACCGAACTCACGATCAACTCAGCCAAAATAAAAACAAAAACCACCTTAATTCTCTTGTCCTCTTTGAGAAAAGACCACTCTCTTCGTTCAGGATGCTATAACAAGATACCACAGACTGGGTGGCTTAAATGACTGAAATTTGTTTCTCGCAGTTCTGGAGTCTAGGAAGCCCAAGATCAAGGTGCTGGAGATTCAGTTCCTGAGAGCCCTCTCCCTGGTTTGCAGACAGCTGCCTTCCAGCTGTGTCCTCACGTGGCAGGGAGCAGAGGGGGGAAGAAAGCTCTCTCGTGTCTCTTCTTATAAGGGCACTAATCTCATCATGAGAGCCCCACCCTCATGAACTAAATGTCTCCCAAAGGTCCCATCGCCAAATACCGTCGCACTGGGGTTTGGGATTTTCACAGATCAGTGCAAGGTGGGGAGGCAGGGGGACACAGACATTCGGTCCATAGCAACCACCATTCAGTCCAGGGCAATCACCATCCACCAAATCGCTGAAACGAGAAACATGGGCGTCAACCTTGACAGCCTCCTTTCTGTAACTGCCTCCCATATCCAGTCCATCAGCAAGTCCCCTGCCATCGTCCTTGTGTGTGTCACTGCTGTAAGCACCCTGCAACCACTGCTACAAGCCACAGAGCAATCAGGGTGAGCTGCTCCAAATCCTGAGCCATCAAAATTCCAAGCTTAAAACTCTTCACTGGTTACCACCTTTGTTAGAAAAAGTCTGAAATCCCACAAGACCCTGCATGGTCTGGACCATGATTAAGAGATCACAAAATTGCCCAGCAGAGGCAGTGGCTAATAGCGTAGTGGCTGAAAGCACAGACTCTGGAACCAGACTGCCTGGATTCAAATCCTAGCTCTAGCATTTATCTACTCTGTGATCTACTCAACCCCTCTGAGCCCCAGTTTCCTCATCTGTAAAATGGAAGCACAGAAGCCATCTCATAGGTGTCATATGAGGATTGAATGTTAAGCACTTAGCAGGTGCAATTTTAATTCTCTCTTTAGGATCGTGGCTCTGTGATTTCCTACTGGTCCTTCTCAGTTCCTCGGAAGCCCCAGACTTTCCCTGCACCTGGCTATACTGGTTAGTCTCTGTTTCTCCTGCAGACCCTTTTTCTATCCTTCTCTTCTTGTCCAGTACCGCTAGAGGCTGACAGCTGTGCACAGAATCAATGGAGGCCCCTTGTCCTGCCTCTGGCTTCCAGTTGGGTTCAATCAATAGAAGGCACAGCAGGAGATTAGATGGTACGAGAAGAGAAGTTGGGGTATTGATACCCCTGGCTTCTCCCTGCTGGTGACGGTGGCTGAGATCCCCTCCCTGTGAGCACAGCTCCTGTGGTCCAGCCCTGACCTCCAATCTCCGCTCTCCCTGGGTTCCTGCAATTCCTCCCTAGCCTTGGGCCAGTTACCACCTTGACCCTGTCTCCACTTAGTCAAAGCCCCTCCATGAAATTCTCTTTGGGGTACCAGCTCTTTCCCACCTGAACCCTGAATGCTTTGGGCCTTTGCAAATACTCTTCCTTATGCCTGAAACTTTTCCCTCACACCACCCTCCACCTCCAACTATCCAGGTCATTCCTTTCCATCCTTCAATTCTTAATCAACACCTCCTCAGGGAAGCCTTCCCAGGTACACAGGACTGAGTTAGTTTTTTTCTTTTACGGCACCTCGATTTTCCCTTCCCAGCACTTATCACAGCTAATATTAAATAATTATCTGTGTAAGTTTCTATATACGTTATGGTGCCCGAGACTGGAAGACTCACACCAGCAGAGACCACATCGGGCTTGTTTGATCACATCCTCCACTTCCTACGCTGCTTTGCACACACGTGGTACTCAGTGCACACTTGTCGAGTTAATCAGTCACACAATGAAATGCAGTGGGTCCCCGTAACTGGACTGACCGGGCTTCATCCAACACAGGAGGAAACAGAGCAGTGATGTCCAGGCCAAGCCACTTTTGCTTCTCAACCTAAGGCAGATGCGCTCAGAAGAGGCCTACGCCCGCACCTCTCTGATGCTGAGATGGTTGCTAATTACGAAGGCTCTCTAGTCAAACTTGGTGTTGGAGCCTCGGTGGCAAATTCGGGCACAGAGGCAGGCTGAGCCTGGCAGGGAAGCCGGCGTGGATTCCGAGGCCCCGGGACGAAGTCTGACCCCGTCCTCGTGTGTGGCTTATAGTAGCCGCAGAAACAGTGCCTCACGTTCGGTTACCACCCAAACGCTTGCCAAGGACTTTCACACGTATTTTCTCATTTGTTCCTCGTGAAAACCTGTGAAACTGCCACAGAGAAATGATTCACACGCCCACAATCACACAAGTGGGCAGACACAGAACCGGGGCTGCATCCCTGTGGTCACGGGTCCCAGCTCACGGCTCCTCCCAGGAGGATGCCAGCCAGCCCCGCCCCCGAGGACTTTGCATCCTCCGGGCTGTTTATCAGGTGAAGTGCTCCAAACATCTTCCAGGGTCCCTTTTATCCAGATGGAAAATGCCTGAAAAAGCACTGCAACAGAGGAGTTAAGAGCACACCTCCAGACCCGGATGCCTTGGTTCAAAGCCAAGTTTTGCTACTTTCTATCTGTGTAAGTTAACACTAATTATTTTAACCTCTTTGGGCCTGTTTCCTGTCTATAAAATGGGGATAAAGTGCCCACTTGGATGGTAGCCTTCAGTATTAAATGCGTGAATGTATTTACACCCCACAGTACAATGCCTGACCTGGCATATGGCAAACAAGTGTGCATTCACCCCCTCTGTGCACCTTCTAACCATCATCAACCTAACCTGTCCTCATGGAATAACAGCTAGCCTTGGGGAAAGGTGGACATCTTATTCCACTTTGCTCCACCTCCCACCGGCCCGTGGATGGGGGGCAAGACATGTCATAGGTATGACCCTCGGTCCACAAACTCATTATTTTCTTTACTTCCTAAAATTCAAATTAATTTTCATTCTCAGCCCCATTTGGCCAAGCTGGTTTAAAAATAAAAACTGAAGGTAGTCTTGCCTGAGGTTTTGTCCTCCACTCCAGGGATGGAGGAGGGGTGGGATTCTGTGGATGGACAAAGATGGGAGGGGGCAGAGGCTATGGGAACTTCCGTTCTTCACCGACCGTCCCTGAGATGTCCGTCACGGCGGCTCCCGTGGCCCCTCAGGTCAGGGGTGGGAGTGGGCGTGGGGGAGCGTCTTTACTACTTCTCTGCCAGCCTTGGGGCTAGGAGGCTTCTAGAAGGCTACCCAGGTCCCAGCTCCTCTGACCCATGATTGTAAACTCAAGTGCCTCCAGGGACCAGGCAGGTATAAAGGTGAGTAACTGGACAGGTGGATACTACAATGAACAGGTAACTAACTCATATGTCCCAACCTAAGGGGATGCCCGTGAGAAACCTCTGCCTTCAACACGTCGAAGGAGCCCTCTGGTAACAAGCCCTTCCACCCACTTGGTTATGCCCCGTATGTAACTCCACTTCGTATCCACTGAAATGCAGCGGCTCTGCAGCCCCGAGGCTGCTCTCTGGGAGGTGTTCCCAGAGCAGTTTCTGCTCTCTCCACCCCAGGACAGTGTTCCTCCATTTACTCAGCCCAGGAGCACAATCTCCCAAGACCACGCTGACACAGAGTCAAGCACATACATACACACACATGCACAAACACACACACGATCCTTCAGTCAAATCCCTGTTTTAATGCTGCTGTGACCAAAAAATGAGCCATTAGTTCAGATCCTACAGATGCAAAAAAGCTGGGTGACACATCAGTTATCGACTGCGGTAAACTGTGGGAGCGTCAAAGACCAGGGAGACCAAGCTGCAGGCGACACTGCCTTGCTTGGCATCCTGCCAGGGACAATTCTGTCCTCTGCACACAGACCAGAGACCCATCTGTTCTTTGATGAATAACAACCAGAGAACCCCGCTAGGTACCTGTGTTCTAGGCTCCCGTACTTCTAGCTGTGTCTGTGAAATAAGCTCCAAAGTTACAGAGACTTGGAAAGTGAGAAGCAACCATACTTCTTAATCTTCCTTTCAAAAGTGAGACTTCCTATGCAATGGGTCATGAACGCACCATGAGGGGGAAAAAAGCAAGCACTGTAAAGAGACCAGATTTCTGTCTGGGATATTCAAAGCCATGGATAACGCAGCTCAGGGTGTTCAGAACTGTCTTAGGCACAGTCTCTCCTGTCCAGCTGTGTGTCATCTCTTCAGAAACAGCCTTCAGAGACAGATTATAAACATCACACATCCACGGTGTGGAGGAAAGGGAACCCTCCTTCACTGGTGGTGGGAATGTAAATTGATACAGCCACTACGGAGAACAGTATGGAGGTTCCTTTAAAAACTAAAAATAGAACTACCATATGACCCAGCAATCTCACCCCTGAGCACGCAGCCAGAGAAAACTATAATTCAAAAAGATACATGCACCCCAATGTTCATTGCAGCACTATTCACAATAGCCAAGACGGGGGGCAACCTAAGTGTCCATCAACAGAAGAATGGATAAAGATGATGTGGTACATATATTCAATGGAATATTACTCAGCCATAAAAAAAGAATGAAATAATGCCATTTGCAGCAACATGGATGGGCCTAGAGATGATCATACTAAGTGAAGTAAGTCAGACAAAGACAAATATCATAAGATATCAGTTATGTGTGGAATCTAAAAAAATGATACAAATGAACTTATTTACAAAACAGAAATAGACTCACAGACATAGAAAACAAGTTTATGGCTACCAAAAGGGAAAGAGGGGGAAGGATAAATTAGCAGTTTGGGATTAACAGCTACACACTACTATGTATAAAATAGATGAACAACAAGGACCTACTGTATAGCACAGGGAACTATATTCAGTATCTTGTAATAACCCATAATGGAAAGGAATCTGAAAAAGAATATATATATAATTGAATTGCTTTGCTGTATACCTGAAACTAACACAACATTATAAGTCAATTACACTTTAATTTTTTTAAAAATACACATCCAGAGGCATATGAGACAAGAAGCCCCAGGTCTTAGAGAGCTGGGGATTTATTTCAAACTTGGGTAACAGTTGCTGTGATACCAGCTAAATCATGACACTGCTTGTTGCGACACCAAAGCTGCATCTCCGAGGTGCCTTCATCTGGTGAACTGTTCTTACCTCTGCAGAAGCAAAAACTTAATCAGATAGGATTGGATCTGGGAAAACCCTCCCCCTTTCTATTCCTCCTAAAAGCCAAGATTATTCCCACCCCGGAGCCTGACACTGGCTGTGCCCTCTCAGCTCTCCCGGTGCTCCGTCATTACGCCCATCTCACTGGATTCAGCCTCTTCACTCATCGATGTACCCTGTCTTGTGTCCACAGGCGTTTTAAACAGCAACAAACAAGTCATTAAGTAGAGAACAAAAGGCAACAAACTGTTAAGAACAAACATGCAAAAGCAAGCAGAATCTACTAATTTGCTCTTCTGTGATGGGCATTTTTTTCATTAGCCAGCAATGCTACAAAATCACTTTATTTTTCTTTTTTACTGGGGTACAGTTGTTTTACAATGTTGTGTTAGTTTCTACTGTACAGCAAAGTGAAGTAGAGTTCCCTGTGCTATACAGCAGGTTCTCATTACTTATCTATTTTATAAATATTAGTGTATATATGTTAATCCCAATCTCCCAATTCATCCCACCCAACTTTTCCCCCCTTGGTGTCCCTGTGTTTGTTCTCTACATCTATGTCTCTGTTTCTGTCTTTCAAACCGGTTCATCTGTACCATTTTTCTAGATTCCACAAAGATGTGGATGGACCTAGAGACTGTCATACAAAATCACTTTTAATACACCGCTCCCCGATTCAGAAGACATCAAGAGTCCCAATGCTGACCCATGTCCAGACCATTCTTGGCCAGATATTCTCTCTCCTCACCAGCGAGCTGACCTCCCCTGCCTCCCACTGTGGGTCCATCTGGACTTGGCTCCATTCAAAACCAGCAAGTACTCCAGTTCTTGTTTGGCGCAGAAAATAGGACCACCATAAACACCAGAACACCAAGGGCCTCACCTATGAGGATATAAGCTCCACAAGATCAGAGAACTACATCCTTCCCCACTACAGAGTCAGCACAATAACAGTACCTGGCAAATGGAAAGCACTCAAATATTTGTTGAATTAATAAATGAATGAATCTCCCACAAGAGAAACAGTATATGACACTGATCTGCCTCCCATGGGTTAAATGAAAAACATACTATTAAGACCCTGGCATTCCTTGGAAACTTGTTCAAATAAATCCCTCGTATTTCTTTTAGTTGCCAAACCTACTCTAAAGTACAGGAAAGTCACAACAATAATGGTGTTTTCCCCTGGGAAACTGTAGCCTGAGAGTTACATCAGGTCTGTGTGGAACACAAATTTTATCGGCATCTGTTCTCATGTGACCTAGAACATTCTAGCTCCCTGTTACTAAAAAGGCTCCTTCTGGACAGAAAGTGCAAGGGCATCAACAAACACCAACAATAGGGTCCACCAGGCAGCCTCCAGCTGCCAAGCCCCTTGGCAGGATGGGAAACAAGGGGCTCAGGGGGGCTTCCCTCGACAGCCCAGAGATGGGAAGCAAAGAGCTAGGGGCCAGGGCCCCTCCACCCTTGGACATACAACTCTCAAGAGGCCACATACAGTTTTTTCATCCCATCAGATGTAGTCAAGGAAGGAACAGAGATAAAAACCAAGCTTTCATCTCGCCAAATTTTAAAATACTTGCAACTCATTCAATTTTTTAAATGCCTGAAATTAAATGTTTTTTTTTAAATTTTATTTTTAACTGTGTTTTCAGGACGTGGGACAAACACCTAAGGGCACATGAGAATATCTTAGGTGGCATGACAAGGACATAATATTAAATAATATTGAGTTGGAAAAAAGAGAGTTTCTAATTTTTATCAACCCTTTTGAATAAATCAGGTGGAAAGTTCCAGTTGAGTGTCTTAATGTCTTTAACCCCCTCTAACACTTGCAAATCTCCCTTTTAAACAGAGAAAACTAATGAGCCCCCAAATCAAGGCATTTTAGAGCCTGCCACCATCTTGCTTGAATGTTACAACACTGGCTTTTGTGCATAATTATTATTACAGTTGCCTTCTATTTACAGCAAATGATACTGGTTTTCCATTTATAGAAGAGATATAAAGTTCCTGTTATAGGTAAATTCAAGAAAAATATGAGCTGATTTAAAGAAAAATATTAATTGAACAGCAGTACTGGTGTTACGTACAGGCGGAAGAAATAGTGAAATCTCATGGGAAAAAGACAATGCCAACTGCCCAGTCTCTCTGGTCAGGATTCCCAAGGTAAATAGGTTTAGGTGATAAACTCATTCCTACCATAGCTACACATTTATTTTAATGTGCACTAGAAAAAAAAATAAAGCCAGAAAATCAAGAGATTAATCTTCTGCCTTAAGGGAGTAATATAAGATTTTATTTTGAGATAAATGTATTGCCTCCCAAAAAATGGCTATCAATTGAAATGAAAATAGTAAGGGAAAAAGAGTTTGGGGTGGTGGGAAAAACTGGAATTCTGGAATTCTGTAATTAGGGATGGGAAAACTGGAATTCTGGGAAACGCCAGTTCCAGGGATGACCTGGACCAGCTCTCACAGGCAGCCTCACACCCTGCAGCCAACCTGCAGCTGCACCCAGGGGTCTTCAAGCTGCAAATCAAAGAGGCAATTTTCTACCACAAGAAAGCCCTGTCTGGCTCAATTCAGCTGAGGGCAGAGGAATCTGAGAATCCCACTCCAGGTTAGGTTTGCTTAAGAGCTCAGAAGAAAGAAGGAAACCTATCTGGAGGAGGAATCGAGCTGCTGAGATGGAACTGAGTTTGTCTTCAGTTGTCAAAGCACTCCGCTGGGGAACACAACAGCACCCTGCCTTCACCTGTCTACATCTCCTCTGTCTCTGCCGCTGGTGAACAGCCAAGAATGGGAAGCCACAAACAGAAAGGATTTTCAAGCAAAGAGAAGGCAAAGAAAACAGATTTTTCAAGAGCAAAACACCCACAGCTTTCACAAATTTAGACTGAGCTAGAATAATCTGAAGAGTGGTTCAACCCTGAAACACATTTCAAGAGCAATGTTATCAAACTGGGCTTTAGTGGAATTTCTGGGCATCTGATTACAGCCATCAAACCACTTATCTTTCCTGGGCTTTTAAACATTTCAAGGGCCTCTGCACTTGGGGTACATCTCAGCTGTTCTAATGGTTTTATGATTAAGAAACTGAGGCTCAGAGAAGTGAAGTGACCTGAGTAAGGTCCTGAAAAGCCAGGCCTAGAACTCAGATGTCCAACTGCTAGGTGTCTTTTTTCTCCGCCATCCAATATCATGCTTCATTAAGAAGGCAGTAAGAATGCACTTCTTCATCCTCTTGCACCAAATGTCCTGTTAAGAATTATCATTCAATATCCTGGGACCATCTATTGGAATGAAAAAGATAAAACCAAGTGATCTCAACTAGAAAAATAAGAGATGGTAAACTGCACTGAGAAACTACATTTGCCTTTGAAGAAAAGGTGAACCATATCTTACTTTTGTCACTGTTTTAGGAATCTAAAGATATTGGGGGCACAATGGAAATTATTTATGTTTACTATAAAATCATGTGATAATAACCTAAAAAGTCAAACACTCAAGGAAGTCTATAAGTTACAGTTCTTTGCTTGCACACAATAGAAACCCCATCTGGCCAGCTCAGAAAGAGATTTATAAGCGAGAGTGCTGGGTCATATGGTAGTTCTATTTTTAGTTTTTTAAGGAACCTCCCACTACTGGGCATATACCCTGAGGAAACCATAATTCAAAAAGAGTCATGTACCACAATGTTCATTGCAGCTCTTTTTACAATAGCCAGGACATGGAAGCAACCTAAGTGTCCATCGACAGATGAATGGATAAAGAAGATGTGGCACCTATATACAATGGACTATTACTCAGCCATAAAAAGAAATGAAATTGAGTTATTTGTAGTGAGGTGGACGGACCTAGAGTCTGTCATACAGAGTGAAGTAAGTCAGAGAGAGAAAAACAAATACTGTATGCTAACACAAATATATGGAATCTGAAAAAAAAAAAAAAAAAAAAAAGGTTCTCAAGAACCCAGGGGCAGGACAGGAATAAAGACGCAGATGTAGAGAATGGACTTGAGGACACGGGGAGGGGGAAGGGTAAGCTGGGACGAAGTGAGAGAGTGGCATGGACATATATACACTACCAAATATAAAACAGATAGCTAGTGGGAAGCAGCCGCATAGCACAGGGAGATCAGCTCGGTGCTTTGTGTCCACCTAGAGGGGTGGGATAGGGAGGGTGGGAGGAAGACGCAAGAGGGAGGAGATATGGGGATATATGTATATGTATAACTGATTCACTTTGTTATAAAGCAGAAACTAACACACCATTGTAAAGCAATTATACTCCAATAAAGATGTTAAAAAAGAGAGAGAGAGACCAGGCATCTCACAGAATGAAGGGGAAGGATGGAAATCCAAATCCAGAAATGGGCCCAGATCCAGGGCAGGTAACTGGCAGGACTGCCACCAAGACCATCCGACCAGAATCACCAGACCCCACCCAAGCATCCACTTCGGCTGGCACCAAACCATCACGTGTATCTGTGATCTGTAGTAACTGCACTTCCCACAGACATCCAGAATTTCCCTCCAGAGCAGATGCATACCACTCGTAGACCAGCCAGTAGGAGGAACTGCAAATCTGCCCAACCCAGTCCCCGTATGAATTATGCATGTGAACACACACACATGCATACGCACACACACGTGCACGCACGTACATACACGTAAGCACACGCGGACAGAGCAGACACGTGTGAAGCCTCCCTCCACAACCCCGCCTCTCAGCCTGCCCGATTTCAGCACAGCCGTGGTGGACAGCTCCATGTGCCCATGCCTGTGGCTTTTCACCAAAGTGTTCTTGGCTTCTCTGATGTTTCCTCCCAGTTACTTCCCCAGGGCAATATCCAACCAACTGGGATGGACGCCAGCAGATAAACGCTCCGGCCACCCCATCTTGCAGCGAGACAATTCTGAGGTGCCTTCTGCACAGCTCCAAGGACGGATGAAGCCCCCAGGGACCCCCTCCGTGCAGCTTTATCAGCCTCTCCTCCTTCCCTGCCCCACTTTCCCCACCTCACACTTCTGGTTTCTGCCATCATCTCCCAGATGAGCCACCTGGGCCCCAATTCCTTGTCTTAGGATCTGCTGGGGACCTACACGTACATCTTACGCTCACTTGTGCACGGGGCAACGTTCTTCACAGAAGAAGGTTAGGGCCTTGGACTCCCCAGCAGGTTGGAAGTTGTGTGGAATATAAACCCCTAACGTCCCACCAGACCCGCTTATTAGTGCCCCGAGCTGGGACAGAGTTGAGGCAGACTTCAGTTTGGGACACAAACTACACTTGGCAGCGAGGCTGACACATAAACTCAGCACCTCCCTTTCTCTCCCCAGATCTCTTGAGGCAGGAAGAGTCTGGTCAGGAGACCAGGGGCAACTCTGAGCATTTCAAACAGAGGAGAACTTCCCTGGTGGCGCAGTGGCTGAGAATCCGCCTGCCAACGCAGGGGACGCGGGTTCAAGCCCTGGTCCGGGAAGATCCCACATGCCGCGGAGCAACTGAGCCCGTGAGCCAAAACTACTGAGCCTGTGCTCTACAGCCCGGGAGCCACAACTACTGAGCCCACGTGCCGCAACTACTGAAGCCCACGTGCCCTAGAGCCCGTGCTCCACAACAAGAGAAGCTCCCGCTCGCCACAACCAGAGAAAGCCCATGCGCAGCAACGAAGACCCGATGCAGCCAAAAATAAAATAAATAAATAAATTTATTTTAAACGTTAAAAAATAAAAAAATAATAAAACAGGAAATTTAGGTGGGAGGAAGAGTGGCCCAAGGTAGACTCAGACATCTGGACATGCCACATCACATCTGCAGGCCGGCGTGCTTATTCTGGGTGTAGTGCAATGCCATCAAAGCAGAAGGTGGGGATGACCTGATTGGTGTGTACTGAAGGCCACTCTGGTTGCTATGGGGAGAACGGATGCGTGGGGCAAGAGGGGAGACTGGGAGGCCAGTTAGGAGAGTATATTGCAATACTCTCCAGGTCAGAAGCCATGGTGGTTTGCACAGGGGCAGTGGAATTTGAGACGGAAAGAAGTGGACGATTTCAGACTATAGTGTGGAAACAGAACCAACGGGAGTGTATCTCCTTAGCCTGTACGATCAGGACCTTAGCTATAAATGGCTTTCTAGGTAACTGTTCTTTTTCAGAGCGCAGAGGTGGTTTGTTAATGTCACCCTTGCAATAAATAGGAGAATAAACATAAGTGAAACAAAGACATAAGTACATACATACATAAAAACAGAGGAAGTTTAATCCAGGGAAGGGGCGACTCCATTATGTGTATCTGAGAAGTTCAATCAAGGTTAGCACAAGTTTTATATGTGGAATCTAAAATATGACACAAATCAACCTATCTACGAAACAGAAACAAAATCAGGGACATAAGAGAACAGACTGGTGGTTGCCAAGGGGGAGGGGAGTGGGAGAGGGTAGGAGTGGGATTTTGGGATTAACAGATACAAAGTGGTATATACAGGATGAATAAACAAGGTCCTACCGTATAGCACAGGGAACTATATTCAGTATCCTGTGATGAACCATCGTGGAAAAGAACATGAAAAAGAAATGTCTGTATGTGTAGAACTGAGTCACTTTGTTGTACGGCAGTAATTAACACAACATTGTAATTCAACTATATTTCAATAAAAAATAAATTTAAAAGTAGATCAGAAAAAAAAAAATAGATCAGCACAAGTTTGGGATTGATAATATACACACTGCTATATACACACTACTATATATAAAATAGACAACTAATAAGGACCTACTGTATAGCACAGGGAACTCTACTCAATACTCTGTTATGGCCTAGATGGAAAAAAAATCTAAAAAAGAGTGGATATATGTATATGTACAACTGATCCCCTTCGCAGTACACCTGGAACTAACGCAGCATTGTAAATCAGCTATACTCCAATAAAAACTAAAAAATAAATAAATAAAATAGATAGCCAACAAGGACATGCTTGTAAAGCACAGGGAACTCTACTCAATACTCTGTAATAACCTAAATGGGAAAAGAATTTGAAAAAGATACATGTATATGTATAACTGAATCATTTTGCTGTACACCTGAAACTAACACGACACTGTAAATCAACTATACTCCAATATAAAATAAAAAGTTTTAAAAAAAAGACTAGCGCAGGAGGAAGCTGCTAGACCCCTAGTCTAGAAGGACAGAAGGAGGAAGTAATGGCCCCAGAGCCAGGGACCAGGGTCACCTGAAGAATGATAGAACCACAGCGGGTTCATCCATCAGAAGTGCAGCTGCTGCCATAGATACCGTAGACGCCCGGAGCAGAGAGCAAAGGGGTGGAATACACCAGGCGCTCCCTTCCCCTTGCCCTCCGGCCCTTGGCCAGTGCCTCCCACCGGCTGCAGCCAGCTGAAGGGAAACTGAGACCTGCAGGGCCAGGCAGAGCCTGTGATCCAGGCAGAGCAAAGAAAGCTCCAGAACTGGGTCTGAGGGCAAGAGCCAGGCACCACACTCCAATCACCGTGCTGGGGGTCAACCCACAGATCCCTCCGGTGCCCGGAAGGAGGGGCTGAGTTCCTTGCCCACTGTCGTGGGTGGAAGGGTGGCTCCCCAAAGACAGGTGCCCCCAGAACCTATGAGTGTGACCTTATTTGGAGAACATAATTTGGTGAGGATGTCAAGATGAGATCACTCTGGATAAGGTCGGGCCCTAAATCCAATGACACGCGTCCCTATAAGAGAAAAGAAGACACAGAGAGACCGGAGAAGGGAGGACCACATGAAGACACAGGCAGAGACGGGACCCGCGGAGCCATGAGCCAAGGAGCACCAAGCATCGCCAGCCACCACCAGAAGCCAGGAGAGGAAGTGATGTATCCGCAGTTAAATTGAAAAACCAATATCACTTTCCGTAAAGAGGAGAAACCCCTAAAATAAGTACAATAAAAACAATGTTACTGAATTCTAGCCAGCCACTGCTGCCTGCCAAAGGCTCCCAACCTGGGGTGTGGACTTGCATTGTTCAAAGAAAAACCAAAACCAACCAACAAGGAGATCGGCAAGTGGTTAGGGGATGCAAGGGACTTTGGAGCATCAAACAGAGACTATCTCCTTGACTGAACCAGGATAGAAAGAGGAGGCAAAAGGAATCAACTCTCACTGGATAACTCAGTGTTAACCTAAGCACCTATGTTTAGTACTTGAAAACCTACACTCATCTCGGGTGTAGCCTGAAATAACTTTCCCCCTGAACTCGTAGTTCCCAAAGTGTAAGGTACAGACTGATTTTATGTGGTATCTAAGATGAATTTAAAGGGAAAAGTCATTCCAGAACCTGGTAACTTTTGAAGTAAGTGAAACAACAAAATTAAGAACTCACGGGAACACAGAAAGTGATTGAATTTATGTGTGGGTCTCACCAAAGAGTCTAACCGCTTTCTCTGGACTCCAGCGTTACTATGGGAACATGAGGCAGTGGCCAAACTTTCTAACCAGGTGTGACAGAATGTGATGTACGCTCCTTAAAGGCAGCCACTGCCTGCTCACCAACCCCAGGATGCTAATTATGTAACGTAGCTGACATCCACATTCCTGAGTCCCAATTTAATTTCTTCATGTCAGTTGACCTTCTTTCAGGATAAAAGCAAAGAGGTGTTCCTCTCTTCCTTGACTAGCTATAATTAACTCCAAAAATACTTGTCCTCTAGCAATGAAGGACTGGCATTGGATTGAGATCAAATAATAAGGCAAGGCATGGGCACTCCTTCTCCCGTGGAAACTCACCCCCATCTCCTAGTCTTTGAGTGCCTGTTGCATATTTAAATGAGCTTGTCCACGGTGATCAGAGATTAGATTCAGAGTCTGAGACCAAGTTTCTTAGAGAAAGCGACAATGAGCTGGATTATTCATATGTGCATACACACACAGAGGTGGCTTTTTGTGTGTGTATCTTAGCTCAAATATTATAGTACGTTGTGTGCAATCCAGCTGCAGTCCAATTTCTGACACAATTTCCATAATAGCAAAATTTACGTACAGATGGCAAATAAATAAAACTTTTCTGCCGCTTGGTCTGCCGTTCTTACGGTCAGCAAATCCTATTAGGGACTTTATTAACCTGCTCCGTGATGGAAATGTTATATCTGATCTTATGGATTTCAGCTGTGCAATCCAGTCCTGCTACAAAATGAAATTTAAATCTCGACATACAACATGAAGCCACCAAAACTGAGGGGTTTTTTTTTTTCTTTCTGTAGGCAGCGTTGGAAACAGCCACTCTTTCTCATTTCTCTCTCGAGCCACAAATGGTCTCTTCTCGCTCTCCATTTTCTTGAACAGTACATAATTGCAATTAGCCAGCGACCCCTGAGGGAGACTAATTGACCAACACACATGATTGCCAAGCAAGAGTGAAGACCCCTAGACACACCAGAAAGAAAGAGAAGCATGGGGGAAGGGAGGGGGCTTCTGAAATGGAAGAGGCATTAAGAAAGCGTGGCTGAAACTCCCAAGAAGCCCCAAAGGAGGTCTCCTTCCACGCGTCTGCCTGTTTCACGTTGAACCCTGGCAGGAAACATCTAGGACTCAAGGGACTAATTTACTGGTTAAAACCAGCCACCTTCTACATCTACACAAGGAAAGAAACGTGTTTGTGAGTGAGCTAAGAGCTTCGCCTCTCTGCAAACTCTCACAAGAATTCTGTAGAATATTGGAGAATTTCCTGTGCCCCAGGAGAATTTAAGTGGAAACGTCATCTCCCACCTAAGAAGGATGAGGCTACAAGGAGAGGACTTTGGGGAGTAAAAAGGTCTTGGTAAGATCTTTCCTTTTGCCCTAACAATGCTCTTCACACCCAAAGTCCAGAGCAAGATCCTTGTGGACCAAATATCTGTCAAGCAGAGACCCCAATAAATCAATCCAACCCCGAAATAAAAATCTGTGCTCTCATAAGTCTGAAACTGATAATGAAGCAGAACGGAAAACAAAGGAGTCATGAAGGAGAGTTCAAGGATCAGGGAAGGTAAGAAACTTCTGAACCACCAGCTAATTCCATTAAAAGTTATTTGTTTTCCATTGTAGAGCACCGAACTCATTTTCTAGGGGTGCCATCATAAAGTACCACAGACTGGATGGCTTAAACGACAGAAATTTATTTTTTCACAGTTCTGGAGCCTGAAAGTCCAAGATCAAGATGCCATCTGGGTTGATTTATTCTGAGGTTTCTCATCTTGTCAGTGGCTTCCTTCTTGCCGGGTCCTCACATGGTTTTTCCTTTCTGCATTTTAACTCTCTCTCTCAATAGTCAGATTCTAAAGTATTGGGGGTGGGTTGTTAAGACTTCAACATATGGACTTGTCGGGGACACAGTTCGGTCCATAACAGGCGTCCACCCACGAGTTAACTGCTGTATCTGGGATGGCAAGGTGTGTCTGTTCCCCACTTACTGAGTCCCAGTGACAAGCCAGGGGCACGTCCCTGCCTGCATGAAGCCAGCATGCCAGTGTAGGAGAAACAGACAAGAAATAAGTGAACAAACATTGATAAGTAGCCTGATTTATTTCAGGCAGTGATGAGTGCCAGGAAGAAAAGAGGCTGGAAAAGAGAAGCATGGTTGGCATTGGTGACCATTTAGAAATGGTCCGGAAGGCTTATCTTAAAAAGGGATACTGTATTCAGGGAATTCCTGGGCGCTCCAGTGGTTAGGATTCCGTGCTTCCACTGCAGGGGGCCAGGGTTCAATCCCTGGTTGGGGAGCTAAGATCCCACAAGCCACGTGGCCAAAAAATAAAATACAAAATAGAAAGGGATATTCGAGGTGAGAAGTGAAAGGTGATGAGGGGCCAGCCTTGCTCACCATGGGGGAGTATCCCAGGCAGAACAAACAAACAAAATGCCCTGAGCTGGGAGTAGACGTGGCGGTTTCTGGGAACCGAGAGACGGTATAGGTAGTTGGAACGTAGTGAGAGATGAGGAAGGAGAGGAGGACCCGGTCTTGATCAACATTCGGTCTGTCCTCCTTATATTATTCCCTGCTTCCTGAGGTCACAATCACGATCACAGTAAATCTGCAACAGGAAAGGTGCCACTTTACTTTTCTCCTGCCATTTAACCCAATCAGAATTTCAAATACTGTGTATAAAGCATCCGCAGCGGTGGTCCTCACCGATGCAAAATGGGTATCTTTATTTTTACTCCTTCCCTCAGGAAAAATGTCTCTGAACATTGATCCTGACGTCCCAACCCCAAGGGCAGGCAGAAAGCGCCTTTGGCTAAAACCACCAGGGCACGAGTCCTGGGAAAGATTTTTGATTTCCCATTTAGAGGGAAACCGCCCATGGAGTCATGAGATAACAGGTGCAGCTGTGTTGTCATCAGTGAAGAAAAATCATTACTTGGGACCCTGGAGGTAAATGGCAAGTTTTCTTATTCTGGATTTCAAATTTAATTCGACTCAAGGGAGACTTCAGGAACTCTAACAGGCTGCCTGTTAGTCCTCGCCGGGGACACAGACTGACAGATCAGCAGTCCCCAGCTGCAGGAGCGAATAAGCAGACACTGACACAAATTCAGTTAATTGCGACGTGCTGGGATCAAGGCTAGATCAGAAGTGTGAATAAAATACTCCAAGAACATGGAGGCGTGCCTGGTGAATTTCTTGCAAAAAGTTTTGTGGATGTAGACCACCTAGATAGAAAGAAATGCAATTTAAAAATCTAACCTTAAAATTATGGATTATAGGGTTCACCGTTACATAATTCATTATCTTCCTCCTTCCTGGCTTTATGAAATTTATCTAAATGACAGTGAATGGTAGTCAATCTTACCATAAAGGAGGTAGAGACTGTATTTTCATTTTTAATGGAATCAACAGAGAGATGAATAGTACACTACACTTTTACTGGAAATCTAATGAAACTGGCACCAAGCAATACTCCACCAATCAGGATGAAAGGATCACAGAGTGTAGTTTGCATCTCTGATGAGTACTGCCCCTTGGCATTTCTCTACAATTATTTACTGCCCAAGTCATTGGCAGTTAACTACAAAACGGTGAAAGAGCGAAATGAACCAGCTTCACATTAACGAATCACGTGGATCAGATGTACTGTGCACACAATTACCTATTTTTTTAAATAAAATTCTTCACCACTCTAAAGTGAGTGGGCACCCAGTTGTGTCTTGGAACTCTACAAGGTACACAGAGGAGTTCTTTTTGGCCCTGGGAAATCAGCCCCACCAGGACTTTGAGCTTTGCTTCCGCATTTAAACACATACAGGCTCCCCTCAGCTTTAGGGAAAAGAATCCTCCTGATACCCCAGGTCCCCAGTTTACTCTCCGGCTTCTCCTCCTCTTCCCGGCTAAACGCTGGAAATGACGTTGAAAGACACCGTGCTCCCTGTATTCATCAGATCATGGGTGTCAGATACTGCTAACTGCTCACCCAATAGCCATCCTCCATTTCTTCCTCATCAGGAAAACCCTGATCTGGGGTGAGGAGACTGGCATTATGCCCAGTTAAACACCTACAATTCCCTACTCACCATGGATGGATTTGATCATGAGAACAGTTTGGCCATTGGGCATCAATCAAAAAATGCTGACTGGTGCTTCTGGAAGATCTCCCTAAAGCGAGGCAGGCTCAGGTGCACATGACTTTTTGCCCCTCTCCCTCCTGCCTTCTCCCTCCTGCCTTCCTTCTGCATGGAATGTAGACATGATGGCCACCACTGCAGTAGCCATCTTGTGACAATGAGGGAAAGGCCAAGGGAATCATACAATCCTTGATGCTCTGACATCCTTGATCCACCAGACTGATACTTATCTGTGGAAGTTCTTGCCTTTCCCTAAATCTATCCCTGTCTTGGTGAGGTCAGTGTTCTTTGGGATTTCTACTACATGTAGATGACCTTAATCTCTAACTAATATATCTTATCCCCAAACCCCTGCAATCTAGCTTTTATCCACAAGAGTCCATTAATCATCTTATTAAAGTCACCAGTGGCCTCCAGATGTAAAATGCAAAGGATAATTTTTATTTCCTTGCCTGATCTCTCAGCAGCATTCACCTCTATTGACTCTCCCGTGCGTTCTGTGTCTTCTCTCGGTGTGTGTTACATCACATTCTCCTGGTTTTTCTGCTCCTTCTCTGGATGCTCTTCTGAAGACTCTCCTCTTTTATTTATCAAACTATTAAATGTTGGTGTTCTTCAGGACTCAGTCACAAGCCCTCTTTTCTCCTCAGCATTTCTACTGAAAAAATCTCATCCTTTCCAAGGCTTCAATTATTATGATCAAACTACTATTATGATCAAGACACCTAAATTTTCATCTCCAGGAGAGACAACTATTTTGAGTTTCAGACCCATGTTTCTAACTACCCTTTCCACCTCTCCATCCAAACATCAAACTACAATATCTGAAAACAACATTTCACTTGATAAATTTAATAGCTAAATAAAGATGACAAAGAAAAGATTCAGTGAACTTGAAGACAGGTCAAGAGAAGTTATCCAATGTGTATAGAACAAGAATAAAGACAGAAAAATATTAATATAGCATCAGAGAACCATTAGATAATAGCAAATGATCTCAATGACAGCCTACAATTGACATGCAGAGGAGCGAGGAAATGAGACAGAAAAAAATATTTGAATAAATAATGGCTGAAAAGTTCTCAAAGTGGATGAAAGATATAAATACACAAATTCAAGTACACAACAAACCCAAGGCAAGACAGACATGAGAAGGCCATGCTTCTGCCCATCATAGCCAAACTGTTGAAAGGCATATAAAACAAACAAACAGCAAAAGGAAAACAACACACTCCCTACAGGGGAACAACTCCATGCGTGATTGTCTTCTCACTAGCAACTATGGAGGCCAAAAGAGAGTGAAACAACATTTTTAAAGTGCTGAAAGAAAAAAATAAATCTGCCAACCCAGAATTCTATAAATAGCAAAAATACTCTTTGAGAATGATGATGAGATAAACACATTTTCAGATAAAAGGAACTCGCTGCCAGAAGATTTGCACTACAAAAAACTTCCAACAGAAGTCCTACATATTGAAGAGAAATGGCAACAAATGAAGACAGACCCGCCAGCAGAAGGGAATGAAGGGCATCAGAAATGGCAAACAACTGGATAAATGCAAAAACCTATTTTGTTTTTTGCTTTTTCCTCAATTTTTTATACACACAAAACTATTTAAGGCAAAAATTATAATACTGTCTTCTGGGGGTTTTAACATATTTTATGTTATGGCATTATATAAAATAACTTTAGCTTTCAAGGACACGGGTGGTAAAATGGACCTACTATCTATCTACATTTTACTAGAAATGAAATGACACACGAACTCAAAGTAGACTGTGAAAAGTTGTATATATATTGCAAGCCCTGAAGCAACCATTAAAAATATAATGCAAGCGAATGCAGCCTATAGAAAAGTTAACCTAGAATTCTTAAAAATATTCAAATAATCCCCAGAAAGGCAGGAAAAGAACAGAGAAACAACAAACAGGAGGAGCAAATAGAAAACAAACAATAAAATGGTGACCCCCAAATCTAACCACATCAGTAATCACATTAAATATTAATGCAATAACCTCTCCAATTAAGAGACAGAGATCATCAAAATAGATAAAAATACAAGACACAATTATATGCTGTCTACAAGAGACACATTTTAAGTATAAAAACACAGATAAGTGAATTTGGTAAGGTTGCAGGATACAAGCTCAATACATAAAAGTCAATTGTATTTGTACATACCAGCAATAAAAATGTCAAAATGAAAATAAAATCAACAACTCCATTTATAATATCATTAAAAAATAAAATATTAAAGAATAAAGTTACCAAAGATGTGCAAGGGGCTTCCCTGGTGGCACAGTGGTTGAGAATCTGCCTGCTAATGCAGGGGACACGGCTTCGAGCCCGGGTCTGGGAGGATCCCACATGCCGCGGAGCAACTGGGCCCGTGAGCCACAACTACTGAGCCTGCGCGTCTGGAGCCTCTGCTCCGCAACAAGAGAGGCTGCGACAGTGAGAGGCCCGCGCACCGCGATGAAGAGTGGCCCGCGCTTGCCACAACTAGAGAAAGCCCTCGCACAGAAACGAAGACCCAACACAGCCAAAAATAAATAAATAAATAAATAAAAATTTTAAAAAAAAAAGATGTGCAAGACCTGTGCACTAAAAACTACAAACTATTTCTGAAGAAAATTAAAGATGGCAAATAAATGGGGAAATAGACCATATTCATGTATTGAAAGGTTCAATATTGTTAAGATGGCAATTCTCCATAAATCGATCTATAGATGCAATGCAATCCCAGTCAAAATCATATGAATACTGAATTCTAGCCTACGATGCACATACTGAACTATTTAGAGGGAAGTGAATAGATGTCTGCAATTTACTTTTCAATACAACAAACAATAAGATGGGTTAATGGATGGACAGAGGGATTGATTGATGGACCAATACGTGGTAAAGCAAAAACAGTAAAATAGTAATGGTAGAATCTAAGTGGTTGGCGTGTGGATTCTCACTATAAATTTCTTTCAACTTTGCCATCTGTCTGAAATTTTTTATAATAAAATATTAGTAAAATTATAATTATGGAATATTTCCAACACCTAAAAGAGTATGAAGAATAATAAAATGAACACATAAACACCCATATCTCCCACCAACCAGATTAACAAATAAAACATGCAGACATAGTTGAAATACCCGGTGTATCTTCAACCCACATCTCTTGATGCTAGTGTTTATGATGTTCATGCATATTTCATGCATGGACTACATATGAATGCGTTTATATACAACAAACAGAACTGCATTGCACGTTTTAAAACTGTATCCTGCTGTAGGTATGAGCTGGCAAATTGCTTCGTTTTTCCCCTTAGCCTTAGATTTTTGAGATTTGTCCAACAATTGTAGCATGCCTTCATTTCCATGTCTGTAGAGTATTTCTTTATATAAATATTTAACCGTTTATCCGTTCTCCTCTGATGGATATTTCAGCTAAATCATCTCAAGATGTGGTCTCTCTGAGTGTAGTGACGAGGGGCTCAGATTCCGAGAATGGAAAGACCTGGGTTCCAATCCTGGCTTCGTGTCCCTTGAGGAAGTCTCGTATCTTTCTGAGCTTCAGTTTCTTCATGTGACAAATGGGGGTGGTCTTCACTGAGGACCACCAAAAGGAAGTAAATAAGATGGATGGATGGAAAGCACTTAGCACAGTGTCTGCCTGACACACGCAAGTGCTCAATACCCTGAATCAGAAACATAAAGAATGGGACAGCCCCGGGGGGACAGCCAACCCCATTTGGCTCCGGCCCCATCAATACTACCAAGTACAAAAACTCCTAGCTGTCCTTCACAGGGTTAAATTTCTGAAGAGGAGACAGACCCTAACATGGCAACCAGACCCTCACTTTCAGCCAGGGAAGCACGTCAGGCAAACCTTCAAAGGTAGCTGAAGCGGTATCCAGAGATCTTCCTCCCTGACCACCTCCTTGGCTGACTCTCCACTGTGCCCAGCGGGGCCCCAGCAGGTCTCAGGAGGGGCTATTCACAGAAGTGTGTGGGCAGAGCAGAGAGGACTGACTAGGGATGGTGAAGCATCCCAGTGTGGGCAATACTGGGGACCCTTGTTCAGTTGAGACTGAATTTTTAACTTTATTTTACTTTAATGAATTGAAATTTAAACACTGATACTCAGTTGTTGGAAATTCTTTAAGTATGTTTGGAACAATGTGGATCCGTGGATCTACCATATTACCCCTAGTCTAAAGGGACGAGAGGAGGGAGTGATTACTAAATCCCAGAATTACCGGAGAGGAGCCGCCAGCAGTTGTCATGGCAAGAGATGAAGGGATGTAACCACACCGCAGCCTAGCAGAGGGCAAAGAGGGGGACTAGCTATGCTGTCCCCTCTCTCTCTGTTGCTGTCCAGACTCTTGCCCAGTGCCTGCCATTGGCCAAATGAAACCAGATGATGGAGACACGTGTATGCACACACACACACACACACACACACACTCTCTCTCTCTCTCTCTCTCACACACTCACATACACACAGAAGCAATTATCCGATGATGTCTGAGCTGCCAGACTGGTAATGTTGTGCCTGATACATCCCTGGATGTGATGGAGCCACACCCTGCGAGCATTTCAATCAGTGCCCCAGGAACAGGGCAACCCTGAGCAGGGAGAGGAAAGAAGCCTCTTGAGGCTGGGTGCCAAGGTCATGCACCAGCCACCTGCAGACTAGCAGCCCCACCACAGATACCTGGCACAGGAGAGCTGCGGCTGATACTGCTGGTTACTTGCTGCCCTCTCTATGCCCACAGGCAGGAGAAGGTTCTGGAAAGGAGAGGGCAGGCTAGGTTTCCCAGTCCATAAGACAGCCTTGAAGATAACCACTCCAACCTCCTAGCATGACTGCCAAGGTTAAAGCAACGAAACATCTAAGTGTGGCTTAACTAAATGTGCACCAAGGTTTTGGCCACCGCCCTAATCTAGGTACACTCCAGTTTTCCAGACTTACGACCTGAGATAAAGCTAACCACACAGGTCAAAATCTCCTTTTGTTTGTTTTTGTTTGGTTTGGTTTGTTCATTTATTTTTTGGTTTGTTTGTTTTTTTATATTCCACATATGAGTGAAAACACATAGATACAGAGAACAGAGTAGTGGTTACCAGAGGGGAAGAGGGCAGGGAGGGGGAAACGGGTAAAGGGGATCATCTACTGAGGGCTGGATGGAAACTCAGTTTTCGGTGGTGAGCAGGCTGTGGTGTACACAGGAGGAGAAACACAGTGTTGTACACCTGAAACTTACATAGTGTTATAAGCCAAGGTTACCTCAATAAAGAAATAAATTTTTAAAACTCCCAGGGACTTCCCTGGTGGCACAGTGGTTAAGAATCCGCCTGCCAATGCAGGGGACATGGGTTCAAGCCCTGGTCCGGGAAGATCCCACATGCCGCGGAGCAACTAAGCCCGTGAGCCACAACTACTGAGCCCGCGTGCCACAACTACCGAAATCAGCATGCCTAGAGCCCATGCTCCACAACAAGAGAAGCCACCGCAATGAGAAGCCCCCGCACCGCGACGAAGAGTAGCCCCTGCTCGCCGCAACTAGAGAAAGCCCGTGCGCAGCAACAAAGACCCAGTGCAGCCAAAAATAAATAAATATATTTATTTACAAAAAAAAAAAAATCCCCTTTTGAACCCTCGTACACTGTTGGTGGAAAGGTAAACTGGTGCAGCCACCATGGAAAACAGTATGGAGGTTTCTCAAAAAACTAAAACTAGAACTACCATATGATCCAACAATTCCACTCTTGGTCATATACCCAAAAAATACAAAAACACTGATTTGAAAAGATACGTGCACCCCAGCGTTCATAGCAGCATGATTTACAATTGCCAAGGTATGAAAGCAACCTAAATGTCCACCCACAGATGAATGGATAAAGAAGATGTGAGATATATATATAGATATAGATATATAGATACAGATATGGAATGGAATACTACTTAGCCATTTAAAAAAGAATGAAATTTTGCCATTTGAGGTAACACGGATGGATTTGGAGGGCATTATGCTAAGCGAAATAAGTCAGAAAGAGAAAGACATATACTGTATGATATCACTTACATGTGGAATCTAAAAAAATAGTGAATGAAACAAAAAAGAAGCAGATTCACAGATGTAGAGAACAAACTAGTGGTTACCAGTGGGGAGAGGGAAAGGGGGAGGGGCAAGACAGGGGTGGGGGAAAGGGTTATTATGGGATTATGTGAAATCATATGTGTGAAACTTTCGAAAATTGTAAAGCACTATAGAATTTCAAGAATCTTTCATTCAATAAAAAAACAAAATCCCCTTCTGTAGCTAGAATCCTTAAGCCTCTGAAATTTACACTTGTTCCCTACCAACGTCCTTCGGAGCTCCCAGACTCCAGTGAACTTGGGAGGGAAAGCAGGGTAGAGTTGGGACCAAGCACCGTGTACTAAGTAACAGAAATACACTCACTGAATGCAGCACACGACGTTCGGAGCTAGCTAAACACGCTGTGGAGGTTACAGTTTGTTTGGGAAATAATCACCTGCCTTCCTTTCTAAGCTCTGCTGAAACCTGAGCTCTAAGCCCTAGACTTGATCTGGGCTCTGAGATTGCAGATTTCAGAGCATCTGTGTCTACACACAGTTTCCTCAAGGGAAATCTGAGTTTTCTTTGGGGGAAAAAATTAATAAAGCCTGGATTTTGGGTGCCACCTGAGGTACCTTACTCAAACAGCTTGCTATTAAGTATGAAGGTAAGCGTTGAGATTTTTTTTTTTTACTTTTTTTTAACTTTTATTTATTTATTTTTTTGGCTGCGCCGCACGGCGTGTGGAATCTTAGTTCCCCAACCAGGGATCGAACCCAGGGCCCCCAGCAGTGGAAGCGTGGAATCCTAACCACTGGACCACCAGGGAATTCCCGAGTTGAGGTTACTAACATCTGAAATGGGGGGCCTTGAGATGAGTGAGGGCTTGAAGTGCGGGGGTCTGGTTGGAGTCCTGGCTCTGTCACTTTCTGGCAAGTGCCCTAGTGCTTGTGAGCCTGTCTCTTCATCTGGAAGTAGAGGAAACAGGTAAGTTCCAGGGCTGTCACAAGGATGCACATAAGGTCTAATGGGGAGCCTGGCACGTGACTGACGCTCATTAAGTGCATGTGGCGGGAATCCCCATAGCGTGTGCGGGAGGAAGCTTTCAGGTGCCACTTAGATGCTGCTGAGAGGAGCACCAAGCATCACAGGCAAAACTGAAGCCAAGTACCTTCCTGCATTATCTCGTTTACTCTTCACGGCCATCCCAAAAGACAGATGCTATTACTAGTTTCCTTATATAGGAGAGGAACGCAAGGCTCAGAGAGGTGAAGTAACCTGTACAAGGTCACACAGCCAGGAAGGGGGAGTTGAAATATGACAGCAAGCCTCAGTGATTCTAACCCTTTAAAAAACTTGCCTTCCAAGAGGGTCCTGGGCACACCACACTCTTTGATCATACTGCCCTACCGTTTTCCTTTAACTGATCAAAACCTGCCCACTCTCCAAGCCTCCTCCTCCAGGAAGCCTGCCCTGGTTAACCCCCTTGGACTGCACTGATCTCACTCCTCTGACTTCACTTCCTGTCCACACCACTTCCTCGGGGACTTATCCTGTACCTTTGCATTGCTAGTTAACGCTCCAGGTCAAGAAAGGCAGTCACCTCAAAGCCTTCTGGACCGCCTGAGTACATAGAGCATCTTCCCTCATTTCAGCAGAAAAAGTCTAGTGACTTCGGTGGTGACTAATTGCTATTGGCTCACTTCCTTATATACAAATAAGAAATGATCAGGAAGAGCCAAAATTCTCCTGTAATATTCACTCCTGGTTCAATTATTTAAAAATTCTGGGCAAGAATGATCAACAGATGCTAAAATGCAAAAATATAACATGAAAGAGGATGTTGGTAGTCACAAAGTATCGTCCCAGATGCTATTACTAATTACAAAGAGGGGAAAGCATACTTGCAATGAAGAAACCGGAAAGACGCCACTTTAACGGGGTAACCTAAGTAAACATCACTGGTAATGAGGCATGTCAACATCACGTACCTCCCATATGACACTGAGACGGACGAGTACTTCATTGGGATCCCTGACAAATACATACACCCTCAATCTAATCATGAGAAAATACCAGAAAAACCCAAATTGAGGAACATTCTCAGTATTCTTCAAAAGTATGAAAGTCATGAAAGAGAGAAAAAGGAAAAAAAGACTGAAGACCAGAATTCATCAGACTAAGGAAATTCGACAACTCTATGCCATGTGGGATCCCGGAGCAGGAAAAGGATGTTACAGGAACACATGGCACTTTTTAATAATGTCTGTAGACTAGTTAATAATATTAGGCCCATGTTAACTTCCTAGTTTTGATATTCATACTGTGGTTACCTAAGATGTTCACATTAGGGGAAATCTGGATTTTTTTGCAACTTTTCTCTAAGTCTAAGATTATCCCAAGACAAAAAGTTTTGAAAAATTAAAATAAATGAAATGAAGTTTAAATATACTGCATTCTGTTTGTTTCCTTCATGGCCCTTGGCATGGGTTTTAATGACGTATAATTTTATTTGCTTGTTTACTGTCTTCGTCCTTGGAGAGTGTGAACTTGATGAGGGACGAGAGCGTGTGTGGTTTTTTTCAAAAGAAAGAAGGAAAAAAGAAAAGCAAACCAAAGGTGGGCGACACCTAATAGGTGATCACAAAATATTTGTTCCATCAGTGACAGCTAGATTCGAGCCTGAGGGCTCACCCACCCCACAGTCAACTAGATTTTCTGCCTCTGACCCCTTCTGATCTCCCTTCTGCCGGTGCTGAAATGAAGGAAGATGGTGTATGTGCTCAGGGGATCTAGAAGGCTTTGGGGTGTCTGACATTCTCAACCTGGAGCATTAACTAGCAATGCAAGGTACAGAGTAAGTCCCCAAGGAAGTGGCGTGGAACAGGAAGTGATGTCAGAGAAAGGACATCCGTGGGGGAGACTGAGCTGACCAGGAAGTGATGCTTCCTGGTGCCTCCTTGATCCCTGAGGGGACCCAGAGGGGACCCTGGCTTGACCTGGGTCATAGCAACGGCAGTTGTTCGATCCTGGATACTTTACAGGAAGAGCCCCAGGATCTGAGGACCGTTCAGATGGAGAGGGATGTATAAGAAAATGGCAAAAGTCAGTCCGGTGATTAGATGTTTGGCCTGAGCAACCAGAAGGATTGGGTGACAACAGATGAAATGGGAGAATCTGGCTGAGCACAAAGCTGATGTTTCCTAAATAGCCACTTGGGGCATAAACTGCCCCCATTTAGAGATGGGGGAACTGTGGCACAGAGAGGTTAAGTAACCTGCCTAAAGTCACCCAGCTGGTACGTGGTAGAGCCAGGATTTGAACCCAGGATGTCTGGCCACAGGGTCTACAGTCTTAACCACTGGGCTCCACAGCCTAACAGGATGAGAGTTCAGCCCAGGAGGGTCTCTATGTGAGCTGAGAAAGAGCTATTTTCATAAATCAGGGATAAAGTTTCTCAGGATCACTCTCAGCCTTGGAGACATTATAGATGGAGTAGGGAAATTTTCACAACATGTCAAACTCTCTTGGTCTGAAAGACTTACCCCGAATCCAGCCTAGCATTGCCCTGCCAGCAGCCCCCAACCCCTCCAAACCACACTTTTTAACCCTTTGCTAAAAGGCTTTTCAATATAGGGTCAGTTTTAGATACTAGCGTTTAACAGAATCTATTTGTGTTAGAGAGTAACCAATCCAACTTTTGTTCAAACTGGCCCCAATACAATATGCAGTCAGAAATAGCAATGTGACACATGAAAACTGCACACATCTGTCCCCTGTCCATACGTCTTCAGCTCTGAAATTAGATCTCAGCGAATCTTGGGCACGTTCACGCTTTGATCCGGGGCCTCGTCTGAGCCGGAATGAAATATCTCACATTTCATTCATAAAAGACATGATTAAAACAGACAATCAGTTATGTTAGGAAATAACACGTTCCCCTAGGCCCAAAAACAGTGTTTTATTTTGAGAGCCTGCATACACAAAAAGACAACAGCCAGACCATATATGACAATAAAAGTCTGACCCACAACCTTGCAGCGACCAGGGCAAAAAGCCAAACCACAGCCTCGGCAACAATCAGCCCAGAAAGGTCTGAAGTTGGTCCACGACTGCCTGCTGCCCTTTTTACAGCCTCTGCTTCCAATTCAAGGTCAACCAGAAAAAAGCCAAATATGCTCCCCAGATCCATCACATAAGATACTCACTGCTAGGGAGCCCACCTGCAGCTTCCCCAGGGCAACAATCGGAGCAGACCTGAGTCTCCCTGTTTCCATGAAAAACTTCCCCCCTTCCCCGTCTGCCCTTGAGTCTCTGCCACACGCCAGTGATGGTGACTGACCCCCTTGCCATACAGCAAGCTCTGGATAAATAGGCTCTGTGTGTCCTCATTTGGGTGATCTTCGTTTATTGCCATAATTTCAGTGCAGTCTTCTCTGGCCGTAAAGTACAGCGTAAGAAATAATAGTCATCTGTACTCAATATCTTGTAATAACCTATAACAGAAAAGAATCTGAAAAAGAATATATACATATACATGCATGTATGTATGTGTAACTGAATCACTTTGCTGTACACCTGAAACTAACACAACACTGTAAATTAACTACACTCCAGTAAAAGAAATGAGAACTTTATCCTTGTATAAGAATGCAATTGATAGTTATATACTGGTTTTTTAAATCAAATTTATTGTCATATCATTTACATGTGAATAAAGTTTCTGTAAGCAAACAAACAAAAAGAAATAAAAGTCCTATCTAGGAAGGCATAAAGACAAGAAACTCTAGATGCTGACCCAGAAAGATTCAAGAGGTAAAGCTCAGTCCCCACCTACACAAGCAGAACAGCCCAAAAGAGTGTTTTTTAAAAGAGAGTTCTCAACTCCTGCATGCAGACCCACACCCCAGTCCCACCGCTTCCCCACTGCACAACTTCAGGCAGGTAACCCCTAACCTCTCTGAGTCTCAGTTTCCACATTCATAAAATGGGCATGAATACTTTGTACAGTGCCCATGATAATACAATGAGAGATACAACTTGAGCCTGGCACAGTATACATAATTATTAAAAAGCATGAATTAATAGTATCGATTGCATGTATCTGGAGAAAACCATAATTCAAAAAGATACATGCACCCCAATGTTCATTGCAGCACTATTTACAATAGCCAGGACATGGAAGACGAATGGATGAAGAAGATGTAGTACATCTATAAAATGGAATATTACTCAGTCATAAAAAAGAACAAAATAATGCCATTTGCAGCAACACGGATGGACCTAGAGATTATCATACTAAGTGAAGTCAGTCAGACAGAGAAAGACAAATATCATATCGCTTATATGTGGAACCTGAAAAAGTGGTACAAATGAACTTATTTACAAAACAGAGATAGAGTCACAGATGTAGAAAACAAACTTATGGTTACCAGGGGGGAAAGGGGAGGTGATAAATTGGGAGATTGGGATTGACACATACACACTACTGTATATAAAATATTAATAGATAACTAATAAGGACCTACTGTATAGCACAGGGAACTCTTCTCAATACTCTGTAATGGCCTATATGGGAAAAGAATCTAAAAAAGAGTGGATATATGTATAAGTATAACTGATTCACTTTGTTGTACAGCAGAAACTAGCACAACATTGTAAATCAACTATACTCCAATAAAAAAATTTTTTAAATAGTATCAATTAACACAATAGTATGAATAACATCATCAATTATAGTAAATAATAGTATCAATTAACACTTCCTGAACATCTACAGGGTGCCAGGCACCCTTCTAATTGCTTTACATGAAGCAACTAATTCACTAAATAATGCCGGTGATGATGGAGGGGATGCTTCATTTCCTGTGATGCACCCACTGACCACTTCTGTCTCCCTGACACACAGTGAATGAGTCAGTGATGCCTGCCTTCACAGATTAGAATCTAGCCCCTCTTCTAAGCGTTGCATCCCCCTTTTTTCAACACTATATCAGGAGTTTTTAAATGCTCACAGGAGCCAGATAGGTGAGTGCAATGGGCCAGGTGTGGGACAATAGGGTGTAGTGGGGACTGGGGTGAACTAGGCAATGCATGATCCATCTAAAGGGGAAAGCCACTCCCTAACTACAGCCAACTGTTGCCAAGTTACCAAATCTTCAACACTTTCCAAGTAAATGACACATGAGATCTCCCTATTGTTACAGGTTGGCAACTCTTTTCAATATTTTAAGGGATTCCATATGAGCTTTAAAAAGAAAGAAAAAAAAAAAAAAGCATACATCTGTGGCCTAGATTTGCTGTGACCACAGTTTGCAAACTCTAGGCTAGATGTTCTTCCTTTGGGACAGTCCCAAGGCCCCACCGTTAACCGCCCTGTGGATACTACTCCCTGGAGACTGACAATTCACGATTTGACCTCTCAAGGGAACGTCAGTGTTATAATCCATTTCAGCTCTAAAATTAACTTCTGTGGGAAAGAAAAAACGTGAGGGGTTTCTCCTCACCATGAAGATAACACTTCAGGAGGCTCTGCATTGTGGATACTGGATCCTCTTCTGGTCTCAGCAGCCTCTCCCTCCCTAAACTGACCCTCAGCTCTGGCATGACTGAGCCACATGCAGCCTGGGGGTGCGGCAGTGGCCCCCTCCTGTCTTCAAAAGGCAGTGGGCCATGGGGGTGAAGGGCACAGGCTCTAGAGCCAGACCACCGGGATTCACACTCACTGCTCCCTAGCTGTGTGACCTTGGGCAAGATACTTAACCTCTCTGTGCCTCGGGAAAATGGGGATGATAGCCGTACTTGCCTCCTTGAGTTGTTTGTTGTCAGAATTCAGTGAGTTAAGGCATGTAAACGACATAGAACATGGCCTGGACCATTCTAAGTCCTCAGTGAAAGTTACCTAGTACTGTTTATGACATTCCCCTGTCCTGAAATGCCTTTCCCAGCCAGGCTCCCAGACTTCCCCGACCACCAGGCCACCTGCTCTCCCTTTCCTCAAACTTCTCACCCAACAACATTCTCTCTACACCAGGGATGGCAAATAAGTTTAGTCTTAAGTGTCATACCCTCTACCTCACATGAATTGGTAGGGGCTGCCTGGAGTTCTGAGCTCAGTGCAGTAGATTAGTAATGTCTGTCACAGCAGAGTGCTGAGGTGCTGCAGTTGACTGGTCATGTCTGCCTTGGGAGAGGGAGGGGCAGGAAAGCAGAAACCATCCCTTTGCCATTCTTGGTCTATAGTGAGCGGCTTGCACTGCCTGGCATTGGAAGAATCTCTGCAGAGCAAGAACTGGGTTTTAGACCACCCCAGTCCCACCAGTGGGGTGACTAGCACAGGGCTGGGTCCACACCAGTTTCTGAATCAGTTTTACCACCAAGACTAACTCAAGGGGCTCCGAATAGGAAGCCTGCTTCCTGCGGGCTACTAAACCCACCTGGGATCTGCCAGAGCCTCGGGATACCGTTGCCAGGCTCTGAACAAGCGCACCTCCAAACAGACGTGATCTGGTACATCAGGGCCTCCGTCAGAATCAGAAGGACCATACTGGGCTCACGATTAATTCTGATTTTTTCCTCACCTGCACCCAGCAAAACAAAGCCCCACATGCACTGCAGTTTATATGTCTACCAGCTCGGCGTCTGAGGACCGGGAAACACCACAGCCTAACATTCAGTGGAGACTCCTCATGTGCCAGGCACTATTCTACGAACTTTATTAACTTGTGTAATCCTCACAACAACCCTGGCAGATAGATCCCATCATTATCCCCATCCTACCAAAGAGGAAGCTGAGGCCCAGAGAGGTTAGGTGACTTGCCCCAGGACACACAGCCGGTATGTAGCAGAGCTACTGCTGCTTCCTACTGCTACCCAGGAACCTATGTGAGCAAAATCAGCTAAAGACAGGTTTGTCCCCCTAGCGCAGAGAAGTTCCTCACTTTCTGCAATCCTAAAACCAAGTCTTTGTCCTATAGATAGAGACAGCTGCTTTGCTTTGACAAAGGATTCTTTACTGATGAAAAGCTGCGAGGTGGGAAACACTGTCTCAGAAAGCTCCTTCATGGATTTAGAAATTGGAATTCATTTACAAGGTGTCCACTTCCGGGCATTATGGGATTCTGCCTGGCACATCAAGGAGGCAGTAAGAGGTTCAGACTATCACGTGAGAGCCTGAAGGGGACAAACTTGGACCTCACAGCCCGAATTGCT
The DNA here is from genome assembly GCF_028021215.1 of Eschrichtius robustus. Lineage (NCBI taxonomy): Eukaryota > Metazoa > Chordata > Mammalia > Artiodactyla > Eschrichtiidae > Eschrichtius > Eschrichtius robustus. The sequence goes on from NC_090837.1 coordinate 5,468,956, forward strand.
GCTCTCAAAGCAGAAGTTTTAATCCTGGCTTCACACCAGAATTATACTTAGGGGGTGCTTAGAAAATAGGGATGCCCAGGGCCCACCCCCAAATACTCTGCTTTACGTTGTCCGGCGTGTTGTTTCGATGGGTCTTATTTCATGTCTGTAAGTTTCCTCACGATGCTGGATCCTCAGCAAAGCATCAACAGCCACTTGATAGACTAACAACGCATTGACGATCAAGAGTTGATTCCCGGGCTTCCCTGGTGGCGCAGTGGTTGAGAATCTGCCTGCCAATGCAGGGCCCGCGGGTTCGAGCCCTGGTCTGGGAAGATCCCATATGCCGCGGAGCAACTGGGCCCGTGAGCCACAACTACTGAGCCTGCGCGTCTGGAGCCCGTGCTCCGCAAACAAGAGAGGCCGCGATAGTGAGAGGCCCGCGCACCGCGATGAAGAGTGGCCCCTGCTCGCCGCAACTAGAGAAGCCCTCGCACAGAAACGAAGACCCAACACAGCCAAAATAAATGTATAAAAATAAATTAATAAATTAATTAATTAATTTTAAAAAAAAGAAAAAAAAAAGAGTTGATTTCCATCCCATCCAAGCCCGCAACGCCTCTTACCTAAGGGTGAAGCGGTCAGCCACAGAACCACTGGCCAGAGAGACCAGAAAGGTGGCGGTGTCCCCTTCCCGGACCAGGTTCAGAGGTACGGAGATGACGACGTTCTCATCCAGGCTCAGCAGGGACCACTTCAGATCGTCTTGGGTCGGGTAGACCACGACACTCCCGATCCTCTCCCGGGCTGGAGGCGCTGGCGGGGGGCCGTCCTGGCCCGAGTGGATGTTGTTCTCCCACTTGCTGTCCTCCTCCAGGGGACACTGGCCGGCCGGGTCGGCCGGGTACAGCGTGAAGAAGAGCTCCATGGCCGTGCCGCCCAGCAGGGCCGGGATCTCCTCCTCGGGCTCCAGGTCCAGCCCAGAGCTGAACCACTCGGGCAGCACCTCCAGCTCGGCCACACACAGCCCAGGGGTCCCTTGCAGCCGACAGCTGGCCGCCACTTCCCTGGCCTCCGGGAAAGCAAACATCTTGACGCAGGGCAGCTGTTCCGCAGGGTCGCCGTCGGCCCAGCCCATCCCGGTGATGTAGAACAAGGTCTGCACTTTGGGTCTGTTGGAGTAGATGGAGCTGCCGAGGATGTGGGCTTTCAACTTCCAGTTGAAGGGAAACTGGCCCATGTTGCCAAAGGGTGCAGAGGTCAGCATGAGCTCCCGGGGGACCGTCTTCTCGACTGAAAATGGCCCATAGCTGGCATTGACCATCGGGGGGCTCCTGGCTCGGTAGATAAAGAACGACTCCGCCCGGGCCTGCAGACTGCAGTTCCGAGTGACGTCCTGGTTGGCCTCTTTCAGGAAGAAGGACTCCTCTGCGTTAGAGACGTGGAAGCTCGTGGGAAGGTAAGCAGGGAGCGAGGAAAACCTCTGCAGGCTGTCCACGATGGCGCGGCTCTCCGTCACTGCACGAGAAACGAAAGCAGAGGGAGAATGAGAGCCGCGTCCGGAGAGGAGATGAAATTAACGCAGGGCCGCCTCCACCCGTCCGCACAACACACGCCCACTGGCCACGCCCATCCGACGCCTGGCTCTCCTCGCGGTGAAAGTCCTGTCATTACGTGAAGTGTGTTCCGAAATAACCAGGGCAAGGGTGGGAAGGAGCCCCGTGTGCCACTGATCCAATCGTCCTGTGACTGAATTACCGCCCCCTGGAGGGAAAACGTCGCACCCTCTTGCTCTTGCAAAGCCCCGAACTCAGAGGATCGTGGTCATCTCTGTTGCAGTCACCCCCCCAGAGAGTAAGCTGCACACCTACCAAGCCCACTCTACAACCAGGCACTGGACCATTGTATATGACGTGTTAATGCTTGATTACTTTGATATTTATGCTTCTTCCCATCCCTCCTAGATGTGGTGTCCACGTGCATGTTTAGACACCACCTAATTCTTTTTGAAATGAGGGTGAAGCGATGGCTCAGCGTTCCCACTTCTAGAAATCTCTCCTTCCGAAACACGAGTGAGAATTCATAAAGATCTGTTTATCTACAAGGATGCCCACTGCAGCATCCTTTTGAATTGCAGACAAACTTATTTTATGTGCTGGAGCCAGAAGACTGGATTTGAATCCTGGCTCTGCCACTTCCTAACTGAGCAACCTTGGGCAAGTTACTTAACTTCTCTGTGCCTCAAACGTCCTCATATAAAGTAGGATATAAATAAAAATGATTGTAAGGATTAACGAGTTAATAAATATGAAGTGCTTAGAACAGTGCTGACACACATAAATGCTCAATCTTTACCTGTTATCATTATTATTATTTACTAGTTTAAACCATTCCAAAAGTTTAGTAAGAGGAGACCAGATAAACTATACACTTTTACAGTGGGGTAACAGGCAGCTGTAAGAAAAATGAAGCAGAGCTATATCAGCATGTTTGAAAAAATGTCCACAATATGTCATTAAGCATAAAAAATTATAAATGTATCACATATGATCCTATTTAGGTAATTTTTTAAGATTCTATATGTACATATGTAAGTGTACATATATTTATGTTTGGTATCTATAGAATCCAGAAAGGATTTTTGCCTTTTACCACTTATGTTTCTACCTTCTTAAAACTTGTTATGATAATCATGTATTACTTTGTTAATTAAAATACATATAAATATACATAAACATGTATATGTGGGCATATGTATATGTGCGTGTGTGTTTCTTTCAAGTGGGGAAACACAAAGAGCAAAGACCCAAAGAGCTTCTTCAAAGTGGAGACAGCCCACCAGGAACCAGGGTTGGCAAATCAGGCCAAGAACAGACAGGAATTCTTCCTTGCCCTGAAATAAACCTCTGCCCCTGGAGCCTGGCTTCCAACCAGAGCAAGAGGAAATAAACCAGGCGGCAGTGTTTACAATACAGCATCACCAGAGGATAAAAGGCAAATAAATACTCCATTGACTCTGACTCCTGGTAACATTTTTTCTGCAGCCGTTACAAATTCTGTGAAATACAGTTTTCTGTTGACTTAAATAATTTTTGGCCTTTTCAGGGCTGTCCTTGGTGAGCTTTCCTTTCCTAGTGGATGGCAAAATTGTAATTAGGAGATTGTGAAACAGATACAACCACGAAAGGGCTGACGCATCCTTTCTCCAAGAAGGTGTTCAGAAGGCAAGTTCTCTGTGAAATGCTGCACAATCTCACTTACATGCAGAATCTAAAATAGTCAAATTCGTAGAAGTAGAGAGTAGCATGGTGGCTGCCAGGGGCTGGGGGGAGAGGAAGGGGGGATGTGGGGCAAAGGGTACAAAGTTTCAGTTAAGCAAGATGACCATGTTCTGGAGAGCTAATGTACCGCAATGCGACATAGTTAACAACCCTGTATTGTACATTGTAATTTGCTAAGAGAATGGGTTTTAAAATAAATCTTCTCAACACGCACACATACACACACACACACACACACACACAGCGATAACTAGGTGGAGGTAATGAATATGTTAATTAGCTTGATTATGGTGATCATTTCACAATGTACACATATATCAAAACACCAAATTGTACACCTTAAACATATACACTTTTTACAGGTCAGTGATATCTCAGTAAAGCTGAGGGGGGAGGCACTTCCCTGGTGGTGCAGTGGTTAAGACTCCGTGCTCCCAATGCAGGGGGCCGGGGTTCGACCCCTGGTCGGGGAACTAGATCCCACATGCGTGTTGCAACTAAGAGTTCACGTGCTGCAACTAAGGAAGCCACGTCCCGCAACTAAGGAGCCCGCATGCGGCAACTAAAGGAGCCCGCCTGCTGCAACTAAGACCCAGTGCAACCAAATAAAATGTGTATGGGGTCAGGGGGGAAGAAAGAAAGAAAGTTCTCAAGTGTCATCAATATGGCCAGTCCTGGGTCAGATTAATTACTGGAGGAGAAGTGTTATTCATTATTCATTTCTCCAATTATCTATCTAAATATATTTACTACTCACTTACTATATTTCCAGCCCTGGTAGGGATATCACAGGGGCAAGACAGATGTGGTTTCCGCCTCACGGAGCGGGCAAACTTTGGAGAAAGGCGCGGCTAACCTACACAAGGCAGTTACAAAAGTGAACATTCAGACCCTTCAAAACGCCCGTCCCAATAATTCTCCACCTAGGAATTCACGAGAAGGAAATAAGAGATCATCAGAAAGGAGGTTAATGTGCAAGCGTCAACACGAGTATGAGTTATAACAGCAACACACAGGAAGCAACCTAAAAACTCATCATGAGGGCAATGATTATATAAATGATTAAAGTCTTACTCTGTGTGAGATATTAAGCGGTCATCAAAACCAAAATTTCAACAAATATGTAGCGCCGTGAGAAAATGCTTACGACATCTTAAGTGAAAGAACAGACGTCAAATCTTGATTTAAGTTATCCCACATCTTTTTAAAATATATTTTCAATAGTAGATATTTTATGTATGTAATATATATACATACATAAACATGCATATGATAAATTCACTTTCATAATATAGACCTGGGTTTCCTCCAGATTGCATCCCCATAGATCGGGCAGGATTCGGATCAAAGACGGAGGAGGAAGAGAGATGACTTTGAAGAAGGAGTCTCATCCAAAGGAAAGATTTAGCTGTTGCCGCCACCAAGGGGCAATTTGTATTTTGACAATGTCAAGCAATGCAGAAACACCATTCCAGATGAAATTTAAAGTATTTTTTGGTTGGTTTATTTCCCCTCTCCAAACCAAGAAGTTAAATTCTTGGTGAATTTACCCATAAATTAATTGGCAACGAGGGAAGTCTGTCTTCCAAAGCCTGACAATATGCTTCAGCGGAGATGGGTGGGCACACAGCCGACCAGATTTGGGAAGAAAGAGGTTCAAATTTTACCTTCTCATAAACCCTAGGCGAAGCCCAAGGCAAGGTTTAAATTCTGACTTATTTACAGATGTGGAAAGGGAAATTAAAATAAATGCAAAGTTTAATATGCTCTGTTTCCATTGTGGACTTGTTTTATTTTTTCATTATCATTTACATCGATATTTTATACCTCTCAAGAATTGATTTACAAGAAATTTAAAGCTGAGCCTTCTCTCTTCTTTATTATGGCCAAAGCCTGCATTTTATCTGAAATAACAGTGTGAAGTTTACAATCCTGTCCCACCATAACTCAAGCAAAATGCAATACAAATTTTGTCTGAAGGCTGATATGGAAAGCCATAAATATCAGCTGCCAGATCCTCATTTTGTCCTCAAACCAGATTGCCACAAGATATGACATCCAAATTTAGGAGCATTTTATGAAGCCGAGAGACTGTCCTTAGACAGACATCCGGGGTCTGAGAAGCTAACACCCCTACCTTTAGTCCCCTAATGTCATATAGTGGCACCATGCTTCTTCCCATTGGCAGGCAGACCATGTGGCCGGAGTTCTGAATGTGAAATGAGGCCTTATTCAGTCTGCTGATTTCCTAGAGGGCTTTTCACCACCCGACTGAATGAGGTGGGTCCTGAGAGCAGAAAATGAGGAAGTTTTGGGCTTCCCTGGTGGCGCAGTGGTTAAGAATCCGCCTGCCAATGCAGGGGACACGGGTTCGAGCCCTGGTCCGGGAAGATCCCACATGCCGTGGAGCGCTAAGCCCGCGCACCACAACTACTGAGCCCGTGCGCCACAACTACTGAAGCCCGCATGCCTAGAGCCCGTGCTCCGCGACAAGAGAAGCCACCGCAATGAGAAGCCCGTACACCGCAACAAAGAGTAGCCCCTGCTCATCACAACTAGAGAAAGCTCGCACATAGCAATGAAGACCCAGCGCAGCCAAAAATAAATAAATAAATAAATAGAAAATGAGGAAGTTTTAGTGAGGCCCAGCTGCAAAGGGCTTCTCGTCACTGCCCCCCTTATGAGCCAAGAAGAAAATCAAGTGCAGGTTCACCAAGAGCACAAGGTGCTCCGGACGGATGCTCTGTGGTTCAAGGGCACTCTGACTGGCAGGTGACTCTGAGGAAGCCCCAAAGAGGACTTCGGGGGGAAACTAACAACTTCCCGGAACGAAGCAGCTCCCAGGGCGCTGGGAGTCCCGGCAGGGACTCTGTGACCCAAAGTGCGTGGGTGGACACCACTGCTGTGCTTGGCACGCGAAAAATACTCCTGGGCACGTGCCTTGGTCAGGAGTGGAGGGACCTGCAGCTCCAAGATAATGCAGCCCACAGACTCACAAACCTTTCCACTACCATCGCCAGCCCTACCTGGAAGCTGAGTACCAGTCTTGTGGCTCCTGGTCACCCACCTGAGGGTCAAGGCCTGTGACATGTCTGCAGCTGAGTCTCTTCTCATTCCCACAAGACAACACAGACATGCACAGCCAGGAATAGAAGGCTCTCCTTCCAGTGGGCCAGATGGCCAGGTCTTTGAAAACCAGCAGCAAGAGAGATTGCTCGCTGATCTGTCAAAGAGTGGTCCTGAAGAATAGCTGCCACCATCTGGGCACCCCCATGTCCATGGTCACAGTGGCCAGAAGCTACAAGGAGGCCCTTGGAAGCATTCATATCCGTTCAGAATGGTGCAGTGGATCTTGTTTCTGGGGTGGAGGAATGAACCAGGAGTTCATTCACGCGCGTGTTTTCCTGTCTGTCTCCACCCTGTTTCTGTGTCTTCCTCTGTGAACTTTTGCACTTGCTGGGAAAGCTCATCACCCACCTGTGAGCAGAGCAGACTCCTTCCTACCAGGATTTCTCAGCTCAGGAAGGGTTTTTCCAGCCCTGTCCCTGCTCTTCTCTGCATCACAGGAAACTACATTTCCCAAGCTCCTTTGCTCCCTGGCTTCTGGATGCAATGGGATGCTCTGGTAGAAGATGGAGCATGAGAGGTATTTCTCCCCTTGTCCGCCAGCATTTCCTGGCAGAGACCGTGCCTCTTCTCTGATTCCAGCCCTCTTCACGCTCCCCACCACAGATACAGCTCTCCTAGGCAGTAGTTCTAATATCTACTGGATAGTTCCAGCTTCTGGGTTCTGATAATCCAATTTCCCCACTTTGTCCCTTCAGTCCAATTGGTAGCAGCTTCCGGCTGTTATTAATTTCTGGATTACTTTACCATTCCCAGAAGGTGTTTACCATGCCCGCCTTGGTTTCACAGATCTTCCATCACCTGAGTAACTAATTCCCTTGATTAAATTCCCTCTGTGGAAATAACTAGAGTGGTTTCTCTTTTCTTGGCTAAAGCCTGACAAATACATCCAGTCACTAATCACACCTCCCTATTACATTTCTTCAAGGCCACGGTCACCACATGAAATTAGCCTTCACGTTTTTACCTGTTTATTTTCTATCTAGTCTCTCTATTAAAATTCAAGCTCATGAGAGCACAGACTTTGATATCCAGTTTATTGCTGAATCTCCAGTACCTAGCAGAAGAAGGTAAACAAATATGTGCTGAGTGAATGTCCATCAACTAAGACTGCCATGGTTTAATGCTTGAGAGAATAAATCTCTCTGTGTTCCTTCTGAACCTTTCTTTGGCTTCTCCCCAGGGTTGTTAATAGATATCATTAGTATTAACAAATCATTGGTCCATCACATTATTACTCCATTCATGTCCTCTCAAATATCACATCGCTGTGGTCACTAAGCTGGTTGCTAGGTTTGCCAAGCAAAGCACTGCAATTCTCACATGGAAGGAAAAAATACCACTTAAAGGAGAAACAGCACTTACAGAGCACTTGTGGTGTGCCAACACACCTGGGCATATATAACTGCTACGTCCGTTGATTATCACAATGGTTGTGAGATGAACAGTTAGTCCCTTTTGGAAAATGGTGAAACTGAGGCACAGAGAAATTAAGCAGTTTGAACATGGTCGAAGTTAGGGTTCAAACCAGCTCTGTCCAATTCCAAAGGCTTTCCACTTCTCTGTATGGCCCTAGGGCCAACTGGCCTGGTGGTTCTACGGTGAGGCCAAGGCTATATGGAGGTCAGCTGAAGGAGCTGGAACTCAATGCTCACTATTCCAGGTTCATGGACAAAATCCCTACACACCCAGTGAGGTTTTCATCACTCTACCGTCACAGGTGACTGTCTCCTATCCCAGGTACCAGCCTGGATTCCCAGGTAGAGCAGGAAAATAGATACAGTTGACCCAGTTGCTGGCAAAGCAGCCAGAGATCCATACCTTTAAGGTAGCAGTAAATGTGGAAAAGTACGGCTACCTGTAAACCCCTGCACATGGCCTGGAACCTCAGGAGGAGTAGCCAATGCAACAAGTCAAACCAAACGCTCTCAGGTTAAGGAGGAGAAGTGCAAGTGGTGAGTTATTCATGAACTACCAGCTGTGGTGGAATTTATTGTACATCCTCATCCAGTTTGCTCCCACCCCCACCTGTATCCCGTCACTGTACCCTGGGGACCAGATCCTTCCACGCCTCTGCATTTGAAACACAAGTCACTGATCACATAACCAAGAAAAGGCAGCAAATACTTAACTATTGAACTCAAAAGCCACCCATATAACAGTAAGATGGGAGAAGTCAGATGAGTTTCTGTCTTTCTCAACCAGATAAAATACACCATGGCTGAGAGAGAAGGAGAGACCATACAGACAGGAGGCCATGAAGCCACCAAGGCCAGCTGGTCATCAGGCAGGAGGGATGCTCGCCTTTGTCCCAAGATTCTTCTCAAATTTCAGAGTGGGGAGCCCTGTGTGGCCAAACATGGGTTGTTCACAAGGACAGGAAACAGATAAAGAGCAGACCAGAAGCAGGGGGAAAACAGGAAGCAGAAGAGAAGCAGACAGGAAGCAGACAGGAACAGACAGCAGGGAGCAGGTCCCTTCTCCCAGCTCCAGCCCTGCAACCTCCTACAGCATCCCCCACCCCCACCCCCGTTAGCAGAGACTAACAAGAAACAACTGGCTAAGAGAAACGTGGTTTTCAGATTCCAGCCCCCAGCCTTAAAGACCAGAGAACGGAAAGATGAGTTTGGAACTAAGAGACAGTAACTTAACAACTGAGATCCCATTTGTCAGAAGAGAAGATTGCAGCAGAGAGGCATTAAGTCTAGTAAATGATGGTTCCAGGTCAGGATTCCAAAAAACTGGCTCTATAGTGTACACCCCTAACCACCGCCCTATAGAGCTTCACACATCGAGCCCACTGGGGAAAGGAAGAACTCTTATTCCTTGATCTCCAGGCTGTCCCATAATTCCTTCTTGGTCCAGAGGGAGACAGGGAGACTCTAGAGAAACACAAAATAAAACCCAGAAAGTGAGAGTTTTTAGAGAAGAAGCCAGGAATCCAGAATTGTGTGTCCCCATCAGAGGCTGCAGAATCGTAGCAGGAACCATGGAGAACTCCTAGGTACTATACTGTAGTTTGTAGAACTATCAGTGGAATGGAGAATATGGGAATAACAAACATCCGGTCTGGAGGAAAAAGATAAAGACTTTGGTTTGGACACATTCGAGTTAAGGTGAAAGGGAGAGATGATGGGGAGACAGGTGAAAATATGAATGTGGGATTCAGGAGGAGGTGGACACCAACTTCATCTCCACACAAAGGTAAACTCCTTTTAGACACGGTGCCACATCCTAAGATAGGGATTCTGAACTCTGGCTACGTAGTAAGTACACATGGTAAAGAACATATGTATTATACCTGGCCCTGCCCACCAGAATTCATTTAAATGGTCTCGGGGAGGGGCCCAATTGTTTCTGTGTTCTCTAGATGATTCAACTGAACAGCAGTGAAAAGAAACACCACTAAAAGTTCAAAGACACTATTGGTACACAGTAGGTGCTTTGTGTATACAGGTTTCCCCCGCTATCTGAAAGTAAATCATTCCTGTGAAGTCTTTCGTAAGCCGAAATGGCACAAAGCAAAGAAGCAATTACCTTAGAGCATATCTTGCTAACGGATGCACAAAATAAAGGGAGATAAGGCACAGGTGCTCACACAGTTCAAAGCTATGGCGACTTGATGCTGGGTGTATGTAGTTCCGGGGAAGGAGCTTGGTGGTGCCACTCTCACCCGTCGGGGTGCACGATACCTCTGTAAAGGCTCACTGCAAAACCAACGCTCAACACTCGTTTCACTTTTGGCCTTTTTTTTGTAAAAGGGGAAATCCTCTTTAGATTTCCTTCAGGTTAGCGGAAAATGGTACTAATGCAATTCTTTCGTAAAAGCCAAGTGGCATAAAGTGAACTTTCAAAAAGCAGGCGGGTACCGGTACTCAAAAATGAATAGTCACTCATTGTCTTGAGGGCAAGTCTTGGGTCATATACCAGTAAATCCATTAAGGATTAGATATGACTATAAATTACAGTGATAATAAAAAATATAGAGAAATAAGGGCAACGAGAAAAGAAAAGAATCATCATCATAGTCATCATTTATTTACAATCCTTATGATGTACCAAGCACTAGACTAAGCATTTCACAGGTATTAACTCTTTTAATCTTCACAATTTTTGGATTATGAGGATTTGATTATCAGCCCCACTCATAGATGGGGAAACTGAGGCACAGGGCAGTTAAGTGACTTGCCTAAGATCCCAGAACTAGTAAGTGGCAGAGGGGAAAGTGGATCCAAGTTGTCAAGCTCCAGACAGAGTCTGCACCCTTAGCCGCTATGTTCTGCTGCCAGAGGAAAGCTTAGCAAGAAAAGTCTACATTGTGAGAGCTTCGGCAATGACTAAAGGGACTGTAAATGTGCCTCTGAATTGTCCAGCTCTCAAAGCACGAGATGAGGTCACTAGTTGGACACCATTCATAAGATGAAAGCAAGAAGCAAAGCTTTTCCTGGCTCTGAGAGAAATTCCTCTGCTGGTGGAGCCCCAAGGGACACAATGGCATCCCTACAATACAGTGAATTTATTAGCAGGCTCCCTGTGGTACTGTCCGCACAAGGTGGGATGCGACAGTGAAGGACCATCAGGCAAAGGCGATTGTGCAGAGGACAAAGGATTGTGAGGCAAGACAGCTGACAGGTCTTGGAAGGTCTGGCCTGATGGAAAAATAAAATCCAGAATAAGATCCTAGAGGAGAATTCTACCCTTCAAACTCTCCTCCATGAACGTGCTTTCTTACCAAACCAGCTAAGGTCTTAGAAAGTGGTTAAGTAGCAGAGGTCTTGAGACTACATTCTCTGGCAAGATCTGGGGGCACAAATATTCTACATAGACCATCCAAGGCCAGTGTACAAGATTTAAAACATAAGGAAGAGTATTAATCTTTTCTTCATGAGGTCCACCACTTCTTTTATGCCATAAAGGTCCTTCCCAATATCCCAAGATCAAATATATACTCACTTATACTCTCAACTGGATTTCCATGGGTGGGTATATGTATATTCATGTGTGTGTCTACATTTTTGCATTTAATTCTTTTTTATCGAGGTATTTTGGGCCATTAAAAGTTGTATATATAAAATAGATCAACAACAAGGTCCCACTCTATAACACAGGGAACTATACTCAATATCCTGTAATAAACCATAATGGAAAAGAATATGAAAAAGGATATATCTATCTATCTACATATATATATATATATATATATATATATATATATATCTGAATCACTTTGCTGTACACCAGAAACTAACACAACATTGTAAATCAACTATACTTCAATTTTTAAAAAGGAAAAAATGTTGTATATATTCAAGGTGTACAATTTGATGATTTACATTGTGAACAAATCACCACAATCTAGCTAATTCATGTATCTATCACCTCAGATGATGAATCTGAGGTGATGGGTATATGAATTGATATTTTTCGTGATGAGAATACTTCAGATCTACCCTCTTATCGAATTGTATGCACTACGTTTAATTCTTGAATCCATCTGAAGTTTCTTTTGGGGTATAACGTACCTGGCACACAACTGAATCAGCCGGCAGAAGTATTTCATTTGACTTCATAGTTTAAGGGTTTTTTAATTGAAAAATAATGTGACTGTATTTTGGGGATAGAGGCTTTAAAGAGGTAATTAAGTTAAAATGAGGTCGTTAGGGTGGGCCCTAATCTGTATGACGGGTCCTTATAAGAAGAGGAGATTAGGACACAGACACACACAGAGGGGTTACCATGTGAGGACACAGGGAGAAGACGGCCGTCTACAAGCCAAGGAGAGAGGCCTCAGGAGAAACTAGCCCTGCCCACACCTTGACCTTGGACTCCAGCCTCCAGAACCATGAGGATAAATTTCAGTTGTTTAAGTCACAGAATCTGCAGTACTTTGTTATGGGAGCCCTAAAATTGAGAGAATACTCTTCTTTATCAAAATTCTATCAGTTCAAAAAAAAAAAAAAATTCTATCAGTTCATCTTGCTTATTTTCTTTTTTTTGTCTTCAGGATCACTTTAGATTCACTCCATCAAGTTGCCCCAAACCCAGTCAGACCCTTACCCGAAGATGAAGGTCTGCATATGGGGGTTATGGATGCCTTGCCACTGTCTGCCATATTTTTCTTCATTATCCCTTTTTTTTTTTTTCTTTCGGCTGCGTTGGGTCTTCGCTGCTGTGCACGGGCTTTCTCTAGTTGCAGCGAGCGGGGGCTACTCTTCATCGAGGTGCACGGGCTTCTCATTGCGGTGGCTTCTCTTGTTTCAGAGCATGGGCTCTAGGCGTGCAGGCTTCAGTAGTTGCAGCACGCGGGCTCAGTAGTTGCGGCATGCGGGCCCTAGAGTGCGCGGGCTTCAGTAGTTTTGGCTCGCGGGCTCTAGAACACAGGCTCAGTAGTTGCGGTGCACGGGCTTAGCTGCTCCGTGGCATGTGGGATCTTCCTGGACCAGGGATCGAACCTGTGTCCCCTGCATTGGCAGGTGGATTCTTAACCACTGCACCACCAGGGAAGTCCATTCTGCCACATTTTTCTATGCGTTTTCAAGTTTTCTAGAATGAACTTATTGCTTATTTAATCTAAGAGAAATACTGACATACTGTCAGTACTGTCATACTGACATACTGACATTTTTTTCCCTTAAAAAGAAAGATATGGAACTTGATTTTAAGTAACAAACTGAACACACTCATTTCCTTGCATCTCTACAGAAACCCCGGAGAAATAAAAGCGTAAAAGTACAGAAAGGAATAAACTTATGAACAAGAGAAATGGAGGAGGGCCATCTGAAGATAAAATATTTCAACAAATTTATGGACGATAGTAAGTGGATGAAAGCGCATTGATGGGCAAGACAACAGGGGAAAGCTTGAGCTGGAACTGCTCTGCCCACTGGGAGCCCCAAGGGGCTCTCGACTCCATGTTGGCACATAGAGTGAGGACAAGAGTAGAAAGTGGTTTTACTCCCTGAAAACCAAGGGAGTAACTGAGTTCTGCAGATGGGACACCCCGTCCAGGCAGCCCTCCTCCCAAAGTCCCCACCCATAGTAAAAGGCAGAATACTTGGTCTTTATCTCCAGTCAAAACTCACCTCTTCTCTAAGGAACCTGAATTAACCCTTGACGGGAAGGTCAGGTGCAAAAGTGTGGGTGCTGGGGCTCCCATCCTGAGAGGGGACGGAGGTGAAACAGCCAGCGTGCAACCATGCGCACTGAAGGTGCACACTGAGAAAGTAATGCTGGAAGTCAGAAGGGACGAACCACAACGTGAGATTAAAGAGCCAGTGGAATAACATCAGCTCCCACTTGCCTAAGCCTAACCCAACATGACTGGGGTCCTCGTAAGAAAAGGCGATTAGGACATAGATACACACAGAGGGATGGCCCTGTGGAAGACACAGGAGGAAGATGGCCATTTACAAGCTATGATGGCCAGGGGTTTCTGTGACTTACAGCCAAATACAGTGTTAACCGGTAAGAAAGGAAAGTAAGGAGGAGTGTAAATCAGCTAAATTCTCGTCTTTTACAGAGAGAGCGCTGCTGTTGAAATTTGTTAACGCAAGGAGTACAGGTATAGGGAATGGTATGTAGAATGATAAAAATAATCACCACTAACAGAACTAAAATCAGAAATGACTGGACCTGGCTGACGTCAGGGAGAGGGACCAAAGCTACAGGGGCATGGAAGACGATTGCCTTTCTTTGAAAGTTATCCTGAGCCATTTTATTTTCCCCACATGCATGCATGACCCTGAGGACGCGTAGGCTTTGTCTGCACGAACCCAGAACTAGCCAAGCAGGGGAGGACAGCGTTGAACAGATGCTGGAAATTTGAGCGTGGGGTAAAGGGAGAGTGGCCTTAATCTTGACCACAAGGCATCGGGTCTATTGGAGAGATGTCTACCTGTCAAAAAAAGACAGCACCAGAAACTTTCCATCCACTGTATCTCATATGGCCGCTCAGCCAGGGACCATCCGGCCTCTCCTGCGGTCTAGCGTGGCCACGTAACTAGTTCTGACCAATGAGATAAGAGCCTGTCTTGCATATCACTTTGAAGTCAAAATTCTTATCTTTTACCTTCCACCAGTGAGAGGCAGGCGACTCTGAGGCCCCAGGCCATGGCAGAGCCATAAGCTGGGAGGAGCCAGGACCCCTGAGTCTCCACCTGGAGGAGAGCCACCTGCCAAATATGGCACCCACATTAGATGGGAGCAAGAAAGAATTTTATGATGTGTTGAGCCCCTGCTGGGGTTTATTTATTACAGCAGCTAGTGATACCTAACTAAGACAACATTGTACAGGCTAACAATTTGTACGGCTTTGATCCTGCCCCTACTAAAAAGCTGGAACAAACTTCACATGTCTTCCTTAAGGTAAACTGTGCTTTCATTAGCAAGGAGATACAGGCACTCGGAGAAACAAAGTGAAGCGCTCTTAAGCCAACGTGAGAGGTTTCCATAGGGCACCAGATGTAAAAAGAGCATTATTGAACAGATTATATAGATCTTAGTGTCAGTAATTTTGACCTCCTATAAGGCACCGCCAGCTGTTGAACAGTGGGAAACGTTGACGAGCTTGCTCTAATTTCCATTTATATTTATTCTAAATTGGACCCCATAGAGATTGTTTAAGTAAGAGAGGGAAATTCACTAAGCAACCCTGATAGCTCTGCCATTGCCAGATATAGGGAGGTCGCTGAGGCTTACAAGAGGCAAAGGACGCCTGGGACACCTGGGCTGACGTCCCACGTCTGCCATCAGCTCAATTTATGCACCAAGTCACTTCATCCCCCTGGGATTCACTTTCCCTCTGTGTCGAATAAGGTGTCACTTCCTGCCACCCATCAGGGACATACCGTGAGGGAACCCAATAATGTGACTTGTGATTGTGTGACTGCATTAGTAGGAATATCATATGTGGAGTGTCTTCGCTTTAGACTTCCCACTAGTTCAGACTAGCCTTCCCATCCTCCGGCCATTGTGGATATCAAAAATGATTCTTTCAATTCACAGAAAATCCGCACCATGCAAGTCTCAACAAAACTGGAATTTAACGGCAGTCACAGCTGGAGAGGGAGGTTAGCTTCAGGTCTGGCTGGATGCAGCGTTTAAACAATGTCATCCACATGCATCTTCACAGATCTCCTTCAGTGGGTGAATGGATACACAAACAAATGGTGGTACAGCCATTGAATGGAAAACAACTTAGCAATAAAGCAAACGATGGATATATATACAACAACATGGATAAATCTCAAACACATTTTGTTGCCTAAAATAAGGCAACCTGCAAAAGCTACCTACTGTATGATTCCATTTTTGTGACATTCTAGAAAAATCAAAACTGGAGGGATGGGGGAACAGAGCAGTGATTGCCAGGGATCAGGGCTAGGATTTAACTTTAAAAATTTAAAACAAAGAATTAGGGATGGGATGATGTATCCTGATTGTTGCATTGATTACACGACTCTATGCATTTGTCAGAAAGTCATAGTGCTATATGCCAAAAAGAGTGAAGTCTACTGAAAGTAAAATTTTTAAAAAATCTTTCTAAAGATGCATTTTCATCTATCACTCTACTCTCTTCCATGGAGCTGGCTTCATTCTCAATCTCCATGTTTCAGTAAGATTAGCCTCGCCAAGTCTCATATATTCCTTCCTTCAAAACCCAACAAGAAGCAGTACGTGTCTCTCTCCTGAAGTTTCAGGGGGAAAAAGAAATCTCGGTGCATATTCTTGTCTCTGATTGGTCACATGCCCCATTCCTGAACCAATCACTGTGGCGGGGGGGGGGGGGGAGCGGTCCCCTCTGATTGGCTCATCCAAAGTCATGTGTCTCTTCCCAGGAGCCTGGAGATAGATGGGCTTTAGATGAAGTATGAAGTGGGGGATGCCCCAAAGCATCATCAGGGTACCATTTTGACAAGAAGAAAAAGGATGTTCTTTGTAGGAAGCAACACAAAAGTCTACTCTATTACCCAAATGAAACAATTTACACCAAGTCAAGGCTGATCTCTTTACTGCCAGTACTATTGTTGAACAAAAACTCAGGAATATGCCCGAGATCACAAACAAGACATTTTATTAATTACCCTGAAGAAGTGTGTTACTTTTAGAGTTTGACATTCTCCGTATGAAACACAAGTTGGAGAATGTGAACCCAGGGCCCAGAATAAACCAACCTCCACTGCAGGGCTAATATGTTTACGTTAGGATATTGAGTCTTCGAAAGTGATCTCAGCGGGCAGTGACAAAACAGAAGTATACAAAACAGAAGTATATACACGCGTCCTAGGCATGTGACCTATGCAGTTACACAGGGGCCCATGCTCAGAAGGGCCCAGGCTTGGTTCAGTGCCCTGCGGTCACGCTCTATACCTCTGAAATCCTTAAGAGTTTTATCTTTGAACTTGTGCTTTGTAAGTCAAGTCTAAGGAGATAACGAAGCATTCGCATGAGCAAAGGAGGCACATGTAATTGCCTGTCTGCTGGTGCCCTATTTGCATATTGTGTTCTGGATGCCCTGTGAGCACAGAATTCCGGGGGCCCTGATGCATGGGAGTTCTGTCCGCAAGACACAAAGCCGGTACAAGTAAGTGTAACGCATCTACGACAAACCAGCAGGGCCACTGACAGCTCAGAGAGGGCAAGCTTGCCATTAAACCAGAACTCTCTTCAAATGCAGCAAAAAAGGCAAAGGCGTTCTATGAAACACAACCAGCCAAGAAACCCCATCCTGTTCGTTCTTACTCCCGTTACTTTCCTGTATTAGACGACTGATGCTGAAAATGGATGTGGGGAGTGGGGAGTGGTGGGAGGGAAGGATTACCAAGGGGCTTGAAGAAACTCTTGGAGGTGATGGATATGTCATCCATCATATTGTGATGGTTGTGGTGACAGTCGTGGTGACAGTTTCACAGGTTGTGGTGTGGTTGTGGTGACAGTTTCACAGGTGTATAATATGTCAAAACTTATCATATTGTACATCTTGAATATGTGCAGTTTATTGTACATCAACTATACTTCAATAAATGTGTTAAAATAGCAATAACAATAGGGAATATTTATTGAGAGGCAGGAGATGATAGTAGAGAGACTGAGTCTGAAGCCAGAATGCCTGAGGTACCAATTGTGGCTTTTCCACTTGTTAGTTGTGTGACTTTGGATGGGTTAGCTCTGGACCTGTTTTTCTGTATACAAAATGGAGAAAGTTCCTGCCTTGGTGTGTTGTTGTAAGTCTTGTTAGTTCATTAACGTAAAGCCCTTATGGTATTCCCTGGCATGTAGAAAGTACTTAACAAATATTAAGAAATCATGTGCTGGGCACTACGCTGAATGCTTTATAAGAATTATCTCATTTAAACTTCACAATCCTATGAAACGAGTACTAGTATTCTTATTTTACAAGTGAGAAAACTGAGGTACCAAGAGGATGTATAACCTTGCACAGGAGGCAAGTAGCAGAATCCAGATTTGAATAAAGGCAGTTTAAGACTGTTTTTTAAGGGTCAGGAGTTTAAACAGCAAGAGCTCAGATGACTTCAACATCCCTCTTACAATCCTTTAGGCTATTCAACTGCTAGAAAATGTCTTTTACCCTACCGCAAACAAAAAACAAAAAAAACAAGAGTATTTTCTGTCTGGATTAATTTCTCTGGATAATCAAGTAAGTCAAGTAAGTCAGGTTGCAGGGAATGCAGAGCTGTGACAAGAAAAAAAAAAAAAAAAAGACAAGCAGAGGACACAGCCTGCTTCTGAGGAACTTAAAATTTTAATGGAGAAGAGAAGACAAACCTACATCTTAAAAATTGATAACAATAAAAGAAAGTAAAAGATCTATTGTTAACTTGCCTGAAATAAGTTACATATGCCAAATCTCAGAGAAAGAAGAGATCAGTATTGATTGGGAATTATCACAAGTTTATCACTAGCAGGCTCCAATGAATGAATTAATAGTAGTAATAACTAGGAAATTTGTTGAGTGCCAACTACGTGCCAGTCACCATTATAACTGATTTATGTGTATCAGCTCTTTACACATTTATTCTTTACCCAATCCTGTGAGATGGTATATTATTTTCAGATTGTTATATTATTAATATTATGATATAATTTATAAGTAATATTATTATATCCATTTTATGACTGAAAAACAAAGGCACAGAGATGTCAAGAAACATGCCTAAGGTCACACAGCATGTAAGGGGTGGAGCCAGGACTGGGCTCCAGAGTCCAGGCTCTGACTGCTATTCTCTGTGGGTTCCCGGAACATTTCTGCTTATTCTCCTCTGTTTGGTCCCATGGCGGCTAACGTCCCAGACTCAGTCATCTCCCTTCACCAAAGCAAAGAAGGGCTCCATTATTGCTTCTGACTGATAATATGACCCAGAATAAAACCCATAAAGAACACAAAGAAAGAAATAGAAACATCCTCCCCACATTGGCCCCAGGAGCTGTGCCGTGAACCCCTGTCATACGTAAAACCGCTTCTCAGCAACAGCTTTGGGGAGTCTTGGTGGGGAAAAACAAAGCCAAAAAACCCTCAGTCCCTTTTTTCTCAAATTTAATTCAGAGTTTTTTCTGTGTTGGGCAGAGTCATTCTGGAAATGAAGGGACACAGAGGACAGCATCCCTGAAGCTGGGGGCAGGTCCCTGGGGATGCCGCGGTGTGGGCACCTGCACCCAGCCCGGGACACCCCCGTTCGGGCACTAGGTTCACCCCCAGCTGCCCCAGACCACGGGCTCCCCTCCCCAGTCGCCTCTGCAGGAACAGGGACCTCGTGTGCGGCAACACTGCCACCTAGTGGCCGAGGTTGTTCCCACTGAGCCAGAAGCAGGTGGTCGGTTCCCCATTTCCAGAGCTGAAACGCAGATTTGGGGCGATTTCGAGCGCTTTGGGGACTTTAACCAAGACCCGTTGCTGCTTTCTGGCAGAAAACCAGTAGACAAAGCACAATGACTCTCTAGAACCAAATTCGTTGTGGGCAAGCAACAGAAACCCCAACGCGGGTGGGCTTAAGTGAGAAAGGGTGTCGCCTTTCCCCCCAGACCTCATCCTGGGACAGAGGGGACCACAGGCAGCAAAGTGGTGGGGGGAGGAGGAGGAAGCATCCAACACAACTGGCGTCCCTGTGCTCTGGAAGGACGTGAAAGTGCACCCAGGAGGGAGGAGACACCGCAGACCCCACCGGAGACACAGCTGGGTTTCCCCCACCACAAACGGGCTACGAAGACCACTGATTGGTCAGTGAGCTGGACAGAGCTCCAGGCTGCCCCCATGATCCTTTTCTCTCCCTTCCCTTTGTCCACTAGTTTCACCCTGAGAAATCACAGAAAGGAAAAGAAATGATTTTTGTATCAGTCACATCCTTCCAGGGAAATTCTGGTGGTTTTATGAAAGGGTTTTTCTTCCCTTTTTTTCAGTTTTATTTGGTCCAGGAGGAAATCTCTCCAGTCTCTGACTCAAACTCTCCTTGTTCTTCCCTCTCAGTGACCACCTGAGTGCTGAGGGGCCCAGGCAGGGGAAGATGTGAAAACACCAATCCCAACAGGGATGAATCCAGCCTGCGTGGTGACAGTGACATGAGGACAGGACCACCCAGCACTGAGACGTCTATTAGGGAACCGTCCCCATGGAAGGACACAGCCCATCACCTGCTCTCCATCCAGCCAGAGGTCACTCAGGCCCTGCCCACACTCCTGGCTTCCTTGAAGCACCCCCCTCAAACCCAAGGAGTAGGGGAAGAGCCTGGGCTCCAGAGCAGGTGACCTTGGCTGGAAAATCAGCCCACCTCTCAGTCAGCTGGTCACCACGGCGAGCACCCCAGCCCGCCACCCCGAGAAACGTAGGAAAAAGGGAGACAAGAAGATGATCCTTGGGGTGTCGGCATCACATGGGATGGATCAGGCATACCCACTGCCTTAGTCGGTGCAGGCTGCTATAACAAGTACCACAGGTGCAGCAGCTTAAACAAGAGACAATTATTTTCTCAGAGTTCTGGGACTGGGGAGTCCAAAATCAAGCTGCTGGCCGCTTTGACGTCTGCTGAGAGCCTGCTTCCTTGCTCACAGATGGCCAGCTTCTCCCCGTATCCCCACATGGCAGAGAGAGGGAGCACTGGTGTCTCTTCCTTTCCTTATAAGGGCACTTATCGCATCACGGGGGGCTTCACCCTCATGACCTCAGCCAAACCTGATCACCTGCCCACAACTCACCTCCTGATACCATCCACATTGGAGGTTAGGGCTTCAGCATAGGAATTTGGGGGAGGGGGAGACAGAAACATTCAGTCCATATGGCCATTCATCCATCAGGGATTCACTCAGTGCTTATCATGGGCCAGCCCTGTGCCAATCACCAAAGGCAGAGGGCACAATGGATCAAGGAATTTTGTCTAGTTTGGGGTTTGAACATAAATAAGCCATTCCAGTAAAGAAAAGCAAGAGTCGTGGCAGTGGAGGGGCCCCTAATGCAACCTTGATGGAACCAATGCAGATGGGACCTGCAGTGGATTAAACAGTATCCACCAAAAACTCATGTCTACCTGGAACCCCAAAATATGACCTTAGTTGGAAATAGGGCCTTTGCAGATGTAATTAGGTCATACTGGATAAAATCCAGTGATTGGTGTCTTTCTAAGAGAAAGGAGAGGGATTTTCATGCACAGAGAAGCCATGTGAAGACGGGGTCAGAGATTGGAGTGAAGCAACTTCTAGAAGGAATGCCCGGGGCTACCAGAAGCCAGGAGAGGCATGGGATGGACTCCCCCATACCTCAAGAAGGAACCAACCCTGCCGGCACCATGATTTTCGACTTCTGGCCTTCAGGACTGTGACAGACTAGGTTTCTGTTGTTTTAAGACCCCCTGGGTGTGATCATCTGTTATGGCAGCCACAGGAATCCAGTGTAGTGCCCAGAGGATGAATGGAATCAACCAGGTCAAGGGGTGGGAAGAGGGTTTGGGGGAAGGAAAGCAGCATGGGCAAAGGACCAGAGGGGGGAGCACAGAGCCCTGCTGGAGCACGTGTGGGGAAGGAGGAGAGAGAAGCAGATAGGCTGGAGAGGAAGGAAGGTCCAGGTCATTCAGGGCCAGGCGGAGGCCGCTTGATGGTGCCCGGACTTCATCCCAGGGGTAACGGGAAGCCTCTAAAGTCGCTGATGTCATGGGAACATGGGCCCATTCGATGCAATTGGTAAACCATCACCCTGGAATGATGGAGAATGGGCTGGAAACAGGAATGACTGAGACAGACACAGATACAAAGGTCCAAGTCATAGAGGGTGGTGACCTTGTTATACAAATGGACCAAAGAAGGTTCCTGTCTCCTGCCCACATGTTTACTTCTTGAGACTAGGCTAGGACCATTAGCCCAAAGACCACTGTTGCCAAACTCAATTTTTTACATATGCAATTGCTTTAAACGTAGCCCAAATAAGCATGGTTTTAGCTATTTAGATACTGCTTGCTTTTCATGCACCCGACATCTGCTACCTTCCATAAGAAAAACCCTGGGCTATAAAAGACCCCCAGGTGCTACGGCCCTCGGGAGCTTCCTGACCTCCCACCAAGCTGGTGAGGGACGTCACCTGGAGCCCCCCGGCTACTGCCCGTCTCCCCCAGGAACGCTCTGCCTCTCTCGTGGTTCCTGCCATCTCACGGTCATATCTTTTTGTTTGATCAGCTCCGATATCCTCAAATTCACCCCAGTCTCTACTGCAGAGAGGGCCATCAGGATGGAGAGAGAAGGTTCAAGAGATGTTGAAAGGACTAGGAAATTACTAAGCTCTGGTGGGAAAGAAAAGGGAGCTGGGAGAGGAAAGAAAGAATTAAGCATTGTGTTGGGTTGAGGCTTGGGCAAAGGGCAGGACAGTCACTGAGATGGGGGAGAGCAGCCTTTGGGGAAGGGTGATGCGTTCCGCTTGGGCCATATTGAGTCTGAGAGAGGTGTGGGCCCACCCAGGAGAAATGCCCACCAGGTCATGCATTAGACGCAGCAGCTGCAGCTCGGGAGGACTCGGAGCGAAGAAGCGGGTGCTGTCGGAAGGGAGGTGGCGACAGAGGTCACTGGAGGAAGCAGCCCGAAGAGCCACCGGCAGGGTGGGACGAGACCCCCTAACGTGTGAGGGTGCGGCAGGGGACGAGAAGCCTGCAGAGAAGGCTCCGAGGGGCATCCAGGGCAGGGGTGGAAAGGCAGATGGACGTGTGTCAGAAGAGCCATCGGAGAGCTGGGGAGACTTCTGAGAAGGAGGGACCCTGCCCCGAGAAGAGCCCGAGCATTTGACAACAGCTTGGATGAGCTCAGTGGAGCTTCAGTGGCGACGCGGTGGCCGGAAGCGCAAGGATGGCGACGAGGGGCAGGCAGAACACGAGGGGGGCACCGAGAACAGACAGCTCGTTCAAGAAGTGGGCCATAGGGGCTTCCCTGGTGGCGCAGTGGTTAGGAATCCGCCTGCCAATGCAGGGGACACGGGTTCGAGCCCTGGTCTGGGAAGATCCCACATGCCGCGGAGCAGCTGGGCCCGTGAGCCACAACTACTGAGCCTGCGCGTCTGGAGCCTGTGCTCCGCAACAAGAGAGGCCGCGATAGTGAGAGGCCCGCGCACCGCGATGAAGAGTGGCCCCCGCTTGCCGCAACTGGAGGAAGCCCTCGCACAGAAACCAAGACCCAACGCAGCCATAAATAAATAAATAAATAAAATAAATTTTTAAAAAAAGAAGTGGGCCACAAAGGGAAGATCAGAATAGGAGTTAGAGGACCCTCCCTTGGGTCTGGTCTGAAACCCTCTCCTGGGAGCTCCAACCCATTCCCTTTGGAGGTCCCCTAGTGGAGCCAGAAGTGGTGTCCGCCCAGACATCCCACTGAATATCTCCCGTAGAATCTGGAGCTGAGACTAGGGCTCCAAATCTCCAGCTTTCCTCAAATCCCCTCAATTCCTAATTCCTGTCACCCCTCCCCTTTAAACAGCATTAAGCTGGGACTTCCCTGGTGGTCCAGTGGGTAAGAATCCACGCTCCCAATGCAGGGGACCAGGGTTTGATCCCTGGTCGGGGAACTAGATCCCACATACCACAACTAAGAGTCCGCATGCTGCAGCGAAGGGCCAGTGTGCTGCAACTAGGACCGAGCACAGCCAAAATAAATAAATAAATAAATATTTTAAAAATAAAAAAAATAAATAGCATTAAGCTGATGTTTACCACCCCGGTTGCTATGACAACGGAATGTCAGCGCGTGCTCCATCTTGAGCTCATACCGTCTTTATTGAAAACAGGTCAGTGAAGAGGGCGGGTAGCTTTTTCAGCAGAATCTGAAGTACTGAAATAAAGATTGCTGAGCCCAAGACCAATCACTCAAAGAAAGAGTCATTCTCCCCAAAGCAATGAACAGATCCCAAATCGATTCTTCCAAAGTCCAAAGGCACGGGGACTGGCCAACTGCCAGACTCTTAGAAGTCTTTTTCTTATTATTTAGGCATTTGTTAGTTGCCTCCCCAGTATCTGTTTCTCTTCTCTCCCTTTGGGGGAAACCTTGCCCATTTGGTCATTAATGGGCACGTGACCCAATGCAGCCAGTTGCAGAGAGATACAAGTGCTCTGGACCCCTACAAAGTTCCCCAAAGAGACCTCCCCTCTTCCCAGGAGCAGTGTGGTGTGAGGATGGTGCCTGGGAACTACAGAGGGATGTAGTTCTGCACTGAGCAGGGAGCTCAGGGCTCCAGGGACATAAGTTCGAGCCCACGCCACGGAGAGCAAACCGGAAGTCAACGAGAAACTGGGTCCTTAGAGCTGCTGGGTCAAGTCGCTGCCTCTATCATATAATATCGCTTATATGTGGAATCTAGAAAAACGGTACAAATGAACTTATTTGCAAAGCAGAAATAGAGTCACAGATGTAGAAAACAAACTCATGGTTACCAAGGAGGAAAGGGAGGGGTGGGATGAATTGGGAGATTGGGACAGACATATACACACTACTATATATAAAACAGATAACTCATAAGGACCTACTGTATAGCACAGGGAACCCTACTCAGTGCTCTGTGGTGACCTAAATGGGAAGGAAATCCAGAAGAGAGGGGATATATGTATGCATATAGCTGATTCACTTTGCTGTACAGCAGAAACTAACAGAACAGCGTAAAACAACTATACACCAATAAAAAAAAATTTTTTTTTAAGTCGCTGGCTCCGATTAGAGGAACTCTTGCATGCACACATCCTGAATCCATGGCATCCTGTGAGGTTCCATGACTTGTGTAGAAAGAGGAGAAACTCCCACCAGAAGACAGGCAGCCAGAAAGTTCCAACTGAAAAGTTGGAAACAGAAAACAGAAAGTCCTTTAAAAAACAAAGGGCAAAGGGAAACATACATGAAATGAACATCTCCTTGCACCATAAAAATGAGCCAGCTTCCAATGAGACACTGGAGGCCCCGTGTTTCTGGAATTCTTTGCAAAAATGTCAGATCTCTCATAATGACTTTCCAATGCCAACAATCCATGTGTTCAAATAATCATTCTTGGAATGCTTAATGAATAAATACATTGACAAACAGATTACTTTCTAATCATTTTTCCAACGTGGCCACTTCTTCCAAACAGTCAGATCCAAAACAAGCCAGTCTGAACCGGAAAATCGCTCCACTTTCCATAAAGCGTGTGCCTTTCGTGTCATTCTCCTCCTGTTCGGACTGTGAATGCTTCTCACATAGCCACGCATTTTACGGTGCCTCAGAACGTGCACGTTTTGATGAGAAATCAAAAGGCTTCTTGTCAGCTGGGGTGTTGTGCTTTTCTCTGGGTTTCATGTGTTTGTGTTTGTACCTTATCCATATGTTCCTGGGACATGGCAGCTGTGTCCTGAGAAATCGTTTGCATTTCTTATTCAATTTGCAAAATGTAAACATGATGTAGTCGGTGCCACAGGCTGTGAGGTCTTCCCCTGGTTACTAGCTATCTCAGTGGAAAGAATCCCAGAAGGGGTCTCTTGTTTTGCATTTCCAGTAGAAAACAGGCTACACCAGTGAGCCCAAAGAGTTTTGTTTCAACCCCATTGAGTTGAGGGTTTTTCCTCCCAAAACTGGGAGATGCCACCTCTAACCTCTTTGGCTGACAAAAATCCAAAATATCAGATCTACTGCGGTTTGGTGAGGCTCTGGGGACACAATCGCATTCATCACTCAAAGGTGTAAAACTGATCATAGGGCAAAATCCATCCAAAATTATTCTGCACCTGGGAATTCCCTGGCGGTCCAGTGATTAGGACCCAGCGCTTCCACTGCAGGGGGCACGAGTTCGATCCCTGGTCGGGGAATTAAGATCCCACAAGCCACACACTGCGGCAAAAAAATACCCCCCAAAAAGACAAAAAAACAAAACAAAATTAATCTGCACGTATCCTTTGATTGAGTAATTGCACTTCTCAAAATGTATCCTAATATATATACCTGCACACCGGTCAAATGACAGATGTGCAAGTTTCCTCTTGGAAGCAGTCATTATACTAGTTAACGCTTTACCTGGAGTTTCTGTGTGCCAGGTACCATTTAAGCACTTTCTATAGATGAGTCACTTCATCCTCACGACTATGGGAGGGAGACAGGTGAGACCAGGAGCCCCACTGAAAGATGAGGAAGCTGAGAGACACCATGAGGTGAAGCAACTTGGCCAAGTATTTATGTAGGGACCGAAGCCTGGAAACGAGCCAAGTTCCACCAATAGAAGAGTGACTGCATCAGTGATGGAGCAGCCATAGCATGAAGTGAAATGACAGCACGTGAAAAAATGCAGCTCTTGATGTTAGAGATAGGTCTCTGAGACATATTGTATGTTAAGTGGAAAAAAAGCTAGGTGCAAAATAGTGTTCGTGGTTTACTAGTATTTGAGAGGGGAAAAAAAACTATACATAGCATATGCATATATATATATATATATGTATATGTATATATATATAAATAAATAAATACATGGAAAGATATATTTATGTGCTTTTCCATGCATGAAGCTCTCTGAACACACTGGGGAGAACCTAATAATATTGGTTGCTTGGGCAAAAGAAAACTGGATCGCTGTGGGGCAGTCAAGATTTATTTGTATTATAATCATCATAATCACTTTTTTTCATTATCATCATTTCTATACTTTTTAAATTTCAACCCTATGAATGTATTTTGTCTTCACATATTTTAATAGTTTTATTGACGTACACTTTACATACCAGGAAATGCACCCATTTTAAGGTGTGCAGTTCAATGTGAATCTGTACAGGTGCGTAATCATCACCAGTTTTAGAACCCTTCCATTGATCCCCTAAAGTTCCCTGTGCCAGTCTGCAGGTAACCCCCATCCCCACCCATGGCCCCAGGTAACTAGTGATCTGCTGTCTGCCTCTATAGTTTTGCCTTTTCTAGAAATTCATATATGTATGTAGTCATACTATATACAGACTTTTGCATCTGGCTTCTTGCACTCCGCATAATTATCTAAAATTTACCCACGTTGTTGCATGAATCACTGGGCAATTCCTTTTTATTCCATTGTATGGATATGCCATAGAGTGTTCATGCATTCACTAGTAGATCGACGTTTGGATGGATCTTTTCCTGTTGGGGGCCATGATGAATAAAGCTGTTAGGAACATTTATAAACAAGTCTCTCATTTCTTTTAGGTAGATACCTAAGACTGGAATTGCTGAGTCATAGGGCAATGCTGTTTAACTTCTTTTTTTTTAAGTCTGTTTAACTTTTCAAGAAACTAACAAACTGCTTCCCAAAGCAACAGTACCATTTTACATTCCCACCAGCAGAGGGTTCCAGTTTCTCCACATCCTTGTCAACACTTGACATCAGCCGTGTTTTCTATTTTAGCCATCCCATTGGTTCTGCAGCGGTATCTCATTACAGTTTTAATCTGCATTTCCCTAATGACTAGTGGTGTGGAGGATCTTTTTCTGTCTTCAAAAGATACTTAAAGATCTGAATCTGAAACTAACCTACAGAAACTGAGGAATCTCACGTAAAAATCAGGAACTCTGATCTCTCGCCCCAAAATCAGAAAAATCTGACAAATCTGACATTCACAGAGACCCAACGCCTCTTTTCCAGATCTCCTGCTTTCTTGTTTTCCTGACATAGGAAAGCTATATACTGCATGTACCGCCTGATAGTAACATTTTTAGTGGGGTCTGGAGCAGCAACCTTTCCTCAAACCAACAATGGTTCCAAAGTCAAAGATAGGAACACTCATCCTCAGTGGCGTAAGTAAAGTTACAAATGAGTTCAGGCGAGGTTTTATCACCAAATGATTCTGCCGAAAATTTACCCAAAGCATTTTAGTTTTCAGGATTTGTAATTTCAAATGAGAGACTATGGGTCTGTAACACCTGCTCCCTCAAAAGAAGGTGTGTGCTTTCCAAATCCCGACAGCGCCCACATAGAGGACTGCCCTGACCTCCGAGGGCATTTTCCCTGGTCCCATAAGCAGGCTCAGGATTTGGTTAAATGCATTTGCTTCCATTTAAGTCGGTCAAAGACTCTGAGATCTGCTTGTATCTCCCGCTCTTGGAGCCTCCCCTGTACTTAAAGAATGAAATGACGCCTGCACTCTTTACAGAGCAAACAAACCTTTTCCTTTTCCTAGCTGAGTTCACCCTGGCAATCCCACCCGGACCCGCCTTGCATCCTCTCCTCAACAGGCCTGCTCCACGCTCATAAAAGCTGACTATTTCAAAACCTACTGGCAAATCTTATTAAAGTAATCCCCCTCCCTGAACCCAGATTATTACAACAACCTTTATGGCAGAATAAAAATTAATTTTCTCCACTATAATAAGAACTATAAGAATGAATCACTTGGGACCAAATAAAGATTACAATTAGCTCCAGCAGAATAAATCTAAATTTAACACAGGCCAGCAATTTCGCTCTGCTCCTATTTCCTCCCTGGTTCCTGTATGAAGGAGGCCGCTGGGTTAGACCCTCTCTCCGGGCCATTGTTGACGGTTCCAGCGAGGCGCTCTGGGCAAAAGGCCAGGATTCAAGCCAACGTCCCAAACAAAGGCTACGGGCTTAGTTCAGGACTTGGAGACATTACGAAGGGAGACCAGGTCCTTGTCAGAAACAATGACTTGCGCTGCCTGAGACGGGTAGCTCCCTTCTAGATGCCTGTGGACATCTGTGGTTATTAGCCATTCGGCATGATTATTTACCCGCTTCTGGTAACTGCACTCCAGTTTTCCTTTGGGAACTATCTCCTCCCTCTCTCTGTATTTCAGCTAATGGCAATTCCACTCTCATCTCCAGGAATGGGTACTTGACCCAGGCCTGGCCAATCAGAGACCCAGCACAGGTCAGTGATAATAAGACATAGGACTTCTGTTTGAAATACTTGGCAAGAACTATTAATTCCCTCTGGGCTTTACTGAGAGGCCATCTTATCCCATATGGATGCACAGTATAAGCTCAGCCTCAAGGGAAATCCAAGACAAGGAGAGATATTAGGTCCTGGTAACACTATTTGAACTGCTGGATCAAGCCACACCTGAAGCTTTTCAACTACATGAACCAATACATTCCTATTTTCCCTGTCTAATGTTTTCTGTCTCTTGAAACCAAAAATGCCTTTACTGAGGTCATCACTTTTGAGCATATCATAGGAAAATGACCCCATCATTAAATTGGGCCCTCTGTGATAATAAATAGGGTGTCTGATTCCTCAGAGGGCTGGAGAAGACAGGATTTCACCTACCAAGACATAATGCCCCAGATCTAGGTCCCAGGCAAGCAGGAAAGCAAGGGGGTGATACAAGGAGCACGGCTGTCCAATCAAGACTTGGGTGTACAGCAAGGGTTAACTGGACACCAAGCCCAGCTTCCCGAAGGGCCGGGGGCTTCGCTCTCCACCGGGAGGGATGGGCCCGAGCTTCCCAGGTATGGGCTGTTGGTGTTTCCAGATGATTTTGATAAACAGCTGGCCCTCCAAGTCCACACTGCCTGGTTTCAAACAGCCTGGAAACGTCCCCACTAACAAGGCTGCTCTCTGCCTAGTTCCAACAAAAAGTGGGCGAGCCTGGGCAGCGACCCTCCGTGCAATGCAAACCCCGCACTGTAAGTTCAACAGAATGCCAGGACCCCGCAGGTCCCACCACACGGCCGATGGGAAGATGGGGCCTGGTCTTTCTCCCCCTTCCTCCTCTCTAGCTTGTAGGTTTCCTCTATCCCCAATAAGCTCTATTCCCTGTGACCTTGTGGAATGCATCCTACACCCGGGTGCAAAACAGGCGGCCAGCCAGACCAATCCAGCTTCCGTGACAAAGAGGAGCTGGAGCGGTCCTGGAAAGGGTTTGCCCCAGGGCGTCTGACTGCGCCCCTGAAGAGCAAGCCTCCCTCCGCTCTCTCTCCGTTTGAACAGAGCCCCTGTTCTGCCAGAGAGAAAGGCCCACCCACCAGCAGAGGGTAGACAGGCTGCCCCTACCAGCCGGGGTCAGTGAGAGGGAGGGCAGCCCAGCCCAGCCCCGAGGGGAAGCACAGAGCCCGTGCCTGGCCCAGCAGGATGGGGAGATTAGTCTGAGGTCACCATTAGCCATGGGATCTGCAGTGGGTCAGGGTCAGCCTGTGGCCAAGAGAAAAGGAGCAGTGTGTGCAACCCGAACAGAAGAGAAGAGAAGGCTGGGAAGCAGCGTGAGTCAGAACGAACTGCTCCTCATGGGGCTTTGAACTTGAGACGGTAGAGGCATCTGGAGCTACCAGAGCAGAAGTCTCTGCTGTGGAGGGCATGTCCTCATCACTTCCCCTCCTCCTTCCCTCCACCTGTCGCTCTTGAGTTCATTATCATCACTAACAGCATCTACTATGTCCTGCACATTCACGGCACCCAGTTCTGAGCCGAATGCCCTAAGGCACCATCACCCCAGCAAGTCCCTGCGCCTACCCTGTGAGTATAGTTACAGGGGCTGAATTCTCCCCATTCTACAGGGGAGGAAACTGACACTCAGAGAGGACCCAGATCTTATCCAAGGTCACCGGGACGATCCAGCCACCTCTTCCGATTCTCTTACCACGGCACCACCCTTCCTGCCTGGGAAACCAAGGTCCCACTGATGGCCTCTGCGGACACCCAGGGGATCCCAGAGGGTCAGGGCCAGGGAGCAAATCAAGGACATCCAGTCCAGTACCTTTCAGACTTATTGTTTTAGCTCTACAAACTTCTATTCGGACACACTATATATGATGCGGTATTTAAGATTTACAAAAGAGCGTTTGAAACACAACGAATGCACGTGTACCAAAACTCAGCTGAAGAAATAAATCATCACGAGTCAGCTAAAGGCCCTGGGCCCCCTCCCCGATCACTCTCCCCTCCTGACCCCAGAGGAACCCCTTTTCTGAACTTGGAGTTCATCATGGTTGCATCCTTTGTTACCTTGATTACAGTATAGAATGTCTACTTACACTATGATATGCTGTATTGTTTCTGGAATTTTAAACTTCCTATCAATGGCAGTATATTCTATTCCTCTGCAATTTGCATTTTCCACTTCACATAGTATTTGTGAAATTCACGTCTATTGATGCACATTGCTGTCACCCACTCACTCCGCTACTGTCTCGTATCCCATTGTATGGAAATACCATATGGATCCATTCTCCTGCTAGATTTTGAAAGGGGTTCCAAGTCTCCCTGATGACGTGTAATGTTTTAAGAAACACTTCTCGTACGTGTCTCCTTGTTTACATTTATTTGCATTTCCACTTACCTAAGAGTAGAGTTTCAGGAAAGAACAACTTTCTTATGGGGAAGCCAATAAAGATGAGAGCTAAGCGCTTTCTGGATGTAGCAGAGGCAGGTCTGGAGCCCCTCCCAGTAGTGCCTACCCGCCCTCTCAGCAGCCCCAGAAGGTGAAGGCTCGGGGTGGAAGCCCAGCAGGCAGGATGATTCGCCAACAGGCACCCATCACGGAAACGGCAGGACCAGGATCGAAAGCCAGTGTCCCACTCCCAGCCCAGGAAAAGGCAAGGACAGGGGCTGAGAGAATGTCACCCCCTTCTTAGTGCTGCCCGGCTGGCAAGCCAGGGATGCATGTGGCCTGGTGCTTTTAGCACATCAGCTACTTATGAGAGGCGGAGGCACGTGGCCTCTTCTCCGTAGATGCCTGTGAGGCCACGAAAAGCTCTCGGTGGATTTAAATAACAGTGTTTAATATTTACACAGCACTCACCCTGTGCCAGGGGCCCATCCTAAGCACTTCACATGTATTAACCCGTTTTCACCTTCCCTACAAGCAGAGGTACCATGGTCAGCTCCATCAGGGGCTGAAATGGAGGAAATTTTATATTTAACTCTAGAAAAGATGAATCTAATCCATAGAAGCACAGAGAGGTTAGGTCACTTGCTCACTGCCACACAGCTAGCAGGGGCGGAGGCAGGATTTGAACCCAGGCAGTTGCAGGTTGCCCACACTGAGCTCCTGCTGGTACCTAAGGATGTGGTTCAAAAGCCACCTGTGGGACTGACTCACCCTTGAAAAAACACCAAGAACAACTGGAAAGCGGGGACCACCAACACAAGCACAAGCTGGGCCAGGAAGGCGGTGCAGAGTGAAGTAAGCGAGCAGGAGAAAATGAAGCGGGGCTTGGGAGAAGCCCCGTGGCGTATCCTCTTGTTGGAGACATCGCATCCGCACCCAGGCAAATTATCGATCGGTTGCAATGGGCGATCGTGCTGTGCCTCTTCTAGCCCTGAATCTACCTTCTCTGTGTGCATGCCTGCGTGGGCTCTGTGACTGACAGAGTTGGCAAGCCTAGGGGGATGTTCTCTGGGGTGAGGAAAAACAGCGGAAGCCAGGCCAGGGCACCGAAGAGCCTGACCCAGCTAACGTCCCCCATGCCCCGCACTCCGCCTGCAAGCACAGCGCTCACCCATCCACCACCTGTGCGGCCCGGGTCTCCCCAGCCAGCCGGCCGCCTGGCCTCGCAGACCTCCCAGGTGGCTGCCACGCCAAGGAGAGCGCTTTGCACAAAGAAGACGTGTCTCAGCTCATCTCGATTCTGATCGATGAAAGAGCAGCCAGGCGGCCTGGTCATTCGCGCCAAAGAAAGGAAAGTTCATCCCGACCCCTAACCCCTCGGACTCAGCCGAAAAATGTCAACAGCCCCTGGCAATTTCGCTAATTTGGGCTGGAAGAAAAGATCTTTGTGCCTCCCTCGAGAGGGTTCGTGACCTTGAGCTGTTCCCAGCTTAGAGGCTTTGCCGGGTCCAGGCCCTGGCTCGCTCGGCCTCTTGCTGGAAGAAGTGGCTGAGCCTCTCGTGAGCCTGTATGCAGAGGTGCCTACTCAATGCGGAGCAAGATGCCCACGGGAGCCCGCTGCTTGTCCCCTGTCCCCTGGTCCTCCCACCCCACCCGGGGCAGAAGGCCATTTCTACTTGGGAACCTGCTCTGAGCGGGATGGAGGGGACGGCCTGCCCCCTGCTGTCAAGCTGATGTCGGATTTCAGCAAGACCTCCAACTACTGAGGACAGGCTGTAGAAAGCAAGACCTTGTTAATGTTTTCAGACACCCACACGGCAATCGAGGCTGGCTCCCAAAGCTGAGCCGGCTGCTGGACCGCAAATTGGGTGGAGATTTGCAGAGAAAGAGAGCATCATGGAATTCACTCCGCACACTCAGCTAAAGTGCTCTGCACACAGTTATATACGAGCTCACACACCGCCCAGGCAGGTGCTGGATGGAGAGAACAGAGGTGGGAAAAGATGCACTGGCCCCAGTGATAGGAATTCCACTCAATCGGTATGTATACTGAAAGCCCCTCGTGTGCCCGGCAACAGAGAACCAGAGACGCCCCAACAGAGAGAACTGCCTTGGTGACATGCGGCACTGACTGTGGACTTTGCAGGGCCTCATGCAAAGTGAAGACGCAGGAGCCCTTGTTCAAAAATTATTAAGAATTTCAAGCCGGCGACAGCAAAGCATTGAACAAAGTACGAGACCCTCCTGAGGGTGGCACTCTGTGTAACTGCCTGGGTCATACATCCACGAAGCCAGCAGAGGATGCGTGTGACAGAAACATAGTTCAAGCCAATGGAAGGAAGGAGGGAGGGAAAGAGGCAAGGGGAGTCAAGAAAGAGAGGAAATTTTATATTTAACTTTAGAAAAGATGAATCTAATCCATAGTGGCAGAAAGCATAACAATGGTTACCTGGGGCTGGAGAGGGTTAGATGGAGTGGGAGATGTACCGTACGGAAAGTGGTATAAGGTGTTTTGGGGGTGATGAAAATCTTCTATATCTCAATTATGGTGAAGATTAAATGTGTATATAAATTGTCAAAATTCACCAAAATACTATACACTTAAAACGGGTATATTATATTGTATGTAAATGATACTTCAATGAAGTTGATTTTAAAAAAAAAGAAAGAGAGGAAAGGAAAGAAAAAGGAAAAGAAAAAAGAAATGTACTGGACCATGCAACTCACACCCCAGGAATTGTTTATGCCTGCCTGGACCCAGCGATTCGCATAGTCATAAATGTCAACGTTTATCGAGCCTTGCTGTGTTTCGGCCACTGTTCTACGGGATTTACATGTATTAACTCATTTACTTGTCATAACAACTTCCTGAAGTAGGTTTCTGCTGTCTCCACTTTGTTTTTTTCATTGCATCTCGTGACTTATTTTATAGCTGCAAGTTTGTGCTTTTTTTCCCCTTTGATATTTATTTATCTATCTATCTATCTATCTATCTATCTATCTATTTATTTATTTATTTATTATTGAAGTGTAGTTGACTTACAATGTTGTCCCAGTCTCTGCTGTACAACAAAGTGACTCAGTTATACATACATAGACGCTATATTTTTATATTCTTTTCCATGATGGTTTATCACAGGAGATTGAATATAGTTCCCTGTGCTCTACAGTAGGACCTTGCTGTTTATCTGTTCTAAATGTAACAGCTGGCATCTACCAGCCCCCAATTCCCAGTCCAACTCACTCCCTCCCCCCGCCCTTGGCAACCACAAGTCTGTTCTCTGTGTCTGTGAGTCTGTTTCAGGCACGGGATGATTAAGTAGCTTGCCCAAGGTTCCAAATCCAGTCCGTAGCCAAGCCAGGATTCAACCCCTGGCGGTCGGAGCCCAAGCTCACGCTACAGATGTTCCAGAGAAATCATACAGCGTCCACGTCCTCGGCATGCACAGGCTTCTGAATGACACAGGCAGCACCCAGTGGCCTATGGGGCAGAGGCAGAAGGTCTTAAGGGAGATCTCTCCACGGGTTTAGGGTCGACCCATTCCAGACACCGCCCCATCATGGGTCTCCCAGTAACTTCGCAATAACGGACAGACAACGGACTGGGGAAAATGACACGGTCTATAGAGCCTGCTCTGTCACCTCGGAATGTACACCTGAGTGTTGACAGATTTCTGCGAGATGCAACCTGTAAGAGCAGCTCTCGGGGAAAGTGCCTATCAGACATTTCTTGGGCGGCTGCCCCAAGTGGAACGCAACCGTCCAGGTGCGTTAGCTGTGTCGTTCATCAGCCCCACAGGGCCCGGGAGCAGAGGCCGGTCTCCGCAGAGATGGCGGCACTCAGCCTGGGGTTTTCCAAACGCTGCAGAGACACCTACCCGGGGACCCCAGGGGGCCGCCCTAGGAGCAGATCGGGCTACCGCTGAGCATTCACTCTGAACGTGGGTTTACTATCAACTTTTTAAAACAGAGCTCAACTCCAGGATTCTTGTAGAAATGGTTGATTCTGGAGCAGGAAATGTACCAGATGAACCTAGAACAGCTTGTGCCAGGGAATAGGAGAACGCTCCAAAACTGACAGGAATGCGTCAGGAGGACACATGAGGCGGCTTGAAAGGAGCGCTTGCCGGCCAAAGCTGGGATGATTTAGAGCATCCAAACGAGGAGTGACTCCACGGCTGAAACACATGGAGTATGTATGCTAAAATCCCTGAGTTCACAGTGAGAGTCAAATAACAAAAACAGGGAGAGTCCACAGGTCTGGATTTCTGACTTCTCTTGAAAACCTGGAAGATCTGGTAGCATCAGACCCGCATTCCCGTATGACTACAACCAGCCAGGGCTGGGGGGGTCTCTCATAGGCTCAGCACACGGGTCCCCACGTCGCCAGTGCCCACCACTCCCGATTACCTGACCTGGAGAGAGAGTCCCAGGGGCTCTTTAGTTGCCGTATGAGCACCCACTTCACTCCTTTACACCACGTGCCCGTCACTTTGATCTGAAATGTCCTTTCCGATCTGGCACACCCCTCATCCAGCCATCCTGGGAAGTCAGATCGGGCCTGACCAGTAAAAGGAGATACCACTCCCGCTTCCCCCAGGCTGCTTCTCACAAGGCCAGGAAGGAAATAGCAAGTTACTGAAACAAGATGTATCATATTCCTCATGCACACTCCCTGCCCTCTGAACTGTCCACTCTCTGCCCTATTTGTTTGGGGTTTTGAGCAGAGAGGCACCACGATATGATTTACATTTTTAAAGACTCATTCTGGCTCCTTAATGAGAACAGACTGTAAAGAGACCAGCATGAAAGCAGGAAGACATGATGGGCTCATGGCAGATTCCAGGCAGGATGCGATGGGGCTTGGATCCAGGTGGAGGGGAAAGATGCAATTAGATCCTGGGTATCTGAAGCTAGGGGTGACATGACTTGTGCACCTGAGCAAACCGGAAGGATGAATTGCCATCAACTGCCGGGTGTGTTTTGTGAATGTAAAATTTTCATGGCTATTTCAATTAATTTTAAATGCCAATTAATTTTGATTTTAAACCACCATTCGGAAGCGGCAGCTGCCTCCTCTCATAACCCAGGATCGAAATGGTCTCACTTTTATAACAGTGGCCCGGCTACCCTACGACTAATAAACAGAGGTGCCATGCGGGGTGAGCGCTAAAGAGCCAGGAACATCCTTAAGGGTGAATTTCCCTTTGAAAGGGCCATGGACTACAGAATTCTTCCACAAACACCGCCACACACCCACCTTTCGTCATGCTCAGTTGTGTCTCAGAATATGTGAACATCTTCCCAAAATAGCCCAGAGGAACGAGCAGGAAAAATTCCACCCTGAAAGGTCTTTTACAGAAGAGTTTGGAAGCCTGGGAACAGGTGTGTATAACTGAACAGTCTCAGGCATCAGAACTCAGTGATGGGCCGCCTGACGTGATGTCATATTTCATTGTTATAACTGCTCCGCCCGTGCCTTGAGTCAAGGAGGCGTCCTAAGACCATTTCTCTAATCAACAAGCCCATTAGCGGACAGATGGGAGGTGTCCTCCTGATGCCTCTCTCTGCTCAATAAGGGAAAGAACCACTGAGTGGGGGGAAGGGAGAAAGGTCACAAGTGTCTCTCTGCGTGGCTGGCCACTGTCACCATGGTAACCAGAGGCCTAGCAGACCAAGTGGCCATGGAGAGGCAGCCCCGTGGAGTCCCATGGCAGGGAGCTTTCAGAGCAAACGGAGAAGCCTTGCCTCCCTGGAGGATGGGGATGGGTATGCTGACTTGAGGAAGGCAATCTAACTGATATGCCTGGGTTCTGACCCAAGCATCCCTGCTTATTAACTGTGGACCCTGGAGCTTATGCAAGGGCTCCCAACCTCAGTTTCCTCATCTGTAAAATGGGAGAGACAACAGGTGTTGTGCGGTGTTAGGAGACAGTGCAAGGTCTTAATGCATCGCGTAGCCCTCAGTGATCCTGCTGCCATCCCAGCACAGTCAACATGGCCGTCTCCATCCAGGCAAGCCATGCCGCTGCCCACTGGCAGATCTGGCTAAACACCTGTACAGGACTAAGGATGGCTTTGCCCACCTTGTGGTGGATGGTGTTTTCCAAAGATGGTCGCACCAGTATATCCATGCCACATGCCCTTCTTACAGCCGACATCGACACACCTCCCTGGGCCAATGTGCCCTCCTCTTGAGTATGAAGTGGCCTGTGACTACAGCAGAAGTGACTCCATGTGACTTCTGAGGCTAAGGCAATGCAGCTGCTGCCTGGTCCCCTTGGGATGCTCAGCCTTGCAACTGGCCGCCGTACTGTGAGGAAGTCAGGCAACCATATGGGGAGCCCTCATGGAGGCGGCCCAGCCACCGCCCAGCTGAGGTCCTGCTGAGAACCAGCATCAACCCCCAGACCCGTGAGCCAGCAAGTCTTCAGGTGATTCCTTCCAGATGCCCCAGCTGATGGTGAAAGTTACAGAGACAGCTGCCCCTGCCAAGCCCTGCCCCAGTCATCGATTAGAAGGCAAAATAAATGTCATTGTTGGGTTGGCTTGTTATATGCAGCAACACATAAGCAGAACACCACTCAAACTGCTCACTGCAAATCTCCTTGAGGGCTCAGCCAGGAGATAGACTTGGCCAAGGAAACACACCTCCATTACCTCTTCAGTAATGAACTCTAGAAGGGAAAGAGCAGGTGCTGATTTATGCCTGTTATAGTGTCCATTTCCCCCAAGAATGGAAATCCATGACCACAAGGACCATGTCTGAGCTTTCCCTGCCTGGAACAGAGCCTGGCACATAGGAGGTACTCAGTGAGTATCGGTGGAATGAAAGAGAACGTCCAACACAAAAAGATTCAAATAATTAAGATCCTAGAGTGTGGGAATTTTCCATCTTGATGTCCATCGGTAACGACAATAACTAAAT
Source organism: Eschrichtius robustus (assembly GCF_028021215.1). Taxonomy (NCBI): domain Eukaryota; kingdom Metazoa; phylum Chordata; class Mammalia; order Artiodactyla; family Eschrichtiidae; genus Eschrichtius; species Eschrichtius robustus. Next base: position 5,507,005 of record NC_090837.1, read on the forward strand.
TAATAAAAGCAAGCTGTAAATATCCAGTCTTTCTATCCTTGAAAGAATCAGCATCTGGCAGGTGGAAGAAGACAAAGTGGTAGTTTTCTTTTCAAAGCTATTTCTATGTCTATGAAAAGAAAAAGAGCATCTTATTCTGTATGGCGTATAAAACCAAAGCATTATAAAAATACGCAATGAAACATCTGAATGTCTTCTGACTAGGGTGTTCATCTCAGGACTGGTTGTAACAGCAGATCACTGGAGTCAGCCTAAATGCCCATCATTTGGAGACGAGGAAATAAACCATGGTGCAAAGGAATATTACACAGCAGGTAAAAAGAATGAGGGAGGGCTAAATGTGCTAAGGTGGATAGGTCTACAAGATACATTGTTGGCTGAAAAAAAGCAAGTTGCAGAATACTATGGCCAATACCACACTGAGATAAAAATTTTAAATGCACAGAAATAATATATTGTTCATGGTTCTACATATAGGTAAAATATAAAAATGGTTTGCAAGGGTGCAAGATAAATTCATAATTGTGATAGCCTCTGGGGAGGGAGATGAATTGTACAAAAGAGAATGTCAACTTCTTCTGTAATGTTGGGGTTTTTTTTTTAATAAAATAATCAAAGACATTACAAATGTGACAAACTGTGAACAGCTGACATTCCTAGATGCTAAGTACACTGATGCTGGTTACGTTACTCTTTGCACTTTTCACATTATTTTGTTTCTCAAAATAAAAATTACAATTAAAAAAAAAAAAGAAAGAAAGTAAAGGCTTTTCACACCCTGCTAGGAGACTGTGAATGGCAACACCATTTTAGAGGGAAAAGTATTAAAATGGAAAATGCATCGACCTTTGGACACAGCAATCTCATGCCTCAGTGTCTACCCTGGAGAAAGGCACGCGCATTCACGGGGCAGATGCCAGGATGCTGACTAAGCAGTGTTTGTAGCATCAAAAGCTTGGAAACAGCTTAAATGTCCACGAGTGGGGAAGAGCCACAGAATCCCAAGAAGCCCCATATTCTACAACAGTATATAGCAGTGGCAAAGAGTGATGCGGACATCTATGAAATGGTGTGAAATCATCTCCACAATGTATGGTCGAGAGAGAAAAAGAAAGCAAGTTGCAAAAAATTATGCGAAGTATAGCATTTATTTGTCTAAGTACTGTATTTTTCTACAGGTACGTATGTTTATATTTAACTGCATAGAAAAGTTCTGAAATAAAGAAAAAGTTGTTAATAACTGTGGTTATCTCTGAGGAGAAAGCGTGGTAGAGAAGCGGGGTTTGGGATATTGATCATAATAGTTGTGACCCCTATTTGTGCCATTTTAATTTTCACGTGGATAAATAAGAGTAGCAGTAATAATAATAATGCAAACCTTAAGATGGTGCCTCCTATTTGCCAGACGCTGTTCTAAGTGCTTTTCATATGTTCATCCATTTAATCCAACGTCAGCCTTAGGAGGTTGGGTGCTATCATTATTCCTATTTTACAGGAAGGATCCCAAGGCACAAAGAGGTTAAGAAGCTCACCTAGGGAATTCCCCAGCAGTCCAGTGGTTAGGACTCGGCATTTTCACTGCCGTGGCCCCAGGTTCAAGCCCTGGTCCGGGAACTAAGATCCCCGCAAGCTACGAGGCTCGGCCAAAAAAAAAGAAACTTACCGAAATCAAAGAGAGTAACAATTGTGACAGACTGAAACATAATAACTTTGTATAAATCCATAGGTTTGTAATAATAATGCACAAAACCTTCCTGAATCTATACCATTCATTCACTCGTTTAAAAATGAGTCCTCTCCACGTGCCAGGAAGAAATCCCTGACCTTGTGGAGTGGACGTTTTAGTGGGAAAAAGAAAGATCATCCACAGAATAAAAAAATAAAATGTATAGCGTGTTAGACAGTAGCAAGGGCCATGGAGAAAAATAAAGACAGGAAGGGGGATAAAGAATGTTGGCAGGCCATGAAGAACCTAGTGGCAAGACGGGAATAAAGACACAGACCTACTAGAGAATGGACTTGAGGATATGGGGAGGGGGTGGGGTGAGATGTGACAGGGTAAGAGAGTGTCATGGACATATATACACTACCAAATGTAAAATAGATAACTAGTGGGAAGCAGCCGCATAGCACAGGGAGATCAGCTCGGTGCTTTGTGACCACCTAGAGGGGTGGGATGGGGAGGGTGGGAGGGAGGGAGATGCAAGAGGGAAGAGAAATGGGAACATATTGTATATGTATAACTGATTCACTTTGTTATAAAGCAGAAGCTAACACACCATTGTAAGGCAATTATACTTCAATAAAGATGTTTAAAAAACAAAAAAAAAAAAAAAAAAGAATGTTGGCAGGAGTGGGGTGGGGTGGTCACAGTGTCATAGAGGATGGTCAAGAACCTTCTCTCAGCAAGGGCCACTGGCAGAAAGGTCTGAGAAGGTGAGGGTGAGAGAAAGGATGAGGTTCCAGGAAGAGGGAAGATCAGGTGCAAATGTCCTGAGGTAGGAACGTGCCTGGGAAATGCTAGAGACAGTAGAAAGCCACTGTCCCCAGAGTGGGTCAAGTCAACAGATAGGAGGTTGAAGACCTAGTGGAGAAGCCTGATCACTTAGGACATTCTGGTCCATTTTAAGGATATTGGCCTTTACTTGGAATGAGACAGGAGCCATTGAAACATTTTGAACAGAGGAGGGATGTGGTCCAATTAACACTTAGCAGAGCTGCTTTGGTTGCTGTGGTAAGAAAGGATTGGGGTGAAGTGAGGCCAGGGAACAGGGCGACCAGGCAGAAGACTACTGCAATAGTCCAGGTGAACAATGATGGCGGCTGAGAGCAGGGTCGGGCAGTACAGGTGGGGAGAAGGGGTCAGATTCTGGATATATTTAGAAGGTAGAGTCTCAAGAATTGCTGATGGCTTGGATGTGACAGAGGAGAGGAATCAAAGATGGCTCCAGGCTTTTCAACCTGAGCAGCTGGAAGGATGGAGCGGCCATCAACAGAAACAGGGAAGGCTGCAGGAGCAATGGGTTCAGAGCAAAGACCAGGTAAGGAGGAGATGCCCATGAGACGTCCAGGGAGATATGTCACGTAGACAGACAGAGAAGCCTAGCGCGCAGGGGAGGAGTTGGTTGGAGATGAACAAGCCTCGTGAACCATCTGCTAAAACCTGAGATTCCAAGAGCTACATTGGACTACAGGTGTGTTTTGTGAAGCTTGCATAGTATTTTAAATTTAGATTCATTTCCTACATTTCTCATAAAAGTCCAGATTTCCAGCCACGGTTGAAAAATTGGAAAATCTGGCAACTCTGGACCCCAATTCCTGCCTGGAGATGAGCAGCGTCTCCTCTCGTTGGACCAGGCAGTGAAGGCAGCCCCCAGCTGGCCAAACCAACTCATCACCTCACCTGCCTTGCCCCTGGGGCATCTGAGTCTCCGTTCCTGGCACCAGACTCTAAAAAAAATGAATCTCTGCTTTGACAACCGCTATAGCAACAAAACTAGTGAAGCCTGGAACTTTTGATTTTTCTTCTTCTCTCTCCAGAAAAGCACATTACGAGGCTCTCTCAGACAAAACAAATTAATATAATCTCTAACTTCAGTGGAGTATGAAGTTGTTAAACACATACGGCAACAGAGAAAGACAGAGACTCAACACCAGCCAGCCATGAATGAACGCAAACAGTCCCATATGGTCCGCATTTGCCTCCTCTTTCAAACTTGAGATCTCCACCAAAACAAAAATTACAGGTCGGTAATCTGTTAGGAAGTTGTCGGCCGCACCACAGCACAGAGATTTCCACTCCCCGCCCCAGATCAGCCAAACGAAGATCAATGCATCAATAAAATGCAATGACGCGTTAACGCAAAACTTAAAAAAGATGAAATGCTTTTTAGCCCAATCTTAGGAAAACCTAATAAAGAATTAACTATCCACAACACCATGGAATTTCACTCCAGGTTTTACTTTATGTCAGGACTTCTTAGATCATTAACTTTTAACAGACAGGCTTCCCCCAGCTTTGGGACATGCAGCTGCCATCACACACGGTGCTGATAGGTCATTAAAATTGGACTCCTGCTTCCCATCAGAACTTCAGGTATGAGCTCCAGCGGACGCATGCACGCTAGGACAAATCCCAGCCTCGGGAATAGCACGTGGAGGTTTGCAGTTCAAAGATGTCAGCAATATTCACTCCCCCAGGCCTCTGAGAGCTGAAGTGGAACTCCCCAACTAAACTCCTGCCCATGTCTGAGCACCATGATGGCAACTCCCGGAGGAAGTCGGAGGCTGGGTTGGAAAGTAGGCAGGTGGCCCTTGTAAGGCTGCAGGAGCATATCGACATACTCCAAGGAGCTGGGGCGTTCTCCTCTCCACGAACAGGAGGGTCCAACCTCTCCCAGAGTTGCTAATAAAAAACAACGAGGCCCACATCCTGAAATAGCCGAACTACTGTTCTACCTGCAACAAGGCAAGGGTTCCAGTAGAATGACTGTCACAAAGGACGATGACTTACAATACTGTCTTCTCAAGTATTATACACGCACCAAATGATGGGAGGTGGTAAAGGAATAAACTTTTTTAATTTTAGTAAGATTTATTTTAATATCTATTAGAAAAATACACAACCGTCATATTGTGACAGAAACTACCAAATGTTCTCTCTCCCCTTCTTTTATGTCAAGAGAATCCCCAAAATTTCTCGCAGAAGAAACTGCATATCCCTGCTTCCCTTGCAGCTAGGTATAGACAGATGACTGAGTTCTGGCCAATGGGATTTGAGCAGCAGTGATGACAAAAGGGGGTGTGTCCTCCACATCCTCTTTCCACCTTCCCATTGGCTGGAATGTGGGCATGGAGGGGGCCATCTTGGACCACGTGGTTGAGTGCATCACTTAGGGAAGGTGGAACAAGATAGGAATACAAGTCCCTGACTCTGCACCGACTCTGGACGGCTTCCACCCAGACTCTTATTATGTAAGAGAGAAGTAAATGTCTGGATTTATCTATGCCACCGTAACAGTGGGGTTCTTAGCGGGGGGTCTCTCTGACTGCAAGCAACCTAAAGTCTAACTAAACCCCTGATTTCACAGATAGCATTGCTTAGGGTGGAGAAGAATTCATTTACAAAACAGTGAGTTGAGGTGACTTAAAGAAATATACAGAAAAGACTGCCCTCGGATTAGCAGGTGTGCTGTCCTGGGCTCACTTAGCACAACCTAAGAATGTCATCCTTTTGTGAGGAGACTCCCAAAGCTGCCACCATACGTAAACTTCGGCATCAGCAAAAAATACCACCCAAAAGTACTATACTTTTAGGAATTAGAAGTTTTCTTAGAACATTTCTAGATACTGTTGCTTTAACTTTTAAACAGAAGGAGACTGCCTGCGATCGTAGGTCATTCCAGAATGATGGTGTAACTACGCAGATATTCTACACCAGGTCTTACCTCTGTGTGAATAGAACACAAATCTCACAGTACAAGTGGTATTTGGATAAAGCAGAAATCATGAAGGTGGTATACAAAGGTGGAAAACGATAGTTTCCTGGATGATTTGGAGGTGCAGAAAATCCCCCCACTCTTAAATATCTTCTGCTTTCAGGAGTCATGGGGCCTGAGATCACGCCGCCTCCCAACAAACTCCATCAGGCTTAGCATGGCCCTTTGCAGTCTTTTTAAGATGCACTCACACTAAATAAGGTCCTTGAAGTCAGCCAGCATTTGGCTTAATAGATGACTTCCTCATCCACAAGAAAGAGGTAGAAAGCGGTGAAAGTGGGAGCTTTCAGAGAAAGGAGGGAATCCCCGAAAGATGGGAGGAACATTGCACGGGTCAGGAAGGCTTCTCAGAGCAGAACGTCTGCTCCAGGACTTTGCCTGGGAAGAGCCTCGGGTACCCAGCGGGAAGATGAACAGAGCATAACAAAGAGGCAGGACCATCACTGGTCGGAAGAGAAACGTATCCCCACCGCCCAGCAAGGACCACGGGCTGACACTGGTGGCCTCCTGGAACTTCCCTGCATGTCACCACCCTCAACCCACAGGTCCCAGGATGGACACCCCGACACTCAGAGCCACGTTCTTCAGTGCTGTGCAACGAACTCAGCTCTGGGTCCACACCGCTTGGGTTCAAACCCCAGCCTGGCCCCCCGCCAGCTGTGTGACTTGAGCAAGTTACATCACCTCTCTGTGTCTTAGTGTCCTGTCTGTAAAACTGGCTAATGATAGCTCCTCTTACCTCATGGAGTTGCTCTGAGGATTAAATGAGTTAATTCTCCCAAAGTGTTTGGACCAGGTCCTAGTAGCCACTAATCACTCCATAATGGGAGTTACGGTGGATGTTGTTGTTATTATTATTACAGAGATTTTTCCCTTTGTTGGACAAAGCCTCAGCGTCACATAAGGTGCGGAGGGGGAGGGGTAGTGGATCACTTCTCTTGGACCACGTTTGAGGGTCAAGGTGCTAGCTGATGCCAGCTGAAGGCTGACTCAGCTTCCCAACGGTTCCCGGCTCTGGCAGGCTGGCAGGATGTCAGGCTGTGACAAGGGACATAAAGAAAACAGAGCAGGCTAAGAGGAGGAAGCACGGCTGGGATAGAAAGCGGGGTGGCTATTTTAGGTGGGGCGGCCAGTGAAGGTCTCTTTGAGAGGGTGACATTTGAGCAGGGATGTGAAGAAAGAGAGGGAGTGAGCCTCACCGATATCTGGGGGAAGAGCGTTCCAGGCAGAGGGACAGCAGGTGCAAAGGCCCTGAGGTGGGAGCAGGCCTATTATGTTGGAGGAACAGGCAGGACGCCAGGTCTCACAGGACTTCCCGGGCCCTCATCAGGGCTTGGTTTCTGCCCTGAGCAAGATGAGAAGCCACTGGGGAATTGAGAATAGGGCAATGACATGATGTGATTTACAACGTACAGGAAGTGGGCTCGGTGCCGTGTGAGAGCAGACTGCATGGGGGCGGGGGGACAAGGGTGGATGCAGACGTGTCCACCCTGGAAGAGTCTACTGCCATTGTCCTGGGGCGCGAGGGGTCCCTCAGGCCGGGGCGAGAAGAGGCAGGATTCCAGACGTATTTTGGAAGCAGAGCTAGCAGGATTTGCTGGTGGATTGGACAGGACGTGTGTGATTGCGCCTGGGATGGCGGGCAGTGAGTGTCAAGGATGATGCCAGGGTGTGGGGGATGAAGGTTTTCTGACATGAGGGACACCCAAGGAAGGGCAGGTCGAGGGAGCTAGAGGCTAAGTCTCCGAGGCGCTACCGGGCGGGTCTACAGTTCAGGGAAGAGTGAGGGTCCTCGGAGATACACAACCATTATCAGCAGAGACCAGAAGACATCATCTGGGGAGAGAGTGTCCACAGGGACACGCTTGTGGACCAGGTCCTGGGTGGCTCCAAGTTCCAGGGATCAGGGAGATGAACAGGGAGCTGCAAGGAGATCGGGAAGGAGCTGCCAGGGAGGCAGGAAGAAACCAGGAGAGTGATGAGTCCACGGCCAAGGGAAGGACGTGACCCAGGAGCGGGGGAGCTAGTGACCGAGTCAAATGTCAGAGATGATAACGGGAGGTTTAAGGTGGAGCCAAGAGTGACCTTGACACGCGACGCTCCTAGAGTGATGAGGGAACAAAGCTTGACTGAAGTGCGTTCAAGAGAGAATGAGACACAAGAAATGATGGCCATGAGCAGAGGCTACGCTTCCGAAGAATGTTTCCTATAAACCGGAGTAGAGAAATGAGGGAAGTAGCTGGTGGGGAAGGATGGGGGATGAAGATGTCAAGGGTATTTCTTTAAGACGGAGCATGTTTGCTGCCGGGAATGGTCCAGCAGAGAAGGGGGGGTCAGTAATGCAGGAGAAAGAACTAATGAAAAGAGTCGTCGGGGAGAGGGGAGGAGATGGGAACCAACACGTAAGTGTTTCCGGTTTTCTCACTCTGTGGTGTGTCCATCCATCCCTGGAAGACCTTGTCTTCGTCCCTCCCAGGGCTCACGTTCCTAAAGTCACTCTGGTGGGTTAGAGCACCACGACTGTGATGGGCCAGTGCTGGTGCTGAACTGGCTGACATTTTGGACACCCCCCCGCCGAGCATCTCAAGTCTTGATTCCATTACCTGGTAGCAGGTAAGCGAAGGCAGAAACTACAACTACTCCGTCTTGTAAACCCAGTGTAGAGCACGATGCGTGATACACAGTAGGTGCTTAATAAATGTTGATGGGCTGAATGGCCAGCATGGGCAGCCGCCAAAGTGTCCTGCTCGGCTTCCTAAGTTGTGGCGGATGGATGGAGTTGGGGCAGCACTAAGCCAGAAGGCTGACCATCCCCCTCCCCCCTGGGGGGTCACCATGCAGAGGATCCCAGGAAGAGGCCATCTGGGGACAGCAAGCCAAGGAAAGTACTCAGAGGAGGGACCCCTCTCAACCCCTAGGCACATGTCAGGTCTACACCTGTGGCAGGAAGGCTGAAGTGACAGTGCCACCCCTGCCCCTGCCTGGGGACAGGAGATAATCCCCTTCCGAGGGATGGCAGGTCTCTCCTCTTCCCGTCACCCCTGTGATATAAAGATGCTCACTCCATCAAACAGGAAAAGCCATCCAGCGCTGACCCGGGCAGGACCAGGGAGGGGACCCAGAGTGTTCTGACCTGTATCCAGCACAGCAACTTCCAGCCCCGGCACCCTCTCTTCGACGCCCTCCTATGGGCCTAGAGCACAGAGCACCAGGCAAGGCCCTTTCCCCACTGCTCCCCACCCCCAGACAAGCTCATTAACAGGCTGCTCGCACAGGCCAATTAGGGACAAGCGCGCAGCCTCCGTAGCAGCAGCTGGAAATCTGCAAGGACTCCTGTGCATGGTTAAGAGATTACCCAGCCCGGGCTGCCAGCTTAACAGCTTTTCTTAGCTCCTCTCACTCTGATCCCAGACTTAGCGTAAGGAGCCTGGAGAGCCTTGGTGCCCTCCAAACAGCCTGGTCCGAATTCTATGATTCTTGGCACAGTGCTAAAGGATCTGTCTGAAAAGATGCTTTGCAGCATGCGTACCCATTCATTGGACGAAGAGCTGTGAGCACCTGCTATCAGTCAGGCTCTGTGCGAGGCACTCGGGACACGGCAGAGAACAAGACCTGCGTGGTCCCTGCCTCACGTGGGATGGATGGATCTTCTCGCGGGGGGAGACAGACAGCAAAGCACAGACATAGCAAGTCAATTATGTAGGCTGTTAGAGGAGACATGAGCAGTGGGGAAACAGGGCAGGACCAAGAAGGATCGGTGTGCTGGAGGGTCAGGTGGCGTGACGGTGTGAAGAGAGAGGCCACCAAAGGCCAAGCTGAGTGGCGGGATCTGAGCAGAGCTGGAAGGAGGTCAGGGAGTTGGCCAAGCAGGTATCTGGGAAGAGCACTCCTGAGGCAGCGAACAGCCAGAGCGAAGGCTCCGAGGCAGGAGGTGCCCATGGGTTTAAAGAAAAGCAAGGAGGCCAGTGTAGCTGCAGCAAGAGGGTGCGGAGGAGCGGGCTCAGGGACGTCGCAGGTCAGATCGTGCAGGACCTTGGAGACCACTGTTAAGGATCCGGCTTTTATCTGAGTGAGATGGAGTCTTTGCAGGTTCTGAGCAGAGGAAGAAGATGATCTAACTTCGGTTTCAAAAGGCTCCCTCTGACTTGGAGTAGCTATAAATTACACTGCAAACTCAAAGGCAGCCACTAAATAAAGTTTTAAAAAAAGGAGTATATGGGACTTCCCTGGTGGCGCAGTGGTTAGGAATCCACCTGCCAATGCAGGGGACATGGGTTCGGGCCCTGGTCCGGGAAGATCCCACATGCCGTGGAGCAACTAAGCCCGTGCACCGCAACTACTGAGCCTGCACTCTAGAGCCCGCGAGCCACAACTACCGAGCCTGTGTGCCACAACTACGCGTGCCTAGAGCCTGTGCTCCGCAACGAGAAGCCACCGCAATGAGAAGCACGCGCACTGCAACAAAGAGTAGCCCCCGCTCGCTGCAACTAGAGAAAGCCCGCACACAGCAACGAAGACCCAACGCAGCCAAAAATAAATAAATAAATTTATTTTAAAAAAATAAAAGGAGTATAATCGATATACTAAGAGAGGAGAAAAACTGGAATCATATAAAACGTTCAGTTAAAACCAGAGATGCAGAGAAAGAGTGGAACCCAAAACAAAGAACAAGGGCAACAAATAGAAAGCAGTAACAAATAGGGTAGATATTACCAAAACTTGGAAGCAACCAAGATGTCCTTCAATAAATGAATGGATAAGCTAACTGGTATACGTCTATACATGGGAAATTACTCATCAATAAAAATGAGCTACTAAGCCAAGAAAAGACATCGAGGAAACTTAAACGCATACTGCTAAGTGAAAGAAACCGATCTGAAAAAGCTGCATACTGTATGATGTTCTGGAAAATGCAAAACTACGGAGACAGTAAAAAGATCAGCGGTTGCCAGCATTTCAGGGAGGAGGCATGATGAATAGGCGGAGCACACAGGATCTTTAAGGCACTGAAACTGTTCTGTATGACGTTGTAATGGTGGACACATGACATTCTGCATTTGTCAAAACCCACAGAATGCACAACACAGAGAGCAAACCCTAATGTAAACCATGGACTTTAGTTAATAATAATGTATCACACCATTAGCTCATCAACTTTAACAAATGTTCCATGCTAATGCAAGATGTTAATAACAGGGGAGACTGGGGTGGGGGGAATGTATGGGAACTCCTTGTACTTGCTGCTCATTTTTCTGTAAAACTAAAACTGGTCTAAAAAAAATAAAGTCTCTTAAATAAAAAAAAAAAGACTACTGTGGCTACTGTGTTGGGAATAGACTAAAGGAAAGAGAGGAAGCAGAGAGGCAGTAGGCAGTCGGGGTCGGGGGTGGGGAGAATAAATTGATTCTGGACATATTTTGAAGGTACAGCCAATAGGATGTGGGATGAAAGATCAAGAGAAGTCGAGGGTGACTCCAGGGTTTTGGAGGATAGAATTGGCACCAAGGAGGATGAGAACATCTGGGAAGGATTGTCGGCCAGGAAGTCTGTGCTGTCACGAACAGTCCTATCGGTTTCATCACAGACCCAGGCACCGGGCTTCAACTCCAAAGGCCCCAAGTTACTCCTGCAAAAGCCAGGTGTGAACACGTATGCACATTTACGTTGGAGTTTACATTGGTTTTTATATGTACCTTCAGATTTATACATAGACGCCAGGACCCCCAACTCAAATGCCACCTAGGGCCAGGCAGGAGAGGTAAGTGAGTGAAGCAGGCCAGGGGTGAGGCAAAAGGGAGCGGTGGGGACTGTGGTTAACTGCAAATTCACCCCCGTCTCAAGGCAATGCAGCTCCTTAGCTCCAGCCCACTGTTGCCTAACAGGATAACTGGTCCAGGGTGCCTCAATCTCATGATTTTTCAAGAGAAGCTGGAAAACTGGATTTTTATTTGAAATCTCTCTATTTTTAAAGTTTGGCAACTAACTTCCTTTTTTTAATTCTCTGTGGGCCAAACACTAAGCAAGCCAAACAAAACACATCCACGGGCAGGATTAGGCACATTCCTACCCACTATAACTTCTATCCTGAAGGTTCCTAAGATTTTTTTGGTTTTTTACGGTTCTATGGATCTAAAAGGGTTTACCTCTGAATCAGCAAATTTTAATGGACTGAAAAATGACAATTTTGATAATAGTACATCAACAAAAAGTAAAGCAATGCATCTGGAGAAAAACATGGTTCAAAAGGATACATGCACCCCAACGTTCACTGCAGCGCTGTTCACGATAGCCAAGACATGGAAGCAACCTAAATGTCTATCGACAGATGAATGGATAAAGAAGATGCGGTAGATACATAAAATGGAATATTACTCAGCCATTAAAAAGAATGAGATAATGCCATTTGCAGCAACATGGATGGACCTAGAGATTATCATACTAAGTGAAGTAAGTCAGACAAAGACAAATATCATATGATATCGCTTATATGCGGAATATTAAAAAAAAGATACAAACGAACTTATTTACAAAACAGAAACAGACTCACAGACTTAGAGAACGCTCTTATGGCTACCGGGGGGGGGGGGGGAGGGATAAATTGGGAGTTTGGGATTGACATGTACACACTGCTCTATTTAAAATAGATAACAAGGACCTACTATATAGCACAGGGAACTCTGCTCAATACTCTGTAATAACCTAAATGGGAAAAGAATTTGAAAAAGAATAGATACATGTATATGTATAACTGAATCACTCTGCTGTACACCTGAAACTAACACAACATTGTTAATCAACTATACTCCAATATAAAATTAAATTTTTTTTAAAAAGTAAAGCAATGGTACAATATACAACACCTACCGGGTACCAGGTACCAGTATGTACATTCGCTTAAATCTTGCACAACCAATTAACCCCATTTTACTAATGAAGAAAACCAAGGCAAACAGATAACTCTCCCAGGATCACACAGCTATTATGTAGCAAAATAGAGACCTGAACACTGGAAGTCTAGATCTAGGGTCTGTGCTCTTGGCCACGATGCTACACTGCCTTCTAGACATGGCTACTGTTTGTAGATCTATTAGCATTGGCTCATTTGGCTATTTAACTAAGCCAAAGCTAGAATCCAGTTTGACACATATTTTGCAAAGCATATGACTAATAGGCAACATTTACGTGTGTCTGGTACCATTCTTAGGGCTTTACATTCATTCTCACAACCTTAGGAATTGATGTTACTGTTACTATCCCCGTTTTACAGATAGGACACAGAGGCTCAGAGAGGTTAAGTAACTCACCCAAGGTCACACAGCTGGAAAGTGGATCCGAGACTGGATCCGAGGCAGACTGGGTTTGCAGCCCACAAGGATCATCTCCAACCCTACGCTTGTCCAACATGGTCACCACTAGCCATGTGTGGTTATTGAAACTTGGAATGTGGCTTCTGCCACTAAGGGACTGAAAGTTTACTTTTATTTCATTTCAATTAATTTAAATCTACAAACTGACATTCGATTCAGTTACTAGAGGAACTTGAGTATGAATCTACTTTTTCAACTATACATTTTATGCAACCTCAACAGAGATCAAGCATTTCTGGTGAAAAGTGGGCATCCAAGTCAAGAGATGATATAAATATAAAATCCTCAGCAGAGTTCAAAGACCCGAGGATAAAAAAAGAATGTAACATATCTCGTTAATAATATGTTCATATTGATTACATGTTGGAAAAATAACATTTTGGATAGACTGGGTTAAACAAAATACATTATTAAAACCCCACCTGTTTCTTTTGTTTGTTTTGTTTTTTGTTTTGTTTTTTTTCTTTTTTTTTTCCCCACCTATTTCTTTTTACTTTTTAAATGTGGCTACTGGAGAACATTAAATGACATACGAGGTTCACATAGGATTTCTGTGGACATATCTGCTCTGGGTGACTCTGCAGCCACCACCAGCCACGGATAACACCGTTACAATCTGTGTTACTACCTGCAACAACAGTCTTTTAGCCGCAGTGCTAAGTGCTTCCCATTTGCATGATACTTCATTTTTCTTTCATCCTGGAGATGAATCTGTGAATAAGGTAGCATCCTTGCTCCCATTTCAAAGAAGGCAAAACTGAGGCTCTATCCTATCTTTCCCAAGGCCAAGCCACTAATTCATGGGGGAGTCAAGTCTCAGATTCAGATCTGAGCCTTAAGCATAACACACTTTGGGCCACATTTGTAATTAGTGCACACTCTTAGAAATTAATTCAAGGGAGATGTTTAAGGAGACACAAGACATGGTCCCAGTACAGCAGTCTTCTCCAGACACCAAGTCTGTCTGCCTCTTTCTAACACACACACGTGAATACGTGTGTGCGTGCGCGCACACACACACACACACACACACATATACAAGGCTCAAGGCGGAGACAGCCAGCCCATGTGACCGACACCTTCCCAGAATCTCTCCTCCAGCCCATGATGCGTGTTTCTGTCCCATCTTTTTCTTCCCATGCTCCCTTGCAGCTCCTGCCCCAACAGGCTAGATCCCACCCCCTCTGTCGCTACAGGAGATGCTAGCAGCCGTTCCTTCCTGGGACCCTAGCTGGAGGAAGCAGTCCTGCCCAGAGCTCGGGGGTCCTCCCACCCTGGCCCAGACACAAAGATTTCCCCCACTCGACTTACAGAACACAGGCACAACACAATTGTCATAGCAATGGGTGTTTTTTTTTTAAACTAACAAGCAACTTTACCTCTCTTTTGTCATTTCATTGTTTAATTAGGCTTGACTATTGCTAACTTTTGATCGCATCCTTTTTGAGCTTTTGTCTTGTGTAGCATTTGCTTATAGTAGAAGAGTTAAGATACAGAAAAGCTTAGGGTGGCTCTTCTGCACACAATCCTACACTTCTTGCTCTTTTTCTCTACATAGTATTAATCAGTTGATATCTTATTGAATATACGGCTTTCCTTCTGCATTTTTCCTCCCACTTGACTGAGCATAAACACTTTCTCCTATTATTAAAAATTCCTCATACACATCATTTATAAAGACTACCTAATATGCCATTGAATGGTTTTACCGTAGCTTTTCTAAATCATTCTCCTGCCACACACACATCAAGCACCCAATGGGAGCCAACTTATTTTACCAAGGAATCATATCCCCCTCATTGGAAAACTAAGTTGTTTTACATTTCTTACTATTATGAATAGCACTGTAATGAACATTTCTGTGTGTAATGCGCGATTCATTTTTCACATTTGAGATTATTTCCTTCTGATAGATTTCTAGTAGTAGAAACACTGGGCCAAGCAGTATATGGGTAATACTGAAAACTCTGCCAATTCTGGCTTTGTCCACAGACACTGCCAGCAATGCGAGCGTGCCTGTTCCACTGTTTGCTACATAAGAAACCGCCTCACATTTAGTGGTGTAGTCCAACACCATTTTTTTATACCTCACGGACTCTGTGGGTCAGGAAGTCAAACCAGGCACAGAGGAGATGGGCTGCCTGCTTCACAGAGATGGCAGTCTCAGCTGGGGAGACCTGAATGGCTGCGCTGACTCTAAGACTTGGACTTGATTCATCTGAAGGCTCTTTCACTTATACATCAGCGCCTGGGCTTGGGTGGCTGGAATGTTGGGCCCAGCTGTCAACCAGAGTGTCTACATGTGGCTTGGGCTTCCTCACAGCATGGCAACTGAGACAAAAGCATCTCAAAAGAGAAATTCCTGGAACCACGCTGCGTTTAAGGACCTAGACTCAGGTGTCACACAGCACCACTTCCACCACAAGGTATAGCCACAAGTCAGCCCAGATTCAAGGGGAGGAGACACAGACCCCACATCTCTCCTTGGGAGGAATGTCATAAATGTGTGACCAGTTTTTTAAATTGCTGCATATCTTTTACTATGAATTGGCTCAATAAAGTAATGCGAGGGAAACACATCCTCTTATGTGTAATAAGCAATCACGAGTGAGCAGAGAGTCTGGTAGATTTTGCCAACAGTGAGAGAGAGATTGGACTGAATCTCCCACTGTCATGACTTTCTCTCCATAGGGACGTGTGTTCATAAGAAGGCTGGCCCCAGCAGGGGTCCAGCTGGAGGCCACAGCACAGAGCTCCCCAGCTCTCAAAACAATCAAACCCATGACCTTGGCTTTAAAACTCCTGGCTGAATGAAATAGCCATTGTCCTTGCACAGCCAGCAACCATTCCCCACACGGTCATTAACAACATCTCAATTTTCCTTTGGTTTGGTTGGGCATGTGACCCAGACCCGGCCAATCAGCACTGTCCAAACTTCTGGCCACAGTAATGAGTTCAGAGCAGGTACATGACCCAAAAAAATCCAGTGAGAGTCTGTCGTGTCACTTCTGCTAAAACAACTGGGAAAGAGAAGCTCTTTTCCATCATCAGCTATAAGGATGGCATGACCATGGATTGTCACAGGCTACTCCTTGAAGGGGCAGCCTGATAAAGAGGGCAGTAGCCAAGGGATGGAGAGGGACCAAGTCCTGATGACCTCATTTGAGCCCCTGGATACAGCCAAGCCTGAAGCTGTACCTCTGAGATATTACAGTTCTGTGAGCCAATCTTCTCCTTCCCTTAAGCCAGTTATGAGTTGAGTTTCTGTCACTTGTAAATAAGATGTCTAGCTACTACCTTATGTGTCTCATCATCATCATTTCCTTGGCCTTGCTCTTACACCCAACATCAACCCATACCGTCCAAAAACATAAATAAATAAAATCGTCCCTGGCTGCAAGCCACCAGTTCCGAAACAAGAGAAACAGAAACATTTCACATTTGTTCCACTTCATAAACCTTTCAAGCTAACACCTAACATCTCCCTCCCATGCATTCTGTCACAGCAATTTAAAAAATAAAATGGTGGAATAAGAGTGTTTCTAAGCAACAAATTATATATGTAATGGGGGAGGGGGAGGAGAATTGGCAGGTTTAATCTAGTTAGAAACTATTTCCATTTCTTTCTGAAGTGGCTACCTGCGTGAAACCTCCACAGGAGAATGAAACAAAAGTTGAGCTATTTTAATCCTTCTCTATGTTGGTAATAACTGCACCCTGGAAAGACTGGAACGGTGATACTCAACATAGGCAAATGAGTGACACTACTCGGGTAAAATAATTTCTGTAAAAACGTTATGGCTTTGGATATTGTGTTAGTTTTCTTTTGCTGTTTACGAATTACCACAAACGTAGCAACTTCAAACAATGCCAAATTTTAATGGAGACAGAATTTCATTTGGGGAAGATGAAGAGGTTCTGGAGATGGATAGTGACGATGGTTGTATAGCCATGTGAATGTACGTACTGCCACTGAACGGTACACCTAAAAAATGGTCCAATTTACCACAATAAAAAATGCAAATTTGGCACTTCCCTGGTGGTCCAGTGGTTGGAACTCCACGCTTCCACTGCAGTGAGGGTGGGCTCAATCCCTGGTCAGGGAACTAGGATCCCGCATGCCACGTGGGGCAGCCAAACAAAAATTTTTTAATGCAAATTTATTTCCGTTTCCATAGGTCAGAAGGTCAGACACAGTGTGTCTGAGTTCTCTGCTCAGACTCTCACAGGGATGGAATCAAGGTGTCAGCTGACCGTGTCCTTTTCTGGAGCCCAGGGTCTTTCCCAGCTCACTCAGGTGGCTGGCAGAGTGGAGTTCCTTGCGGTTGTAGCACTGAGGTACCCTTGCTGGCTGTGGGGAGGGGCTGATCTCAGCTTTTAGAGGCTGGCTGTGCTCATTACCACATGCCCTCTCCATCTTCAAAGCCAGCAATGGAGACACCCCCTGTGAAAAATCCTTCTAATACCTCAAATCTCTCAAACTTCTTGGTCTCTAACCCATAGACCTTGATTTGAAGGGTCTGTTGATTAGATCACATCCACCTGGATAATCTCCCTTTCTTAAAAAAAACAAAAACAAAAACTGTGCCATAAAATGTACCCCAATCTCAGGAGTGGAATATCCCTCCTAGTCAAAGTCCCAGGAATCATACAGGACATCTACATCAGGGGGTGGGGAAAGTTGGAGACCATCTTCAATTCTGTCTTCCACACATGCCCTAAAACCTGACAATTCCAATCTTACCTATATTCTCCAGAGAAATTCTTGTGATTGTACACAGGAGATGTACAAGAACACTCACTGCAACATTGCTTATCATAGTGGAAAACAGCAAGCAGCCTAAATGCCCATCAACCGGAGAATGGATGAATACAGTGTGAGATATTCATGCAGTGGAATACTATACAGCAGTGAAAATGAACTACAGCCATGTCTCAGCACGACGACTCCCACAAACATAGCAAAGGAAACAAGCTGCAGGAGGATGTGTGTAATAAGATGCTAGTTATATAGTTTATAAACATGCCCTATGCTTTAAGTAGCTCATGATTACCTATAAGGAGAGCAAACTTGAGAAAAAATGCTAAATTCAGGCAGTGAATTCCTCTGGGGAAAGAGAGAAGAAAATGAGATCTGGGAGGAGTAAACAGAAGCACTGATTTTAACTGTCATGTTTTATTTCTTTGGTTGGGTGGTAGGTGCTTGGTGTTTGTTAAAATATTCTATCTCCTTGGATGCCTGGAATATTTCATAATTTTCCAGGTAGTGAGGTTTCATAAATCAGTAAGAAGAGAAAGCTGAAACTGAAATTCTGGAATTGCCTGCTGTTGAGAAGCTTCTGCAGTTGGTTGAGAAGCTTCTACAGTTGGGTGATTCGGATGTATAATGAGCTACTCGAATGAATTACAGCCCAGCACCAGCGAAGATTCATGGACGGCTTTCATTTTGTTTCAGTTTTGGATTTGAAAACATACCAACTTGGTGGATTCTAATGAAGAAACAATCACCAGCTAGAAAAACACGTGTTGCATCTCCAGGCTTCATCTTGCAAATAGAGTATATTTTTGATTTAAGGGGGACGTAAAGCATGATGGATTATCATTGGGGGATTGAAGAATGTCCAGATATGTCACCAGGATCACTAGGCGGAGAAATTCTCCAAAAGCCTGGGGGATATTCCCAAGGTGACAATGGCCAGGGCCACCGTGGCTTTAGAAATCCTGGTTTCATCTGTCCAGAGGCAGTGTGGTCTGATGGCTGCGCCCCTGCACCCTGGAGCCTCTTGGGTTTGGATCCACACTTGGCCACTTCAGCTGTGTGACACCGATCAAGTTACTCGATCTCTCTGTGCCTTGGATCTCTGTCTGCAACATGTGGGTGACGAAAGGACCTCCTTCACAGGGCTGTTCTGAGGACTGAACCTGTGAACACGTATATAGTACCTGGCACACAGCCCGGCACGTGGCAGACGTGTGTTAAGTGTCAGCTGTTGTTATCATTTGTCTGCGTTTCATTGTGGAACAGTACGGTCCTAACACAGTGGTTGAGGGCACCGATGCCAGAGCTCACCTCCATGGGTTCAAATCCCAGCTTCACCACTTGAGAGTCATGCGGCCTGGGGTAAAAGTTACATGCCCTCTCTGAGCCTCAGTTTACTCCCCTGTCAAATGGGAATGATAATAATGCGGGGAAGATTGTGAGAATGACAAATTAATACAAGAAAGCCCACCCAAGAGTGCAGTGTGCCTCTGCTTTGGGGAGATTTATTCTATCCTCATTTCAGAAAGAGGAGGGGAAAATCCTCTCAAAGGACCAGGTGGTTATGTGTTTGTTTGGAGTTATTTATTATATAATTATAATACAGAAATACTTCAGGCTCAGAGCAGAGAGTGGGGGTCGTGGCCAGGCCAGGGAAAGGAGAGACTGCAAAGCCGGGCATGCAGGACACATCCCCACAGAACATTCCAGATCAAGCTGGACAGAGCTTAGACAAGGTCTCAGGATCAGGTAGGGTGCCAGTCACTGCATAACTCCCAGCAACAAGGTTTAAGATGCTCAGAGTCACCCACCTGCCAACTCCAAGCTACAGTCTCCTTTGCCAGCTTCCTGCTGACTCTGTATGGCACCTGCCCTTGGAGCTAGCCAGGGCCACCAGCCACCTGCCACTTGGGGCAGGTTTCTAAAGCGGACCCCCCCTCTACCTTCCCACTGCGAGGAACGCCCCTAAAACAGAGATTCTCAAAGCGGGTGATTTCCTCCCAGAGGACATTTGGCGATGTCAGGAGACACTTATGGTTGTCACAACTCAGGCGGTGGGCACTACTGGCATCTCGTGGGTAGAGGCCAGGGTTGCTGCTCAACGGTCTACAGTGCCCAGGATGGCCCCTGCAACATGAATTATCCTGCTCCCAATGTCGAGAAACCCAAAATGCTAAAATAAAAATACAGTCACGGTCATTGTCTTAGATGTGACATTCAAGCATACCCATGCAGCAGTGTCTGTGTTCACAACAAGCTGGGGACCACCAAAGTAACCAACAATAGGAGACTAGTTACAAAAATAAATGAATAAATGATGTGCCAGCGCTCCAGTGAAAGGCTGGGAGCTTTTTAAAAGAAAAAGCGATGTCTACCTCCTGGGGCCAAAAGATCTAAAAGACAGAGAATAATGTGGAAAAAGGTAAGATGCATAATCCTGTGAATAAGACGATCTCTCATATTGTTTAGAAGGGAAGGTATAAATGGATGCATTTATTCTGTTTTATGCATTAGTCTCTTTTTTTCTGGAAGGAATCTTCTAAAACTGTAAAGTGGTTACCTTAGGGGAGAAAGTATGCGGGTGGAGGAGGACAGACAGCTCTAACTTTCCATCTTGTATCACTCTGTTCTTTGCACTCTTTATCCTTCTACTAATACTACTTGCATTTTCTGTTTAAATGTCAAAACCAGAAAAATTACCCTTGGGGTTATCCAGACAGGGAGCTTAAGGCCCTTTTCTGTTTTCTTCTGAGTATCCATCTACATGTGTCTTAAAAGGCTGAACAATGGTACATTTAAAAATAGTGACACAGGTGCTAGATAATGAAATAATTAAAATGATCTTAAGTGGACTGAAGTAGACAGAATAAAATGCCTCCGCCAAAGATGTCCATGTCCTAAGCCCCTGAGACTACGTTACCTAATGTGGCAAAGGGGATTTTACAGATGTGATTAAGTTAAATTACGGATTTTTGAGATGAGGAGATTACCCTGGATTATCCTGTGGGCTCAGTGTAAACCCAAGGGTCCCTGTAAGAGGGAGGCGGGAGGGTCAGAGACGGAGAAGGAGACGTGATGACAGAAGGAGAGGAGAGAGGGTAGGAGGAAAGGAGGGAGACAGAAAGTCAGCCTAGAAGATGCTGTACTGCTGGCCTTGAAGATGGAGGAAGGGGCCATGAGCCAAGGGGTGCAGGCAGCCTCCAGATACCAGAAGAAGCAAGAAAATGAACTCTCCCCAGAGCTTCCAGAAGGAACACAGCCCAGCTGTCACCTTGATTTTAGCCCCATGAGACTGATTTCAGCTTCTGATCTCCAGAAATGTAAAATAATACACTTGTGTTTCCTTTTTTCTTCTTCTTCTTCTTCTTTTTTTTTTTTTTTTATACTTATGTTGTTTGAAGCCACTCATTTTGAGGTCATTTGTTACGGTAGCAAGAGAAAACTAACACGTGTGCAAAAGGCGCTTGTATTATTTTCCCGTAAAAAGGTTTTTCTGCTAAATACTTTATTTGATCCTTGATGAACTCTGGGCTCGGACAGTATTCCCTTCTGTGTATGTGGGAACTGAGGCACAGCATTATGAAATGACAGTTGCCAGTGATCATGCAGCTACCTGGTGTCACAGCCAGCACTAGGGCTCAGGCCTGCTATTCCATTTCACTCTCTGACACACAAATTGGCACAGACAGAAGAAAGCTGCACATAGAGCACAGATTCTGGAGCCAGACTGCCCGTGTTCAAATGCTGGCTCCGTCCCTTGCTGGCTGTGTGATCTTGAGCAAGTCAATTAATCTCTCTGTGCCTCTATTACCTCATTCCCAAATGAGGATCATAATAATACCTACCTTAGAAGGCTGTTGTGGGAATGAAATCAATTCACACGTGTTAAGTACCTGGCACTAGCATGACTTCAATACAAGTGAGCATCATTCCTCTCATTAATCTCAGGTTAACGTAGAGTTTCGCATGGCTTTTTTCCCACCACTGGTACTCAGTAAACAGGTGTTGAGTGGAATGCTCTTGCTATAGGCACAGGGTTTCCAGGAGCAGTAAGCACCCCAAAAGTCCTTTTCAAGGATGTTGATCTTCTCTAAACTTTAACGACGCCCATCCCCAGCTTCTGTCGCCTCCCTAGGGCCTGCCCAGTAGCCATTAAAGGTTTTGCCTCAGCCCCAAGCTCACTCTCACTTCCTCTCCCCCTTCTTGCTCTTTCCTGTGGTTCTTTGCCTGTGAACCTCCATACCCGCAACCTACCGCCCCTTCCTCTGGATAACAGAACCCTTTCACTTTGGGGAATCCCAAAACCCACCCTCAGTCCATGTGGTTTCTGATGATGTTAGTTCCACCCCCTAGCCCCAGGGGTCCTGGCCTGGCCAATCATCTCATTCCATTCTCACCCCCACCAAAATGATTGGGTCAGGGATTGTCACATGACCAACTTGGTCCAATGAGATTCAATACTGAGACTTGTTACTGCTGAGAGGAAGGCTTCTTTTTCCTCCAACCTGGAAGACTGATGGAAGACTGATGGGCGTGCAGTATCTTGGGAATATCAGCTCCAGGAAGGCCAGGATTTGGGTGTGTTTTCTTCTCTGATATATGCCCAGCACCTAGAACATCTAGCCCATTGTAGGTGTGCAATTAATAGTATTGAATAAGGATTTAATAAGGTTTCTTATTCTTAGAATGAAGCCAAGTCAGGACTGAGAGATCAGTTCCAAGTGATAGGTCTGAGCACCTGGATATAGCCACACCTGAATACCAATCCCTGTGGACATTTTAGTCACACTGGTCAATAAACTGCCAGATCTACTCCCATGTGTGCCTATAGAAATATTCGTACGAGGACCTTGCAGCACTGCTTATAATAGCAAAAAAAAAAAAAAAAAAAGCCAACTAAATATCTATCAATTAGGTACTGGCTAAGTAAATTATGGTAAATCCACACAATGAAGTGCAACACCATGGTTGTAAAGAAAGAGGCAACTCCCTGTGAACTAGCAGGAAGAGAGTGAAAGATATGTTTAAGTTTTAATACAAGCACAGAACTATGTGTAAGCTAACATAAGAGAGGGGTCGGGGAGAGGGAGAGATTGTGAGGTCTAATGTCAGCTCCATGGCAACATGATCCTTGTCTCGCTGCCGTAGCTCAGCACCTATAACAGAGCCTGGCACACAGAAGGTTCTCAATAAACTGCTGAATGAGTGAATGAACCAACAAACAAGTGTTTGCTCCTGTGTGCATGGAAAAGTCTCAGAAAGGATATATAAAACATCTGATGATACCGGCTGCCTCTGAGAAGGAAACCAGGAAGGTCAGGGAGCAGGGCTGGGAGGGAAGGAAACCTCAGTTTCAACATATACTTTTTGAACTTTGAACCATGTACGTGCACATCTGTTCCGAAAATTTAACTGAATAAATAACAAGACAAAATGTCGTCTACTCATAGAAGGAAAAATATCTCTTGTCTCTCTCTCTAGAAACCCACATCCCCTAGGAAACGGGGTTGTTATCCATGCTTGATCTCTGCTCTGCATCCTTTGGGGTGGCGGGGGTGGGGTGTGTGGCAGTGCAGGTGATGAAGGCAAACCAAAGTCAGGAGATGGATGTTCAGGGACCAACTGTGGCTACTGACTCACCAGGAGGCTCTGGGAATCCCACTGCCCTCCCTGGGCCTCAGTTTCCTCATCTGTAAAATGGGTTGGCCGGTGATCTCAAGTTCTGTCCTAAAAGTCTAGCATCCCTCCAGGAGAGAGTGGCAGACAGGGCAGCAACCTCAGCATCCTCGCTGGAGTCATTAGCACTCGACTCCCTGGGAGGTGGCGTGTGCTGGATTTCCACGTGGGAGCATTTGTCTTGGCCTGCATTGGCGCACCACAGGACTGCCGCCTGGAGCTACTCAGAGGCTAAATTATTCTACTCGACATATTACCTCGCCCCCTTCCCTGGTTATTTATGCTCTGGATTTGGCCCTATCAATGCTTCATTACGGAGACTGACACTCATGGTAATTACGTGTTTCCTCAACCAGATTATTCATTCTAGGCATCTTCCCGGTTTATCACTCCTGTTCCTTTATCAAGGACAGCAGAGCATCTGCCAGTGACGCCCCAGTAAGAGCCGGCACATAGCGAGTACAGAAGACAAACCCGGATAACTCTAGTTTTCTCACTTAATTTTCATGAGTTGGAAATATTGTTCTGAAATATAATACATATTCAACGGGTTGAAATAAAAACCAATTTTGACTGCCAAAGCTCAAAAACTTGGCTGGAATATGATAAGGAGGCTTCGCTGTTAAAATAGTACCTACATTAAGGAAACCTAATATATATGAATCCAAAATCACAAAGCAGAACAATTTGGTGACTCTGCAACTTACAAAAGCGTTTGTCAAAAAGGTCTCTAATTGGCAAGTCCCCTGGCACTCCTAAAAGGGGGCTCATGGTGAAGCTAATCAAATTGAAATTGCACACAGTTGTTTGAGAACACAGCTGCTGCCTAAAGGGGGGAACTAGTGCCGGGGGCTCCCATGGACTTGGGGTTTTTCCACGAGTGGATAGATATCCTCTTTCTCCTGCACCCAGCCATCCACGGCACCCAGGCTGCACCAGCTCAACTCCTAGTGCCTCCCAATCAATACTTGTATGACCAGACTAGTGAAAGATCCGCAGTGAGATGGTCGTATGAGAACAGGGCTCGGGGGACTTCCTTGGAGGTCCACTCCACACTTCCACTGCAGGGGGTGCAGGTTCGATCGCTGGTTGGGGAACTAAAATCCTGCCTGCCACACGGAGTGGCCATAAAAACAAAATCTAAAAAAAAAAAAAAAAAAAAAGAAAAGAAAAGAAAAGAACAGGGCACGGGAGGAAAGAAGAAGGGCAGAGAGAAAAGAGAGAATAATAGCCACTACCAAATATTAAGTGCTTTCTGTGCGCCCAGATCCAAGAAAGCAACAGACACACATCATCGCACTGTATGCTCCCAGTGACTCTCTCAGTATTATTAAAAGAGGAATCTGAGGTTCAGAGAGATCAAGGGACTTAGCTAAGGTCACACCACCCTGAAGCAGCAGCGCCAGAATCCCTGATTGCCACATCCAGGTCCCTAAGCAAGTACATTTCCACACTCTGCCAACTCAACCATCCAAATCCCATTCCCTGCATAGGGAAGCAGTGTGAAGGCTGGGGTCAGTGGGTATGGGGGTAATGGAGCAACAGACAGCGTGGGTGCCCTTGGGGAGCTTAGAGTCAAGAGAGGCCAGCTAATGTGCACACGGAAAGGACACCAGTGCCTAAATGACAGGCTCTTAGGGGCTGTATGTCGAGGCTACGGAAGAGGTGGTGAGTGTTACGGGAATTCAGAAAAAGATGCCATCCTTTGGTCCTGAAAAGACCAGGGCAGGGGTTGGGTGGGTAGAGCTTCCCTGGTCCATGAAGGACAGCACAGATCTAGATGGGCGGGGGAGTGAGAGAGAGAAGGCAGGCAGCACAGAGCATGCTCAGGGTGCAGTGAGTTGACCGCTCATCAGTTTGAATGGAAGAAGGACGCACAGAAGGGAGGGGTAAGAAATAAGCTCAGGGGACTTCTGGTGGCGCTGTGGTTAAGAATCCGCCTGCCAATGCAGGGGACACAGGTTCGAGCCCTGGTCCGGGAAGATCCCACATGCCGCGGAGCAACTAAGCCCGTGCACCACAACTACTGAGCCTGCGTTCTAGAACCTGCGAGCCACAACTACTGAGCCTGCTTGCCACAACTACTGAAGCCCGCACGCCTAGAGCCTGTGCTCTGCAACAAGAGAAGCCACAGCAATGAGAAGCCCATGCACCACAACGAAGAGTAGCCCCCGCTTGGTGCAACTAGAGAAAGCCCATGCGCAGCAACGAAGACCCAACACAGCCAAAAATAAACAAAATTCAAAAAAAAAAAAAGAAAGCAGCTCAGATGAAAGAGGCTAAACCAAGGATGGCAAATATGTGGCACACATAGCATCACCTCCCGTGTCTGTGACAGACATCAATAGCAATTGTACCGTTCTCTCTCACTGAGCTTCAGAATCCTTCTTAACACAGGCTCCAGGGAGCCATCACTCTGAACGGTTTGACTCTGAGATGGACTCTCATTGCCATCATCCCTAATTAAAGAGAGGAAAATACAGGCACATTATAGAGAGGACCGACTGTGTGCCAAATAGGAGACTACATCACTACTCACCATCATCCTGCTAATAGCATACCTGGTGAAGAATATTAAGGCTCAGGGGAGCTTAAATTCAAACACAGAAAGCAAAATAAAAAACTGATTGAAAGCCATGAGAGTGTGATTTCAAAGCCTGGTTTCTTTCCACCACACCCTGGGACCTCATTCTCTCTTCCCACCAAATCAGAATTTTAATTCTGCGGGGGAACATTTCAACACCTATTCTGCGACCCTACCAGCCAACCTGTACTCCCAAGCCTCCACACCTCAAAAGCAAAACCCAGGTGCCTCCCTGTCCCTGCCCTCTCCCGCTTCCTAATCTCACTCCCACTCCCCTAAATCTTGCATTTGCTTTTGCATTTCGCAAACGCCCCTCCCTCCTCCCCCGGCGCCGGCCTCCGCGGTGCAGGGGTGAGCCTCGCAATCAGGGGGGCGTGTCCGCATCCAGGAACCGCTGGGGGCGCCCCGCTGGGGCACTTTCTCTCTCCCTCTCCACCCACAAGGCCAATCCGCCTCGGATTCCTTTTGGCAATCATTCCTCGGTGTTCCCTCACAGAGGAGAACTTCACGTCGTTCTCTAATTGAACTGTTGTCATGGAAATTACTTTCATTTGCTTTGAAAGGACTGAACTATCCGGCCCCCCAGATTTCTCACTCCTGCCTTTGACAATAACCAGCTCTCTCCCACCCCTCTGCTCTCAACTCCCTGATCTTCCCTCCATGAGCAGTTAGTTTCCCCCCAAATCTGGAGTCAGGGAAAGTTAAGTTTTGTGGTTGCTTTTCTAATCCTTGCTGTATGTAGTATTGCACGCGCTGCTCACTAACGAGTCTACGCTCTGCCTTCTGGGTCCGCGGTGGGTTCACTTCCAGAGTCCCTTGTGCGTGGGCGGGGTCATGCGACGCTTCTCACCAATGAGATCTGAGCAGTCCCTGCTGGGCTGCTGCATCCAAGCGCAGATGCCAGACCCCCCGTCTGCCAGGGCACTCAGCAGCCCTTGAGGATGGCGGCTGCTCCAGCAGCCTGGGTGACCCTCAGTGAGGACCACACGGAGCGCAGCCCCCAGCCAGCCTGGGATGGATATATAGATTGATCAAGGGAAAAAATGTTGTTATTTTAATCCATTGAAATTTTGAGCTGACTTGTTATCTCAGCTTCTCCTCCCCGATTTGCCCTCCATCAGAAAAGATAAAGACGGTATTTAGCCTCTTTAGACTAAAGCTAGTTTTTCAGAAGGCACTAGCCCCAGTCATCATTCTGCGAACAGCCCTGTGTTTTAGGAGGATCTCAAGTATCTGGGGGCTTCATTCTCAGCTCTGCTACTTATGAGCTAGCTGATAAAGGGAAGGTCACTTAACCTCTCGGTGCCTCCACTGTCTCATCTGTAAAATGGGGATGAAAGTAATACCTACCTCTAAGAGGATGGTTAAATTAATCTGTGAAGATTAGACTACCGCCTGGCACGTTAATGAGTATTAGTTATTAATATAATCACTGATACTTTTATCATTAGCACCAAGGCATGCACTGAATTTCTTTTAATGCTGGAACTGAGTTTATAATAAATCATCCTGCCTGGGGGTTTCCCAAGACCACTCACACATTTAGTGATTCACTAGGACGACTCATGGGACTCAGCATACAGCTGTCCTTATGGCTAAGGTTTATTGCATAACCTGATCAGCAAGGGGAAAAGACACAGGCAGAGTGCACAGAAATCTATGCACAGGCTTCCTTATACTGTCTCTCTCCCACCAGGGTCACACAGACCTCACTCTTCTCTTAGCCACAAAAACACAGCAACGTGCATGTGCTGTTCCACCCAAGGAAGCCCATTCGAGATTCAGTGCCCACAGTTTTTACTGGCGGCAGGTGATGGAGGCACCCTCTGCCTAGCAGGTGTCCACATTCCAGACTCTCAGAAGGAGAGCAGACGTTCAGCATAAATCACATGGTTCATACAGTCTGGGAACAGTGAACCACACGTATCACTTAGGGAACAGTTCAAGTGCCACCTTCTCAGACGCCAGCCAACAGCCAACCTTGCAAGCAGACCTTTCTAAGGATAACAGCCCCGCATCAACAATGTTGACCATTTTCTCACACATCCACACTCTCCAAACAGCCGCACAGCCTGGAGGGGATCGAACTGGCCTTGAACAGAAGGATGGAGCCAGCCAGTCATAGATGAGAACTCTGGTGGTCAGCGGGGTGTGGCATCAGTTGGCCAAGCCTGCGCCCTCCAATCCAGGGTGGGTGGTTGCTCGCCAAATAGCCCCACCGCAAATGACCCCCAGCACTCCTTCCTGGTGAGCAAGACACGATGCCGAGGTCTGCTCAGTACTGGGCTAGAGACAGCCATTCCTGCTGCAGCAGAAGTGGGTCACCTGATCTTCCATCCCTGGATGACATCCAACCTGGGCAGAGCTGTCGCTTCCTAGAAGGTCAGCAGAGAGACTTTCTCTCTGCTACACTTTCCAAGATTTACCACCTTGAGCAACAAAATCTTCCTCCCTACACCCAAAACAATTCCTTTCTGCTGTTGACGTCATTCTCTCTCATGCAGTCCTCTGTGAACAGCAAGAATCAGTGTTTAATATCTTGCCCTAAAAATGAAATATGAACGTTTGACAAGAATGATGGCATAGTCTACTGGCTCTCTACATCTGAATTAAATAACCCCAATCATACACTCCCTCCTCATCCTAAAAAAAGAATCTTGGGAATTCTCTGGCAATCCAGTGGTTAGGACTCTGAACTTTCACTGCCAAGGGCCCGGGTTCAATCCCTGGTTGGGGAACTAAGATCCTGCAGGCTGTGTGGCACGGCCAAAAAAAAAAAAAAAGATTTGCAAAAAAAAATAGAATCTCAATGCTCAAGTGTGGGGCTTCTTAGCCAGTCCTGACTAGCACACATAAATTTAAAACATAACTGCCTACATACCCACTAATAAAGAATTGGTTAAGTCATAGTACTCTATGGGTTTTTTTAATGATGAAATTCACATTTATTGCCATGGAAAGATGTCTTTGACTGACAGTTAGGTTTTCTGAAATTAAAAACCAATATGAATTAGCTGCCCTCATTTAAAAACAAGGAGAATTCATGTAAAAATCTGGATTTCTTGATTCTCCAGAAGGGGGTCAGCAAACTCTTTCTATAAAGGGCCAGATAGTAAATATGTTAGACTTCGCAGGCCAAATGGTCTCTGCTGCAGCTCCTGAACTCTGCCATCGTGGTGTGAAAGCAGCCACAGATAATACATAAACAAGCAGGCATGGCTGTTTTCCAATAAAACTTTATTTATCAACACAGGCAGCAGGCTGGATTTGACCCATGGGCTGTGGTTTGCCATCTCCTGCTCTAGAAGCCAGAAAGCCAGAGATGGGCCCTTTCTCAACCCTTCCATCCCAGACCTATTGTGAAAGAAAGGGCCACAAACTCAGACACCTAGAGGGCTCGATGGGAAACACAGGTAGGAGAGGCAGACAACTAGGAGTGGTGATGACTGGGGTAAAATGCAGAGGTCCAGACAGCTCCCATCGGAGAATGTCGGCCCTATGTGGACAGATCTGATGTTTCTAGAGGTGCCAGAAATCCCAATTTTTGCATGAAATCTCTGTTTTTAAATGGTAGCCATAGGAATTCCCTAGCGTTCCAGTGGTTAGGGCTCCATGCTTCCACTGCAGGGGGCATGGGCTTGATCCCTGGTTGGGGAACTAAGATCCTCACGTGCTGTGCACCGCGGCCAACTGTGCACTGCGACCAAAAAATAAATAAAAATAAAAATAAATGGTAGCCACTAATCCAATTTTTTAAACCCACTCTATTAGTTTCCTAGGGCAACCATAAATAATTACCACAAACTGGATGGCTTAGAACAACAGAAATTTCTTTTTTCACAGTTCTAGAGGCCGGAAGTCTTTAGTCAAGTTGTCTGCGGGGCTGTGCCCTCCCTGAAGCCTCTAGGGGAGAATGTGTTCCATGCCTTTCTCTTACGCGCTGGTGTGGCCAATCCTTGGCATTCCTTAGCTTGTAACACATCACTGCGGGTCAATCTCCGCCTCCATCCTCACATGACTTTCTCCCTGTGTCCCTCTCCTCTTCTGATAAGGATACCAGTCATACTGGATTAGGGCCCACCCTAATGATCGTACTGTGACTTGACTACATCTGCAAAATAAGGTCACATTGGCAGGTGCCTGGACATATCTCTTGCGGGGGACACGATTCAACCCGTGACACCCACACATCCAACTCAGGGTCCTCCAGTTTGCAACCTCTACATTAAAATCTAACACATTAAGCCAAGGTGATGAAAGACGACTTTATTAGAATCCAAAATTCTGCCCAAATTGGATTTTCAGGAGGACCTGAACCCCTGCCTGCCTTTCACCAGTCCAATCCCTCGGAGAGTCCCCTTTCCAGTTTAAAACATCACACGCGCACCTTCTGGACGGCAAGCCAACCTCCCCGCACTCTGACAGTGGTCACCACGCCAGCTGTCAGGGGAGATGCCAGTGCTTCTGTTTATTTGACTGACAGCTGCACCAGGGTCAGGTCAAGGCCAAGGACAAAGCAAGCATTGCTTAACAGACAGGCAGCCCCCAAAGGCATGAGGGACTCACACCCATACAAACACTCTCTCGAGATTTCCCCCCTGAGAAAAACACCTCATTCCCAACTCCTGCCCAGCCACTCAGCCTTGACTAACACTCCAAACAGCCCTGAGATGCCCGGAGTCAAGCGCAGCCCAGGGCCAGCTCATCAGAGATCCCGTCTCATGATGGTTAGAACGGAGTCTGGGATGGATCGTTCATTTCACCTGACGGCTTTGTTCTAGTTAACCAAATGCCCACAGTGACTCTGTGTAATTCTGGCCACGTGTGATCAGACCCACAGTTTGAGCTAAACAGCTGAAAAATGCTCAGAGAACACACCTCGGTGGTGACAGCTGCTGCCACCAGCTGGAGTCGGCTGACCCCAGCGAGGTCAGGAGAGAAGGCAGGGGAGTCCCAGTTCTAAGAATGCAGTTTATTCTATTTTCCTTTATCTTTTATTCAAACATCCAACAGATGCAAACTATGCATTCAAATAAAAGAATGAATGCATAGAAGTCACCTCTCGTGTTGACTTCTCACCTCATTTCCAATGCATTAATGGCCAGAGTCAAGATTCCATGGTCACTGAAAGGATATCTTTTAATTTTCATTAATATTTACCTTTTAGGGCCTCCCTGGTGGTGCAGTGGTTAAGAATCCACCTGCAAATGCAGGGGACACAGGTTCGAGCCCTGGTCCGGGAAGATCCCACATGCCGCAGAGCAACTAAGCCCGTGCGCCACAACTACTGAGCCTGCGCTCTAGAGCCCGTGAGCCACAACAGGAGAAGCCACCGCAATGAGAAGCCCACGCACCGCAACGAAGAGTAGCCCCTGCTCACCGCAACTAGAGAAAGCCCACGCGCAGCAATGAAGACCCAATGCAGCCAAAAATAAATAAATTAAATAAATAAAATTTTTAAAATATATATGTACCTTTTAAAAATTGACTAGCAGGGACTTCCCTGATGGTCCAGTGGTTAAGACTCCACGTTCCCAATGCAGAGGGCCCGAGTTCAATCCCTGGTCAGAGAACTAGATCCCACATGCCACAACTAAGAGCCTGCATGTCGCAACTAAAATAGAAGATCCCGCATGCTGCAACAAAGATCCCACAAGTGGCAACAAAGATTCCGCGAGCCGCAACTAAGACCTGGCACAGCCAAATGAATAAATAAATACATATATTTTTAAATAAAATAAAAATTGACTAGCCAAAGGTTTTCAAGGATGGAAAAAAAAAAAACAAAAAAACTACAATAATCCCCAAAGCTAGGAAGACAGGATATAGTTAATTTACCAGTACAGATTCCTAACAGCTATTTGGCCATTTGTGCAACTCCTACTCATCCTTCAAAACCCACTTCAGAGTTACCTTTCATCTGGGAACATTTACCCAACTTCTCCAGGCAAAGGAAGTCTCTTTAATAATCTGAGTATTCATCCTATCCAAAGTCACATCACATTGCTCTTGTTTGTTTCTTTCATTTTTTCTGGAAAGCACGTCCCCGATAAGGGCAAGTAATTCAGTTTCTTTATCTTTGACTACTTCAGCCATTATCATCAGCCTTAGCACACAATGGGATCTGCCGAATATTTCCTGGAAGAATGAGCCTGGACAATGTTAGTCCCTGAGGGAAATATGACGATGAGGAAAACTTCTGAAGATCTCAGACGAAGGAAGCAAGACTTACATCCCACAAAGGGCTAATAGAATATGATTAAATAGGAAAAAGGCTAAACCCACAAACAAATCCTACGAAACAGAGGACCAAGTAAGCCATGTGAGCCGGGATGAGCTGGAGCTCCATGAAAGGAGAGAAAGCTCCAGGTTAGCTAGGTTTGGGACAGGTGAATTAGAGGCACGTGAAAATGGAAGTTATAAGAGATAGCATTGCTAGTTGTGTGTGTGATGGTCTGCAGGACACCTGTGATGCGATTTATAATAAGAAACACATATTTATTCTTCATACCTGTTCCTGGCACAGAGCTCCTAAAACTCTCTTGAAATTTCTTAAGTGATAGAGCTTAAAAGGTGAAAGAAGAGTGTTTCGTTATCCATAACAAGCCCCTTTCAACCACATCTCAGTTTATATTAATCAGGTGATTTGGGGAAAGCCCCAAGATAGCCACAGGAGGGGGCTGGTTGCCAGGAGAACCCACCGTGTGATTAGAGGGTTGGAACTTTCAGCCCTACCACCTGACCCCCAGGGAGGAGAGAGGGACTGAAGGTTAAATCAGTCACCAATGGCTGATGATTTAATCTATCATTCCTATGTGAAGAAGCCTCCACACAGACCCCAAGGCATGAGGTTCTAAGAGTTTCCGGGTTTGGTGAACACGCAGAAGTGCCGGGAGGGTGGTGCACCCGGAGAAGGCATGGAAGCTCCAAGTCCCCCTCCCACAGACCTTGCCCTGTGCATCTCCTCCATCTGACTATTCCTGAGTTGTATCCTTTTATAATAACCAGTAATCTAGTAAGTAAACTGTTTTCCTGAGTTCTGTGAGCCATTCTAGCAAATGGTCAAGCCTAAGAAGGGGGTCATGGGAAACTCCAATTTACAGGTCAGGAGCACAGGTGACAACCCGGACTTGGCACTGGCATCTGAAGGTGAGGGCGGTCTTGTGGGGCTGAGCCCTTGACCGTGGGATCTGATGCTGTCTCCAGGTAGATAGTGTCTGAACTGAGGTCAATTGCAGGACACCCAGCTGGTGTCAGAGAATTGCTTGGAGATGAGGGGAAAGGCATCCCCCCGCACATCTGGAGTGGAAGTGTTTTGGAAGCACAGCGTGAGAGTGGAGAAAACACACAGAGCTTTTTCCTTTTCAGCACCCTTAAGGGACATCCCTCTTTCCCACCCAAGTTCTCAACCAATTAAAACAAAGAAGTAAGGCTGCTATAGATCCAAGTATCAACTTTATTACTATAAAGTTCATACTGGGGCTTCCCTGGTGGCGCAGTGGTTGAGAATCTGCCTGCCAATGCAGGGGACACGGGTTCGAGCCCTGGTCTGGGAAGATCCCACATGCCACGGAGCAACTGGGCCCGTGAGCCACAGCTACTGAGCCTGCGCATCTGGAGCCTGTGCTCCGCAACAAGAGAGGCCGTGATAGTGAGAGGCCCGCGCACCGTGATGAAGAGTGGCCCCCGCTTGCCACAGCTAGAGAAAGCCCTCGCACAGAAACGAAGACCCAACACAGCCATAAAATAAAAAATTAATTAATTAATTTAAAAAAAAAAAAGTTTATATTGGAGGATACAGCTTATTTACAGGAAGGTGGACCCCCTCATACTGAGCCCCAGAGTTGGGCAGGCTGGCGACACAACGGTCCCAGGCAGCCCTGGAGATATAAAGGTACAATGAGATATCATCCTGCACCCATCAGGCTGGTAACAATTGAACAGCCTGGCAGCAAGTGATGACAAGGACACAGAGAAACCAGAACACCTCCAGTGTTCTGCCCCTGTTGCCAGTAGGGGCATAAAACTGTACCACCGGGGACTTCCCTGGCGGTCCAGTGGTCAGGACTCCACGCTTTCACCGCTGAGGGCGTGGGTTCAATCCCTGGTCAGGGAACTAAGATCTCACAAGATGCGTGGCGTGCCCAAAAACAGACAAACAAACAAACCTGTACCACCACTTTGGAAAACTGTTTGGCATCATCTGGTAAAGTTGGACATGCAATGAACACATGACCCAGCAATTCTGGACACAGCGCCTGGAGAATTCAGTCTGGCGTGCATCAGGATACACGCACAAGTATGTTCCTAGCAGCCCTGTTTATTAGAGCAGCGGGAAACCATCCAAATGTCTGCCAGCAGTAAAACGGACAAATTGTGATACAGTCCTACCATGGGGTAGTATACAGCTGTAGAGATGGATGAATTACCGCTACATATAGTAACAAGGATGGATCTCCGAAATGCAACATTTAGTGGAAGAGAAGTGACACCAAAGAAAACTCAGAGTACAGTTTCACTCAGAGTTCACAAAGAGACAAAACAAAATAATAGACCACTTAGGGATGCAAACATTGAACAGCAAAGGAATGAGAAACTAAAATTTCGAAAAGAGGTTCTCTGTGCAAGGAGAGGGAACAAGATTAGGGTGGGGAGCTCAGAGAAGGCTTAAAAGCAGAGTAGACACAATTATCACCCAAACCTGAACCTATTTCAAGAATGAAAAGGGATGTTATGAAGGGTTTTGCTAAGAAAAGGAGAAAACTGGGAAATCAAGACATATTGTCATCCTGTACATGTCACCGTTTTCCCGTATGTGGTAGGCACATGGGTGTTCATTGTAGGCTTGGATTTCTTACATGTAATTTATACAGATGATTTTGCATTTCTTCAAGTCTGTAAAAAACTATATATATATATATATATATACACACACACACACACACACACACACACACATACATATGTATATATATGTATATGTGTATATATGTATATATGTGTATATATATGTATATGTGTGTACATATGTGTATATATGTGTGTGTGTATGTATATGTGTGTATATATATACGTATATATATATACATGTATGTGTATATATATATACGTATACATATATATACACACAAACTGGCATCCAAAATAGCATCTTCCCGAATGTTCTATGGCAGACAGCATCTCCCGATGAGTTTGCCGGTGGCCCCCCTGACCCTCAGCATCCGGCTGCATTTGAGCTGAGAATGACATTCAAATGCAAACAGATGAGCCACACCAGTTCAGAACACTCTGGAAATGGAAATGCCAACATCTGCAGCAGAGACGGGTAATGACCCGCCAGGCAAGGCAACGACATTAAATTAATCCTTAATGTGTTTAAGAGCTTTTTTCTTTCATTGGGTCATTTAGTAATGTGACGACTCACTTCTTTCCTCCGCCTTCAACTCCCCCATCGCCATGGAGACGATTGTGAATCAGCTATCATAAATAAAAATAATCCAACGGCACACGCCCGTGCCACATGCCACTTGGACGTGGTACCAACTCGATATTATTATTTTTGTGCCCAGAACTCACGGGAGCTCAAGCAACACAGGACACCTCTGGAGGAAGGGATGCTATTTGGTGACTGTTTAAAGACAGAGGTGGGCCCACCGGGTCATAGGTTGCCTCTCACCAAGCACTGGACCAAAGGGGGAGTCGTTTGCCTAAATGGGTATCTCCCTTTAGGGGACAGGGAAGTCCTATTCATCAATAATTCTGCTACTGAAACAAACTACTCCTGTGCCCCGAACAATCCCCCAAAGTATCCAAGAAGACTCCCTGCCAAGGTACCAGTCTCTTTTGCCTCGGCATTCAATGCCCTCCCAAAACTGCCCTCGCCAGCACTTTCCTAGGTCTCTGCAGCAGTGTGGAGGGCCATTTACCAAATGTTTTCAGGAAGATGAAATCCCACAATTAGAAAGTTACTACTTTCTTAATTCCCCTACAATCCTTCTCCTAAAAAGAGAAAGCCTCCGTTTCATGCTAATGAGTCTCTAACACACGGCTAATGGCCCTTGTCAACCAAGAGACAGCAGGCCTCCGTCTGAGAGCCTTTAGCAAGCAACAGTCTCAAGCTGGAATTTAAGACCATTGTTTTGTTTGCATTGTCTTTATTTGGAAGAGTTTCATCGATTTATGGCAAGTGATGCTGGCTTGTGTTTGTGAGAGTGATAGTGACTGCTTTTAAAATAAACATATTTAAGCAAAATCAATGAGTCAATTTTACATTACATATTAAATTTAAAATAGCACAGGAGGGGTTTCCCTGGTGGCGCAGTTGTTAAGAATCTGCCTGCCAATTCAGGGGACGCGGGTTCAAGTCCTGGCCCCGGAACACCCCACATGCCGCAGAGCAGCTAAGCCCATGCGCCACAACTACTGAGCCTGTGCTCTAGAGCCCGCGAGCCTCAACCACTGAGCCCGAGTGCCACAACTACTGAAGCCTGCATGCCTAGGGCCTGTGCTCCGCAACAAGAGAAGCCACCACAATGAGAAGCCCGTGCACCGCAACGAAGAGTAGCCCCTGCTCGCTGCAACTAGAGAAAGCCCACGTACAGCAACAAAGACCCAACACAGCCAAAGCTAAATAAATAAAATAACTAAATTCATTTTTTTTTAAAATAGCACAGGAATACCCCAGATATGGCAAAAAAAAAAAAAAAAATTGTGAAGGGAATGTATTTTAAAGACTAAAGTTTGGGAAACAGCCTCCTTGGTGTATCTTCTGCTCCTTTCTACCAATTCAGGGACTAGGTGTGCACATAATAGGTTTGCAGTTCAAGTCTGTTGAAAATATAAAGGAGGACCAGAGACAGCAGAAAAGGGAAGCATAGGTTGGGATAAGCTGAAAGCCAATTCCAGAGTGACCTCTTACCACTCCATTCTGAGCAAATGTTTAAATTTTTCTCACTGAAAGCTGAACTGTGAGTGGCTGCAAACCACCAAAGGTCAGGGAGAGCAGACTCTCAGCAGCAAGCCTTCTACCTCTTCACAGACGCACCTGTGGCAGACATTACCAATCGATCGTGGAACTCTTTCCCACAACACCTATCACCCATAACAGCAAGGTGTATGCAAATGTTTCTAACACATGAAAATGTTTTAATAAAATGTGAAGTGACAAAAGCTGTTTTTAACTATTGTGCTGTATCTTTGTATTTTTCCTGTGGGCTACTGCACATCCTGTTTTGGAAATAGGGAACATATAAACACTTGAATAAGGAAAGAAAGCTGCCTCATTCACACATCAATCAGAACTACACAACAACTCATACAATCCTGGAAGTTTAGAAGGTAACTTGGAGACTATCAAATTGGCTTTTTTAAAATTATCATAATCTCTATTGCTGAAGGTGCAGTAAAATAAAAACAATACAAACAAAAGACCCTCAGATATCATTGGTGGGATGTCAACAGCTAATCTATCTAAAAACTAATTTAGCAACATGAATTGAAAGACTGAAAAATAATCATACCCTTAACCCAGGAATTATATTCCTAAGAATCTATAAGAAGTAATCAAAAAAAGAAATAACCAGAGATACAAGAAAAATCAATTCATTGCAATAAAGCCATGGCAGTGAAAAATCACAATAACCTAACTGCTCAAAATTATAGGGGCTTGATTACGCTTTAAAAGGTGTGCCTTTGCATTGAAGTGCTATGCCAACTTCAAAATTCATTCTCAAAGACTATTTAAAGACATAAGAGAAAAATAAGTTTCACCAAAGTGAATTTTATGAAAAAGTAATAATAGGGCTTCCCTGGTGGCGCAGTGGTTGAGAATTTGCCTGCCAATGCAGGGCACACGGGTTCGAGCCCTGGTCTGGGAAGATCCCACATGCCGCGGAGCGACTGGACCCGTGAGCCACAATTACTGAGCCTGCGCGTCTGGAGCCTGTGCTCCGCAACAAGAGAGGCCACGATAGGGAGAGGCCCGCGCACCGCGATGAAGAGTGGCCTCCGCTTGCCACAACTGGAGAAAGCCCTCGCACAGAAACGAAGACCCAACACAGCCATAAATAAATAAACAAATAAAAAAAAAAAAAGTAATAATAAATGATATAGACAAAATGAAACTTCATTTAAAAATCTAAAAAAAAAAAAAAGACATAAGAACATGCTCAAAAGCTCATGTAAAGTGAAAAAAAATCAAGATATAAACCTTTACATTTAGGGTAATCACTTAAGTGGGGTGTGTGTGTGTGTTTACAGGCATGTTAATATGCACTGTAAAAAGATTGGGAGAAAGTAAATTACTGCCATCTTTTCCCAGATGGTTTTTATTTCAATTCTTTATATTTTTCTGTATACTCTAAATTTTCAGTATGAGTTTGAAAATCAAGGTTGGGAGGAAGAGTACTTTCTAAGAATTTTTAGGAGAACTAGTTTTTTTTTTTTTAATTTATTTTTATTTATTTTTGGCTGCATTGGGTCTTAGTTGCTGCACGTGGGCTTTCTCTAGTTGCAGTGAGAGGGGGCTACCCTTCGTTGCGGTGCGCAGGCTTCTCATTGCGGTGGCTTCTCTTGTTGTGGAGGACGGGCTCTAGGCGCCCGGCCTCAGTAGTTGTGGCTCACAGGCTCTAGAGCGCAGGCTCAGTAGTTGTGGCACACGGGCTTAGCTGCTCCGTGGCATGTGGGAGCTTCCCGGACCAGGGCTCGAACCCGTGTCCCCTGCATTGGCAGGCAGATTCTTAACCACCATGCCACCAGGGAAGCCCTAGTTTAGTTTTTTATATCCATAGAGTTTGTTTTATGTTTGGGGGGAAATAGCTTAAGCTTGTGAATATTTTTAATTGAAAGTAAAGGGGTGACAGTAAAAATTGAAAAGATAACCAGTTCTTGCCAGTGCCAAGGTGCCTCAGCCTCCAATACATCCAAAATCCAGCAGGAGGCAGTGTCCCACTTTGAGGAGGGCTAACCTGCTGGATGATCGATTCATTCATGGAGCTCCCTTTTTTGGAGATCTCTGTGATGAGCCTTGAGTAGTAGAAATTAGGAGTAGTTCTAAAGTAGAGCCACTCTGGGAAGTCCCTGGCAGTCGAGTGGTTAGGACTTGGCACTTTCACTGCAGAGGGCGCAGGTTCAATCCCTGGTCAGGGAACTAAGATCCCACAAGCCACGCCACATGGCCAGTAAATAAATAAATAAATAAATAAATAAATAGTAAAGTAGAGCCACACTGCTGATCTTTCACTGCCCCCCTCCCCCGGAATAAGGCATGAGCTCGGAACTGCACCCCAGCAGTGGAAGAGGCTTGGCATGTACTCTGCACCCTCTCTCACCCAGGAACCAAGGGCACACACTAGAAAGAAGTTACCTGGGATCAGAGATACAGTGTTTCCATCCATCCATCCCACAAAGACTTATTGGCACCAACTGTGTGCCAGGTCCTAGAAATACAGCAACGATCAGGATGGACACAGCTCCATCCCCGCCCTCACCGAGCACACAGTCACACATGGAAAGACCGTCGAACAGGAAACAGTGATACAGTATTTGCCATCAGAGCCTCCGGTGGGAGACCCTAGCCAATGTAATGTTCAGCAAAAAACTGAAGGATGACCAGGAGTGGCTATAGGCCGGGGCAAGGAGGGGGAGAAGCCTCTGGACAAGAGGAAACATCATGTGCAGAGGGCGTTAGAAGAGTGAAATTCCACCTGGAGTGTGGCTCCAGGGCAGACAGGCAAGAGACCAGAGAGACGACGACCAGCTCCCAAGGGCACTGAGAAGCTTCTAAGGAGCAAGTGACCTCTGCACTCGTAGAAGTCACTCTGGAAGTCTGTAAAGGACAGACTGGAGTTGGGAGAAAATGTTAGGGTTCCATCTGTGGACAGACCCTTAGCAATGCCCCCATGTCCATCTGCTTCCATGGGGAAGACAGCCCACTATGCTTGTTAGAACTGTGTCCAAAGCAACAGGCAACAGGCCTCATATGGGTTCTTAGAGGCCATCCTTGAATACGTGCTCCAGTACATGGACTTTGATGGCTACCTTGGCCACTCAGAGGCCTTTTATATATCCTTAGTTGAGTTCCAGATCATTGAGAATGACAAATCCCTAATTTGGGAACAAATAAAGGTTATGGTGTGCCAGATTCTACCATTTGTGTTCCAATATCCTTTCAACAACAACCAAACCCCCTGGTTTTGTTTCTTTTTTGTTTGGTTGGTTTTTTTGTTTGTTTTTGTCGTCGTTGTTGTTGTTTTGCTGGGCTCATGGCCACCATGAATAAAAACTCCATTTCCCAGGTGGCTTTGCAGCTGAGTGAGGCCGTATAACTAATGCTCCATCTTGCATCCTTTCCCCCCATCCTTTTGGTTCTGGCCATTGTTGCAGCCACAGGATCTGCACACCAAAGTCTCTGCAGAGATTCTTTCCAGCCATTCTGTGCATGTAAATAATTCAAATGCAAGTGAATTAATGAGCGGAGAGCAACCCTTGACCATGGGGTACTGCAGCCTGTGGGCAAATACTCCCCTCTATCTCATCTTGGGCAAACAATCTCGAGGTGTCCTTCCCACTACTCCTGGACTGAACCCCAGTTGCCAACAGTGGTAACCAACTCAATATGCACCCTTGAATTGGTTTTCTCTCCTTCCCTGCTTCCTCTCCCCAGTTAGCCCATCACAACTTCCTTTGGATCCAGTCCCAAAATAAATCACCTGAACATAAGCCTTTATTTTAGGATCTGCTCTCGGGGTGGCGATGGGGAAGCCAAGTTGACATAACTAAGTTCTGGAAGTAGGACATTAGGGAGGTTTTGCAAGCAACTTCTTTAAAAGTCATTTTAAGGAGCAAGGACATGTACTTTCTTGCCCTTGACCATTTCCTGCTGCCAGGACCGTGGGAGGGATGGCTGGGGCTCTATCTTGCACCAAGAAGAGAGACCCACTCCTTAGGAATGGCAGTGAGCTGGAAGGAACTTGCCCTGAGGGTTTGGCGGCAGAGCTGCTGTACCAGCTCTGGATGCTTATTTATGCCCTTTCAGATGAGAGGGAAATACACTCTATCTTCCTTAAACTATTATTTAAGGCCTCAGTTATCAGCAGCCAACCTATTCTATACCTAACACATACAATCTAAGTGATCATTCACACCCCACGCTACATCCTACGGGACTAGGGAGATTTAAGGCGACAGTACGATCCCTGGACACCCGGATTTCTCATTTTGTTTCAACAAGGAGAAAGTTCTAATTCATCTTTGGGTCAGAACACCGTATATCCTCTTCCAAGCTCCCTTGACAAGCGACTGTGCTGAAAATCCTCAGGACACAGGTAAAGAGCTAATTACCAGGCTCCAGTCCCAAGGCGGCCCCAAACATCTCTCTCATCTTCAAGAAAACTGTCATTTAAACAGCATCTCTGCCAGGGAAACAGAAAGGCTGCCTGTTTCACTCCACAAAGGCCCCACATTTGTCACCCCGCTTTCTGAAGCCAAGAAATCATTATTTTTCCTGGTGCCACTGAGGGAGGTGAAGCAGCAAGGACCCTCCAACTCACCGGCACTCTAACAATACCCAGAGGACCCCTGGCCCCTGCCTCAGTTGCCAAGGTTACCAACGCCCAGGTGATGAAGCCAGCTCAAGGGAACTGGCCCAGGTGTGCTCAGCGAACTGCAAAGTAACTGTAGATATAATCAGAGGTGGCTCTTAGAGCCCGAGATCCTGCAGAAGAGGGTCTTGCCTCGGGGCTGTTATTATTAAGGCAGAGGAAAACAGCAGCTCTGGCAAAGAACCAAATTAACTATATCAGCTGGTAAAATATATTCCAACTTGCTAGTTAATATGGGAGACAAATTCTTCTGAACCATCTCTAAAGGCAAAAACCAGCAGCGTGGGAAGATTGCCAAGGAAACAAAACGCGGTGCTGGGAGATGCAGAAATGGATGGTGATCCTGGCTGCAAACTGCTTTGTGACACTCGGGAAACACCTGCCCTCTCTGAGCTCCACTGATCTTTCTTGTTTTGTAATCTTAGTTTATAGGTAGATTATTTACATGGTTCAACTTCAAATGGTACGAGAATCTCAAGTAAAATATCACTTCTGCCACCTTCTTTCAGCCGCTCGAATCTTCAGAAGCAACCAATCTTATCAGTTTCTTATGAACCTTCCAAAAATATTTTATGCATACAAAAGCACACGCGCGCGCACACACACACACACACACACACACACATCTATATTCTTTTCCCTTTTTTTAACATAAATAGTTGCATACTATACCCTGTGTTCTGCATCTAGTTTTGTTTTATTTTTCACTTAGGGTTACAGCCGATATAGAGAGTGTTTTCATTCTTTTTTAGAACTGCATATTGCTCCATTGTATGAAGGCACCAAAATGTATTTAACAAGTCCCCTCTTGATGGACATTCAGGTTACTTCCAGCCTTTTGCTACTGCAGGGCCGCAGTGAACAACATCATGCATAGGTTAATTTGCACATGTACAATCTCTCTGAATATGTTCCCAGAAATGGAATGGATGGGTCAAAGAGTGTATGCATTTGCAATTTTGATAGACAATGTCAAATTGCCCTCCAGAGGAAGTGAACCAGCACTGCCATTATCAGCGTATAAAAGTTGAGTCTCAACTTCCTCATTTATGAAGCTGATAATGTATCCTCAAGCTCTGCCAGTCAGAAGATAATATGGTCACAACTTGACATAGTTAGGACAGAAATCATAAATTGGAGGTCCACAGGCCAAATATGCCTTGCACACCTATATTGATTGGTCCACACAGCACTTCTTAAATTGAGCCAACATTAAAAAATCCAAAAATTTCTCACTTAAAACAAATCTGATTTCTGGCTTCTCTTAAAAAATCAAGTCTATTTACTCTCAGCTTGCATTCCTGCAGGGCAATACGATGCAATCACTGATTAGCAGCTGCCCTCCTTGCGCAAGCTCTCCAAGGAGCCACTGTCTCCACCACTCCCTATTGTCTTCCCAACCACGAGTGCGAGTTTCAGTTACCGATGATCATCCCACCTGCGCTGTTACTTTCCTTACAGTAGAGAAACAGCCCTCTATAACCATGTGCCTATCAGAAGTAAGAGCAAAACACTGGGCTGATGTGGCAGAAAATGGCTAATTCCAGTGTCCTTTCTTGCCTTCTTCCTCCTGATAATAGAAACCCACCCCCACCAAGCTTGAGCTGTGCCCAAGGCTAGATATACCCTTTTCCAGGCTCCCAGCAGCCAACTGTGCCCACATGACTCAGGTCCAGGCTCTAGGACATGAGCTAAAGTGATGTGTGCAATTCCCAGGTCATATCCTTTGAAAACGAAATGTCTCTCCCTCCACTTCCTGTCTCTTTTCCCTTCCCAACATGGGATGAGCCATGGGGATAAGACAACCTCCACCATGAGATGCAGACACCACCCTGGGTGGGGCCAGAGCAAAGAGAGAGAAACCCCTGCATCCCAGGACGATGTCAGAGATTACGGCAAATGTCTACCTGGGACCTCCTGCCCACATCAGGATGGTGAAATGAGAAAGAAAAAACTGTCTATCTTGTTTGAGCCACTGGACCTTGGGGTCGCCATGATTCAGCCCCTCTCTTGGTCCCAAAGATGGAGAGAAAGCATGTTTCTTTGTGAATGGGAAGAATATTCCCAGATGTTGAACATGAAAACACGGAACTGCTTCACCATGTACATTTCCGGCCTGGCCCCCAGGCCCCTGAGTTTGTAGAGTGTCCATCCCTACGTCCAGTACCATCAGTGAGGGTCTTACTGGGGAGCCCATTCCAAAGTGCCATCTAACATATTCAACGTCAACTTCAATGACTTTGCTTCGAAACAGTCAGAAAAGGCTGAATTATTTGATAATTCATGTTGAGACAACTGAGAAGCTATTGGGATGTGGCCATGGAGCCCTAATTCACACTAGCGCTAAAATAAATTCCAAATATCAAAGAAGAAGAAACCACAGAAGCACCAGAAGAAAACTTGGGTGACTTTTTTCTACAGTTTTGGAGAGGAAAAGGCCTAACCCCCCTACTCAAACCCACACACCAACCCCGACCTTCAGCCCCAACTAAGCCAAAGCAGAAA
This sequence comes from Eschrichtius robustus, assembly GCF_028021215.1. NCBI lineage: Eukaryota > Metazoa > Chordata > Mammalia > Artiodactyla > Eschrichtiidae > Eschrichtius > Eschrichtius robustus. Next base: position 5,550,993 of record NC_090837.1, read on the forward strand.
AACCTCCAGGTCATAGTTTGCCAACCTCTGTTCTAGAGCATCGGGAATGAATGAGCACGGATGAAGCCCTCCCAGCATTTGTAAAGGCAGACCCAGATCCTGGGCCTGGAGACGCAGCTGCCACCTTGCTTTGCCTGGGCCCCTCCTGGCTGCAGCTCCACCGGAGCATACTACCTCTATCCTCTCTGGTGCCCCAGGGCCCTACCTAGCTACAGCTGGCAGAATAATGACCCCCCGAAATGTCCTCGTCCTAATCCTCAGAACCTGTAAAGTTACTTTACATGATAAAAGTGACTTTGCAGAGGTGGTTAAAGTTCAGGATTTTGAGGGACTTCCCTGGCGGCGCAGTGGTTGAGAATCCACCTGTCAATGCAGGGGACACAGGTTCGAGCCCTGGTCCGGGAAGATCCCGCATGCCGGAGCAACTAAGCCCGTGTGCCACAACTACTGAGCCTGCGCTCTAGAGCCCGCAAGCCACAACTACTGAGCCCGGGCGCCACAACTACTGAAGCCCGCGTGCCTAGAGCCCGTGCTCCACAACAAGAGAAGCCACCGCAATGAGAAGCCCGCGCACTGCAACGAAGAGTAGCACCCGCTCACCGCAACTAGAGAAAGCCCGCGCAGCAACGAAGACCCAACGCAGCCAAAGATAGATAGATAGATAGATAGATAGATAAATACTAATTGTATTTCTATAAACTACAAATAAACAATTTGAAAATGAATTAAATTAATTTTTTTTTTAAGTTCAGGATTTTGAAATGGAGAGATCATCCTGGGTTATCCAGGTGGCCCCATGTAATCCCAAGGGTCCCTATAAGAGAGAGGCAGGAGGGTCAGAGTCAGAGAGGAGATGTGACGATGGAAGCAGAGGTTGGAGTGATGCACTTTGAAGATGAAAGAACGAGCCACAAGCCAAAGAAAATGCAGGCGCCTCTAGGAGCTGGAAAAGGCAGGGAAACAGATTCTCCCCTGGATCCTCCAGGTGGAACACTGTCCTGCTAACATGCTGATTTTAGCCCTTCAGACCATTTCAGACTTCTGACCTCCAGACTAGAAGATGATAAATCTGTGCTATGTTAGGCCACTAAGTTTGCAGTAATTTGTGACAGCACGAATAGGAAACTAATACATGAGCCCGAAGGTTTCCCCAACAGCTGCACCCAGGGCCATGAAGGCAAACTTACCCCACAATTCCCTGAGATGGTTGTGTCTTTCCACATCTGGTCCCATCCCACCATAAACCATTAACAAATTCACAAATACCAGGGTTTCACATCCAGATTACATGTCCCAAGCCACCTCTCGCACCTGGCAGGGACACTAAAATCCTTGGTCACACCACATGTCTGGCTTCTGGTTTGCAGACTGTGCCTTTGTACCCATATCTCAGATGCACACTGACTGCAAAAATCATCCTGAAACCATCCATTCATTCTTTCTTGCAATAACTGTTTATTGGCCAACAACTAAGGGCCGGGAACTGTTCTAGGTGCTGAAGTTACACCACGGAACAAAACTACTCTGTGTGTTGGAAATATCGCCGTGAACAAACACAGATGGTCCTTGCTCCGTGCCAGGTCCTAAGAACCTTACACATAAGAGCTTATCACTGATCACAGCACCCTTACAAGGATAAGTGTTGTTATTATTAGGCCTATTGTACAAATGAGGAAACTTAGGCGCACAAAGATTAAACAGCTTTGCACAGTATCACAAGCAGTTTGCTTTTATCCACCTCCCTACACCATCCAGCAAGAAAGGACCCGCTTACATTAAGTTTTCATTCCACTCTGTGCTGCCTTCCATGTCTGGAGGGTACGGAGACATGATATAAGGAAAATCTGACCTCAAACTGGGGGGATCAGTGTCCCCACAGATGTAAAATCGCCACCGTCAATTCCACAGGATAATGCACAAAAGCAAACTCGGTTGTTTGGTTGAGGAGAGAAGGAGAGGGTAGTTGTAAGTGGAAAACTGCTGGGTAAAAGCTTCCCCTGCTGTGAGCTATTCAATTCATTCATTAAGGATGAAACAGACTCCAATCCACTCCATCCCTAAGGTGCCCAGGAGGCCAGTTGATTGCATCTGAGGGCACTAGGCTCTGCAAGGGGCTTCCCAATCGACTGTCAGCCTGCTAGAGTCCCTCCCTGACCTCTTAGCTGAATCCAAGGGTCAGAAAGTCAAATGCCTGCAGGAACCAGACAGCAACAGTGAAAGAACAGAGACAGCCAACGCACTTGCTTGCATATTAAATACATAAGAATGATCTTTACTTCTACTAAAATGTTCTTATTGTTCTCGAAACACACAGCTCTCTGGAATTACCTCTCGTTTTTGACAGAGTCTGAGAAACAGAGAAATCCTTTGAGAAAAGGATCCTTTAAGAAAAACTATGGTTCAAGGAGAATTATGAATGGTAAATGACAGCCTCAGTGCAAAAGACAAGATGGGGTGCTGGTGACCGCAGCAAAGTGTGAGCCCATGCCTTGTCCAAAGGGGTGCGAACTAGTCAGCGCCACTCCAGGAGTCTGTTTCCAAGTGAGATTGCAGGGCCAGTGTTTGCAGAGCTTCCTCTGTTTCAGGACAGACCAAAACTTCAGATATTTATGAGCAATGATCTAGTTTTTGTTTAAGTGGGCACCTATGTTCTTTTTCAGACATTCCATAAGCAAAACGAAATATGTCTATTGGTCAGATTCAGCCCAAGGGGGCATCATTTTGCATCTTTGGCTTAGGAGAAATAAGGGCCATGGATTACGGAAGCAAATTCCAGTGTCCAGGAGCACATACAACCCTCCTTCCTGGCCTTCCTCTGGTTTGAGAAATCTCCCATTCAGCCTCCGTACAACTCAGATATTCTGAAATCATTACAAGTTTGTGCAATGTCATTCTTTCAATAAAATCCATTGGTTAACCGCATAGCTAATAACAATTTGATTTCTCTACACTCGTGAGGCATTGCATATTAATAAATTTAGATAATACATCCCGATTTGGGGTTGAGGAAATATGGTCATGGTATACATGAGTTTGCCTCTCCACCAACGAAATGAGCAGCATTTCTCTCTATCTTTCAGCTGACCATTGAAGTCCAATTTAATGGACCAGACCTTTGAGTCAGACGATGATATTAGAGCAGCTAAGACCAGCTGGTACACAGTCCCATTCTAAGCACTAGGATAGAAGCAAGAGAAATATAATAGTGCATTTCAGGTCCATGAAAAAGGACCTGTCACTCTGGGTAACTCACTCTGAATTTTCTGGAAGTCAGTCAACAGTGATCTGAGAAAGTCTTTCTTACATCATTTTGCAGGAAAGAAAGAAAAAAATGGGCAATGAAAACAGTCACAGAATGTAAGGCAGGATCTATCTTTGCCCCTAAAACACCTGGGCCAGGAACCTCTTTCTGGGCTGATGTCTTTAGTCAGGGTTCTCCAGAGAAGCAGAACCAAGAGGAGATATATAGATACATAGAAAGATTTATTCTGAGGGATTGGCTCACGTGATTATGGAGACCATGATCTGCCACCTGCAAGCTGGAGGCCCAGGAAAGTTAATGGTGTAGCTCCAGTCCTGAGACCCAGAAGCACCGATATCCGAGGGCTGGAAAAGACAGATGTCCCAACGCAAGCAGAGAGAGCAAATTCACCCTTCCTCTGCCTTTTGTCCTATTCAGGCCCTCAACAGATTGGATGATGCCCACCCTTATTGGCGATGGAGATTTTCCTTACTCAGTTCACCAATTCAAGTGTTATGTTAATCTCTTCCAGAAACATCCTCATAGACACACCCAGAGATCACGTTTTAGCAGCTTTGGAAATCCCTTTGCCCCAGTCAAGTTGACACATAAAATTAACCATCATAGGAGCCAACAGGTAGAAGTTGCAAATTCACAGGGCCGCCAAAGTAGGAAATAAGACGTTCGGCCAAAGCAAACATTTTACTTCTCGAAGTGAGGTATGCGAACCACAATGGCAGGGAAGGTGACTGTGTAGGACACAGTATTATTTTAGGTGGTGGACAAGGGAAATTTTTAACACATATATTTATTTTATTTATTTTAATATGAGTGAGACAGAAATATAACTAGCACAACAAACCAGGATGAACAAAGCAGTAAGATTTACAACTTGGGACAAAGCTAAGCTTGGCACTTAAGTTTAAAAACAAGTGGGTTGGGACTTCGCTTGTGGCGCAGTGGTTGGGAATCCGACTGCCAAGGCAGGGAACACGGGTTCGAGCCCTGGTCTGGGAGGATCCCACATGCCACGGAGCAACTAAACCCATGCGCCACAACTACTGAAGCCCACGTGCTACAACTACTGAAGCCCGCGCGCCTAAAGCCCGTGCTCCGCAACAAGAGAAGCCACCGCAATGAGAAGCCCGCGCACCACAACGAAGAGGAGCCCCCGTTCACCGCAACTAGAGAAAGCCCACACACAGAGCAACGAAGACCCAATGTAGCCATAAATAAATAAATAAATAAATTTTAAAAAATTTTAATTAAAAAAAAGTGGGTCAATTTCAAGAGAAATATTAAGAAGTCATAGTAGCGTTGGTATATGGTGACAAGGTCATTAGGAAGTAACAGCAGCTTGGGAAACACTGAAACTAATTCAAGTAATGATACACTCCAGGGACCAAGACTCACTTTGAGAAAACCACAGAATCTCGCCTAAGGCTTGCACACAGCTGGAGCTCAAAAAACGTCGACCAAACATGTAAATGCGTGATGGCAAAGTGACCAAAAGAAACAGATCCCGGGACACCAACACCAACTCTGATCTCTCTGTCCTAGCTCCATCCTGGTTGGCACAATGTCTTCTGTGATTATCAGTGGCTTCTGCCAAGTTAGCCTGCAAACACGGCTCATTCAAAAGGGAAGAGTAATTTCTGTGGTTATGAGAAGCCCTCCCCTAGGACAGTGGCTGCTGAGTGCGCAACCGAGTGAAGAGATGGTCTCCTCTGGGTCGACAGGATTCATCAAGAACTGACCAGAAGATGCCGCAGGAAGCTCGACCCGAAGCCATAAGGATGGCCAGACACATCCATCCTCTCTCGTAACCTTTGGATTCTAAATCTCAGCTCCTACCGGTATACGTGTCCTCATAAATCTAAACGAACCTGAATCATCAAAGTGACAAGTCTCCGTGTGCCGCCTTCCCCCCATAAACAAGCAAGATTTATCCCTTCCCAGGGCTATTATCCAGGCACATTTATCTTTATTTCTGTGCGTAAGTAATGGGCGCAATGCCTCTGTTGACAAGTCCCGGGGGATTCATAACAGAAACTGTGGATGAAGGGCTCCTTAGGCTTCTCTCCCTCCCCATTCTCAGCGAATTTTTCAAACCAAGGAAAGAGAATTTCATTTAAAAAACCAATGACTCGAGGGACTTCCCTGGTGGCGCAGTGGATAAGACTCCGCACTCCCAACGCGGGGGGCCCGGGTTCGATCTCTGGTCAGGGAACTAGATCCCACATGCATGCCGCAACTAAGGAGCCGGGCTGCTGCAACTGAGACCCAGCGCAACCAAATATATATATATAATTTTAAAAAGAAACCTGATTGTATTGTCCACATGATTAAAGGCTTCTATTAAAAAAGAAGACCAGGGCTTCTCTGGTGGCAGAGTGGTTAAGAACCCACCTGCCAACGCAGGGGACACGGGTTCGAGCTCTGGTCCAGAAAGATCCCACATGCCGTGGAGCAACTAAGCCCGTGCTCCACAACTACTGAGCCTGCGCTCTAGAGCCCGCGAGCCACAACTACTGAGGCCGCATGCCTAGAGCCCGTGCTCCGCAACAAGAGAAGCCACCGCAATGAGAAGCCCACGCACCACAACGAAGAGTAGCCCTCGCTCGCCGCAACTAGAGAAAGCCCGCGCGCAACAACAAAGACCCAATGCAGCCAAAATAAATAAATTAAATAAATTAAAAAAAAAAAAAGACCAATGGCCCGTGTGAATAGCATTGTTCCTGGGTTCCAACTCGACCCAGTGACAGATTTCCAGTGTCCAGGAGGCTGACAACATTCTTCTGCTTTTCTCTAATTACTTAATCTGGTGAACATTACTGAAGCTACCACAGGTCAAAGCTAAGGAGAAGCTCTATGCCAGGCAGCCCTGTGGCCGGGAGGCGGGCCCACTCTGAAATGCATCATTTCCTTAACTAATTTTTACCAGACACCTATTGTATGCCAGGGGCTCCAATAACACACTGAGAAGGCAGGTTTCCAAGTCAGACAAGACCCTCATTCTCATCTAGTGGGAAGAGATAAAGCATCAACAAGTGGACAAATGAGGTTCTTTCAGAAAATGGATAAATGCAAAGACAATACGATAGGATGACAGGGCTGTAAGACAGAGCGATGGGGAAGCCAAGCTCACTCCCACCCCAGGGGCTTTGCCCTTGGTCTTCTCTCCGCCTGGGACGTCACGGGCACAGTCACCCTCATAACGCACGGCTGGCACCCATTCCGAATGGATGGAGTACTTGCTGGCTGGTCAACACTGGACCACACGTTTGTAAAGATACAAATATCTCCCCCGGCCTGGACAGGTCTTCCCCATGGATTTTGCCAAGGCTGGCTCCTTCTTCCCATTCAGAATTCAGATTCGATGTCACCTTTCAGAGAGGCCTTGGCTGAGCATCTTAGCACTGACCCCCACATCTCAGTTACTCTCATTCCCGTTATCCTGTTTCATCATCTTCACGGCATCTTCCAAAGATGGCGGCAATACATCTCCCGTCTGGCACGCTCTTCTACAATGTAATCTTGTCATTCCTTCCACCGAGAGGTTAGGCCTATGTCCCCTCCCCTTCAATCTGCGTGAGCCTGTGACAGCTTTGACCAGTAGAGTACAGCGCAAGTGACGCTGTGTGACTTTGGAAGCAGGGACCTAAAAGGCCATGCAGGTTGCCTCCAACTTGGAGCCCAGAGGCCACCATACTGTAAGGAAACCCAATCACATGCAGGGGCTACTGAAGATACTCTGACCAGCAGTCCTAGTCTTCAGGTCACTCCAGCCGAGAGCATTGGGGCGGTGGTGGAGGGGGGGGGGGGGACAGACATGTGAGTAATGGAGCTGTCAGTGATTCCTGCCCCTAGCCATCAAGTCACCCCCAACTTTGCAGACTTCCAGCTGAGGCCCCAGGCACTGTGGGGCAGAAATAGTCAACCCCACTGTGCTCTGGTCACATTTCCAACCTGCAGAACCCGGGACTGTAAGAAAATGGTTGTTATAAGACACTTAGTTTGGGGGTAATTTCTTATGCAGCAAGAGTGCCTGGAACATGGCATTTACCGCTAAATGAAAGCATCTCATTCGTTTGTTGATTGTCTGCTGCACCCACGAGGCGCAACATCCCATGCGGCAGGAACTGTGCCTGTTTTGTACACAGTCCCTTGAACAGTGCCTAGCACACAAGAGGCTCTCAATAAACATTTCTTGAGCAACTAAAAAGGGAAACAATGGCAAAAACGTGCACAGTTGGAAAACTGTAGTATTAGTGTCCTATGGCTGCTTAAATAACAAACCAACAAATGGTTGGTTTAAGCCAACAAATGGTGGCTTAAATAACACACATTTGTTCTCTTAATGCTGGAGGCCAAAAGCCCAAATCAGCATCATTGTGCCAAAATCAAGGTGTCAGCAGGGCCACACTTCCTCCGTGGGCTCTTGGGGAAAATCTGTTCCTGCCTCTTCCAACTTTAGGTGGGTGGGGCGTTCCTTGGCTTGTGGCCACATCACACCAGTTTCTGCCTCTGAGGTCACATGGCCTTCTCTTCTGTCTGTCTGTTAAATCTCTCTCTGCCTCCTTCTCGATAAGGACACTTGTGATGGCATTTAGGGCCCGCCCAGGTATCTAGGATAATCTTCCCATCTCAAGAGCCTGAACTTAATCACCTCTGTAAAATCTTTGCCATATAAAGTCACATTCACAGGTTCCAGAAATTAGGATCATCTTGGGAGGGGAGGGGACATTACTCAGCCTAGGACACCATCCAAGAAAGCAGATCCAGCTCCTGGCAACACAGCAGGCGCCCGGAGAACCCTCCACATGCACATCTTCTACCCACGGGGCTCTGCTAGCACCGCACCTGTGGCAGATGTCACACCCAGAAATGCAGAACCTCTGTATGTTTAGAGAAGCCGGAGCAGAGATTAAAGCGTGCAAAGAAGAGCCAGCTTGGCTGTTTATTCTCCCTCCACTGACCTTTAAAGCAAAAACAGGGAGCCTCCAGGTATAAGATGCACAAGGATAAGGTTGAAGCATGTGAAATGCCTGCTCTGTGACCATTTTTTTACCTACAAGAACTGCAGTTTCTAATCAGTCCCAGGCCTGATGATGACAAAGATCTCCAACTTCTGCCCCCTTCAGCCCACTTGTCAGAACTGCTGCCAAGATGCAGAAATCCCCCCAAAAAGGTAAAGCAAAGGTAAATGAGCAGCCCTCAATAGCCATGAACCAGCTGCACGATCTAGTTGCCCTGATTTTCATTTTCACTCTTGGAAAGGGTATAATGGCGGCGAGGGGACGGGACATGGTAGCTCTAAAGGCAGCTGCCAATAATATGTAAATGAATGAGCATTGCTGTGTTCCCATTAAACTTTATTTACAAAAACAGGCTGGGGGCCGGATTAGGCTCACAGGTTGTAGTTTGCCAAACTCATCCCTAAGTCCAAGCTTTCACCTTCCAACCTCGCTGGCGATCAAACCTTCAGAACAAGCTTTGCAGCATCTCCCACACACCTGACCTTCCTCAAAGCGCAGCTGATGCTTCTGCATTTCCTTCACTGAGGCTGTATTAAAAATATATGAATCCTGTGGATTGACACACTCCTTCTTTTAAAAAAATGCTACTGTGATTTCCAAACTACCTCCCTGTTTCCTGGCATGGCTGTCAGAGAGAAAAGAGCAGCAGTTCCTGAAGCCAGCCTCCACCTCCCTGCAGCAAAAACTAACCATTCTTCAGTTTCAGCAAGATCTTTGGGGCGGGATGACAGATGCCGGGACGTGAATGAAGCGACTGACCCAGCATTGCTTCTGTGACTCCCAAGCGATGAGAAATTCAAATGCGGGTGTAAAGAAAAGCACACACAACCAGATGACTTAAAACTCGGTGATGAAGGTTGACAACGGCAGCCTAAGACAGCACCCAGGTAAACGTGCTAATTGTTCCCCAGCATCAGACACTGGTTTCATCAAACCCACAGTCAGTTGCTGTGACAACTTCAACCAGAATATGTCCTTTCGGGGCCACCTTTTCATCTTGACTTGTTGAAAGATGTTATTTTTCCCTCAGACATATCCACTCTCAAGAACATCTCATTTCACCAGTGTTCAAACCACCCCTGTAAGAGAGAAATAAAGTAAAAAGGGAAAGAAAGAGAAAGGTCAGAGACCTCACTCCCAGGCCCTGGCTCCCGCGTGGCAGCCTCCAAGGTCCAGACTCCAGAAGGTACCCAGGGTGGACCGTTTTGACTAACTGTTGAACAAGAGAAGACCCTTCCATACCATGAAGCTGAACCCAAGGGAGCAATTGTTAGACGATAAAAAGAAAAGGCATCTGTATGCGGGAGGATCAATTTGCACACTTTTCCATTTCATTACAAGAGTCTTCTGTGGATTTTTGACAGTCACCTTGAACAGAATTAGAGACAGAACTGATAACTGCCTAAAGCCTACAGAACAGCCACGCCACCCCCGTGGGCAACCGTGGCTTGACAGCCCCCCGCCAACACACACGCACTCTCATACACACTCACACACACACACACACACACTCTCACACACACTCTCACACACTCTCACACACACACTCACACACACACTCTCACACACACACTCACACACTCTCACACACTCTCACACACACACTGTCACAGTTTGCTCTGCAAGCTGCTACCCCTCCCCTTGGCCCCCACTTTGGTTCTGAACTAGGGATGGGGGGTGGCCAAGGTGGGGACTCGTCACGTGGACCTCCGCCAACCCCACTGAAACGCAAAGTGATGCCCCAGCCTGCTCCCCGCATTTCCACGCGTTCCATCGCATCAGAGAGGATGAGGGCTCCGTGTCATTTCCTTGCCATCGTTCCCACCTTTTAAAAGTAGGAAGAGGGACTTCCCTGGCAGCCCAGCGGTTAAGAATCTGCGCTTCCACGGCAGGGGGCACGGGTTCGATCCCTGGTCGGGGAACTAAGATCCTGCGTGCCACGTGGTGCGGCCAAAGATCATTAAATTAATTAAATAAAATTAAAGCAGGAAGAGATGTGTAAGCACACTCCCAGGCCCCAGGAGAGGGGGAAATGCACTTAACCAAAAACGTAATTCCATCTCTGATTCCAGTGCCCCTGAAGGGATAAAGGACAATCTCCCCAGGTCCTTTGGGGGTGACAGGTACAGAGATGCCCCTGGCAGAGTGTCAGCTCGCTCAGCTGGCAGGCAAAACTAACCCCTTACAAGCAAACACCTCGAGGAAACATCTGCTGCTTTCAGGTCTAACCTGGCTGAGCAGAGTGGACAGAGCCTGGTCTAAGTTCACTTCAGAACTTTCCCAAACGAGCTGTCCCCCTGGGGTCACCTACAAGGCTTTGACTTTGCCCTTCTTCCCAAAGTTACTTTTGGTCTCTTGCTCCTTCCCTCCATCCCTTCTTTCTCCCAAGCTCCTCGTGTGGGCTACGACCCGCAGAAACAAGGACGAATACAAAGTTGTAGGAGACAGCCATGCCAAGCGCAAATGCCAACGTCAGACCCAGGTTCAAATCCCAGCCCCGCCACTTCTTGGCTGGGTGACCCTGAACGGGTTATATTATCTTTCTATGGCTCTACAATGGAGGTAATAATAGTACAACCTCAGGAGATTATTATGAGGATGGACGGTGAGATGCGTATGTGCTTAGAGCCTTGCTCAATATAAAGTGATTATCATCACCATCATCGTTATTATTATTTGATTAACACGTGTTGGGTAAGTAACCAACTACTCCTTGTGAGGGACCTAAATGGGTGCCGGGCACATAGTGAATGCTCCGTTAAGTGTGAACTCTGGTTATTTTCATCACGAATGGCCAGGCTACAACAGGGACACGGCCATCCTAAGAAGACAGGTGCAGTGCTCAAGAAACACAGAGGTGAGAGTGTTTAATTCTGCCTGGGAAGGAGGGGGTCAGAGGTGGCCTCCCCCAGGGGGTCATTTTGTCTGCCAAGCTTCTTCGTGATTACAGATGGATTTTTCAAAATCAGACAGCTCACAATGCCACCTCGGCATCTCGCAGGGGAGGCCAGCTGCCCCTGCCTAGCTCCACGGGGCTCCACACACAGAGCGAGCGGATTTCTCTAAGCTGCTTTCATCTCCTGGTGAAACCTCTGAGTTCTTAGGAATGTCACTATTTTTACAACTGTCCCAGAGGGCTGGATGGGGATCTGATGGCACATTTCAAGAAAAATTGGACCAAAGAAAGCTTTTCCTGAGGGAGCGCGCAGGGCAGAGGAGGACCTTGGGACTCATTGTTCGGGAACCAGGTGGAAGGACTACGAATATCAAGCCAGGAGGCAAACATTCCAGGGAGAGGAGTCCCCAGTGATGGGCAGGGGTACCTCCATGCTTCCATGGGAGGCGGGACGAAGACAATCACCCTGAAACAAAGTTTAGCTCAACAGAATCAGATGCACACCCTCTGGACTTCCAGCCTCTCTGCAAAGCAAGTACGTGAGCCTTGAAGACATTCTGGCCATTCTGAACATCACGAGAACAACGCACCCAGTCCGTTGGCCCGGTGTGTTGAGGTGCCATCTTTGTTCTATGTGAACTTGCCCCGTGGCCATAGCTGATTGGACCAGGGCTGGACATCTGACTCCAGGTGAGCCAATCAGATTCCCTCTCCCGGGCATGTGGACTTGAGACCCAGAGACAGGGAGTGTGGGTCTCTGTGGGAAGCTGGAACAGAAGCTGTGAGGCAACCACGTCCTGCCAGGGGGACCAGCGAACCGGGTGAAAAGCAGGCCCTGGAGAGGGAAGAGAAGGAAAGCAAGGGTGCGGAGAGGAGCAGGGGAAAGTGACAGGGGATTCTGGTGACTCTCCATTTCCTAACCTCCAGGCCCTTCCTGAGGCCCAGCTGGGTGCACTCTGCCCTGAGGCTTCACAAGACAGCTTTTGTCTTGCCTTGGTTTCTGTGCCTTAGCACCCAAGAGAATTTACTACAACTCTGGCCAGTCAACAATGCGAATTCTACCTCGTTAGGTAGTGAGCGCACCAGCAGTTGGAGTATTCTAGAGGAATATGCCTCTCTGTAAGAAGGCTGCACACATAACTCTCCTAAATTAAGGAGGTTGAATTTAGCACATCCTAGGAATCCTTCCAGAAAATTCTAGAAAACTTGAGGTCATACTAGAGGCCTTTAGACCAGTTATGGCGCAGAGATGTGTTTCAATTTGCTGTTGTTCTTTGGTTTGGTTTTGTGCACCCACTATTTTTTTTTTTTTTTTCATCGTAATTCATTGTAAAATTGGAAGGTTTCACGTGAAAATCCAAGTGTGTGGTCTTTTGGAAAAAGTCAGCGCCTGTATTCCTACGTGGAACCGACTAGCTAGAGCTGACCTGTCCCCACCGCTTTCATCTAGGGCACATTGTCTCCAGTTCGCCACAGCCCTCTCCATTCCCTGTTGTCCCACCAGCCCGGAGTCTGGGTTATCAGTTGCTTTGGCAAGCTTACACTTGTTGTTTTTCCTAGAGTAGAGAAATATTTCTCTGTACCCAGCTTCCCATCCAAACAAGAATCAAAAGGTAGGCAGAGAGCAGCAAATTTCTTCCGCCCAGCCTGACTCTCTCCCTTACATTCTTGCCTGAGCCCTGCAGGTATTTGAGTTTGCAATCCTTGGTTTAAGGCTCATGTAGCTGCTTCCAGCAAGGGACCTAGATACAACTATACCTGAAGGCCCATTCTTGATGAAAAATCTCAAGTCACAAAATACATTCCCAACCAGTTATTTTTTTCTAAAACGCTTTTTCGTAGTATTTAATATTGAATTTAAAAACTAGCTGCGTTCAGCCCAAATTAAAGATACTTTTTGATACTTTCAAAACCAGTCTCGCTTTCTGAGCCAAATGCACTACGTCTTAAGCAGCAAGACCCTCACCTCCATGCCATTCAATTCTCAAACTCCCAGGCCAGCCCCAGGAAGATACCTGTGCCCTACTGAAATCTGTTGAAACAGGCAGTGTGTAAATAAAGAAATCAAAGGAGACCCCACTCACTCTTGAGCGTTGCTACTGCACTTAGTGCTAGATTAGCAATTGTTGGAAATGCTCTTGTCTTTGTAGACAGAGAAACCTCATTAAACGTTACTACAAAATCAAATAAGGAGACGGAGGCATTAAAGCAGGAAATGCTGAAAGGTCACCTTGGGAACTGATGGCATGTGATGCTGGGCTTCTTAATGGAATAGATGGAGACCCAGATTTCCAGGAAGTAAAGGGTGAGGACAGCCATGGCCGTTTCCCCAGCAGATTTCAGGGGGAACCCTTCAGGATCGTGAGTGTGGATGTGTTTAACTGTGTTTTCTTAGATTCACAGTTTTTGTCTATTTGGCATCCATTCATTACACAGCCAATGATATTAACTATATTTTCTTATTTTCTATATTTTTGATGTTCCGGCATTTGGAAGCCTCACAGACCTGGGCAGAGGCTGCCTCTAGGACTGGCTGATTCCTAGAGATGGTAACAGCCTGCCATGAACACACCTTTCATTCACAAACCAACCAATCCCGAGTCCATACCCCCAGTGACCTCCTTATCTAACTCTCACACCAGGCCAGTATTGCCCCCGCCCTCAGTCATCCCAGGGCCAGGTGCCAGGCCACTAGAGACAAGCTCTGCAGCCCAGAACCCACGGGAACTCCTCCAACTAGCCAATCCCAAACTGTTTACTCTGCCCTGCCTGACCTTTCCCGTGGAAACCCCACTAACGGCTCTCAGCTTTCTTCCTGCTCCTCTTTGCCTCCTGGCCACCCTGGTGCTTCCCCCATGGCCCTGCATGCCATGTGGTGGCCCCGTCTCTCTGTGCTCTGTGAATATAATCAACTTCTTCCTTTTAAGCATCATTCTCGTCTCTTCCTGTGGCCTCACCGGCTTCACTCCATCATATCCAACACCTACGTTCGTAGGACAAGTTGGGATGATGTTTCTGAAACATAAATCACTGTGTTTGCTGGGCCCAGAGCATCCTTCTCACTCTCAGCACCCCCTTTCCCGTCCAGTTTTCTGGGCCTCCTGTGTTCACTGCCTCCGGGAAGGAGGGACCTAAAGAGAGCTGAGCAAAGAAGAATGGATGCTCAGCCTTTGAGTTTCAAAAGCCTGTGCCTCACGGGGCGCACTCAGGACTCTTGTGTTTAGACAAAAGATTTGATAGAATACGTAATGAGCAAGAGTGAAGCTTCCTGCCTGGACACGGAGTGGGTTCCCCCGGCTAGGGGGAAGGGAGAGGGGAAGGGGACACAAGGAGGGTGTGAGGTCAGCAGGGCCCAGGACCAGGGCATCCAAGGAGCCAGAGAAGGTCTGATAAGCACAAGATAGAACATCGAGGTAACTACTTCTGCCAAAAACAAAACGACTTGACATTTTCTTTATGCAACGGGGACTTAATTGCAGGTAAATGAGCCAGTTTTCTGCAGGCTCCTGAAATATCAGGACTAGTTTATCAGGGACCTCATCCACGGCTCTCACGTTCTGGTCCCCCCCCTTCCTGTGATGGCCACAGGGACACATTGCCCAGACCCCCCTGCCATGAGGGCCTTGTTGCCCCAGCTGCTGTGAGTATGGTCTACACACAGCCTTAGCCCACAGAGCCCAAGGTCACACCTATTCCCTGGGTGACCCACAGCTAATGACCGATGGAGGCCAGGGGTGTGAAAGCTGAGCCATCTCAGCCCAATGCGGACACTGCTTGTGTCCCCCTGAAATTCATATGCTGAAATCCTAGCCCCCAGTATGATACTATGAAAAGGTGGGGCCTTGGGGAGGTGATTAGGTCACGAGGGTGGAGCCCCCATGAATAGGAGTACTGCGCTTCTAAGAGCTTGCTCTGCTCTCCATCTTATGAAGATACAACAGGAAGGTGGCCGTCTGCAAGCCAGGAAGTGAGCCCTCACCCAGAACCAGGCTGGCACCCTGATCTCAGACATCCAGCCTCCAGATCTGTGAGAAATAAATGTTGTTTAAGCTGCCCAGTCGATGGCATTCTGTTATAGCAGCCAAAACTGACTAAGACAACTCCCTCTTATTAACTACCTGCCTGGCCCCCAGGCTGGTAACCACTGGTTTACGGCAAAGGTGAGGTTTAAGTGGCACTAAGTCCTTTATGAGCTATGTGACCTGGGGGTGAGGGTGAAGGAGGAAGTCTGGGGTCCAGGTAGCTGGTTAGTAAGAGGGAGATGTCACAGGTTAGGTTCCCCAGGAAGAAGACTGTGATGGAGGGAAGAGTGAAGGATGGTTATTGGGGTGTATCCTTGGGAGGGCACCTGTGGAAGGGAGGAAAGGGGAGCAGGAGTGGGCAGAGGGAGAAGGGGAATCATGGTACAAGCTGACGACTGACCGTAACAACTTCTGGGCAGACACTCCCCCACTTCTGCCGCCCCTCCCCCCATGAAGCTCCTTCCCACAAAAAACACCAGCTTGAAGCATACCAAAATATAAATAAAACAGCCTGAATCAACTGGGTTTACACCTTTAAGTAGAACAGATAGATTGCTTTATAATTTATTAGCTCTTCCATGGGGCACACTCAGACACAAAGCCATGAGCACACTGAAAGGTTTTTTGTTATGCATCCAGCCATATAAACTCTATCAAACGCTGTATAAATCCAGATAAAGGTAATAAAGTTGGTGTAGTAAAGGACCAGTGGCAACGTAATAATTGATGGCCCCTGGTAACCTACCTAAAATATTACAATAATTCAAGTCTCCAGTCAGAGATTTCATTCTGTTTTTCTCCTCTGAGATAAACCCGTTTTGAGCTCTAAGATATTTAAATAAGGCTAGATGGAAGTAATCTGGTTTATACTCATAAAGCTGCTTCTTCAGGTGTCTCTGAGGTTCTGTTTTCTTAGATGTGTCTCCCACCAGCTCCTAATTTTCCCCTTGCAGGAAGATAAGATCAGGGGCCTCAGAATTGCAGAACCGTTGCTTAAACTACTAGCAGTGGGTATCAACATGCCTGTGGATGGTATTTCAGAATCTCCTTCCTGGCCACCATCTCCAAGATTTGCTTCTGGGAATAAAAATCGTGCTGGTCGGGATTTTCTTTTAAAGTCTTCTGCTGTGCATCCTGGCTGCAGAGAATCTATGTGCAAATCCAAAGTAATGCTGAAGGATGTGCCCTGAAGCACTAAGTGCCTCAGGTTGTTTCTTAGCTGCAAATCACAGAAAACCAACTCAAGCTGGCTTAAGTGGAAAAGGGAGTTTATTGGCTGAAGGAAATGAAAAGGCAAGTGGGAAGTCCTACTTCATGCCCTCTGGCGGGGTTGGGGCGGGGGGGGGGGGGGGGGGGGGGCAGGCCGGGGGTTGGAGGGGAGGATGACACAGACCACATTCTTGCACTGTTCCAGTAAAAGTTCTGAGATGGTCCAACAGGTCAGGTCCATCCCAGAGCCAGTGACAGCGGCTGGGGGAGATGCTATGCTCTGATTGGCCAGAATGGGATCTCTGATTGGTCACATGCCTCCCTGGGATTAAAGGTATATCAGCGCCCCAGGACCAAAAATGATAATTGGGGAGGGGGCAAGAATATCAGGGCTGGGAACCAGCCACATAGCAAAATCTTCGAGGAATGCCTTTCAACAGAATGTAGACAGGAGAGGGCTGGCTGAGGCATAAAAGAGTAGCTCATATCCCATCTTCTGTGAACAAGCAGAATCTTGGGGGAACCCACCAGGATCCCCCAGAACTGATCTCCTGGGAGGTTCTGGACTAGATACAGCCTTTTGTATGAAACTGTCCCAGGCAAGCTGTCAGCAAACTAAAAGCAGCAGGGAGAGAATGTTTGTCAAATAGGTAAGCATGGTTAGACTTGTTCAGAACAACTCTGGACACTCAAAGGGGTGGATGATTATGGGCACAAAGGAAGAAGAAAAAAGCAAGCCATGACAACCAGATCTGAGCTTTGATGGATTGAGTTACCTTTCTAGGTAGTGAGCACCTCGTCACTGGCAGCAATCAAGAAGCACATAGAAGGCATGTCCCTGCATAGGGGCAGGGAACCTCTCATATTCCTTTCACTTGACTTAATGTCTCCTAAAAATATCCATCCCATGCCCAGATGGTAATAACTTAAAACAAGTGGAAAACACCGTCCCTTGCCCCCTTCGCCATCCACCCAGGCTCTCCCGATGGGAGATAAGATGAAATTCTAAAACTCCAAACAGTGTCACATCAGAGACACTGGAGATGCTTAACAAGCAGATGGAGCCAAAATGACGGATTCTTCCAGACTGCAAAATCCATCACTTCCATCCAAGGGAACAAAGGGCAGGATGAAACACGCCTGAGAGCCGGCTCCGCTTTAAGAATCAAAGCACTTGAACATTCCACAAAAGAGCCCGAAATGGAAAAATCAGTATTTGTTTGTACACAGAGGCCAACCCTGGAATCTGGGGCTTCTTCCTTAAATGGCACTGTGTGCGCTAGAGACACTGAAACTGTCCCCAAGTCTCGCATAGTGTGCATTCATGCCGAAGCAAATGGGGATCACTTAATAAGGGCCTCCAAATGCCGCCACACAAATAATAATAGTAATCACAACCATAACACTGGCACGCTGTTTCGAAACACGGCACCCGAGTTGGGATGGCACGTCAATAAACAGGGCGAGAGATGCAGCCCAGGAAGCTGACTTCCTCGTGGATTTAGCGGGTGCTCTATTCATATTCATAATCCTATGCATTATTTACACGGATCAGCTAGCTCCCTAACCCCAAACAGGCTCTCGTTCCGGTGGTGGCAGGAAAGGTGGGAGAGAGGAGGGCCGCTGCCCAAGCTCACACTGACAGCGATGGGGGTTTCATGATCTAACGGGATTGACATTCCATTCAGCCCAGCAATTTCCACTCGATCCTGAGCTATCCCTTGTCACCAAGCAGAAAGCCAATTAGATCACAGGAGAGGTGCCACTGGTCATTGCCAGGGCCAGAGTCCCCACAGTCGAAAGGCACTTGCTTGCAGTCAGCGGCACGGCTATGCCTGCCCGGCCTCGTGGGAGCAGCACACAAACCTCCTAGTTCGCATCACCTTGATCATCGGGATTGTGGCTCCCCCAGCCTGCAGCAGGCCACAGAGATGTCTGGGCAGGTCAATTCAGGCACCTCAAAGCAGGCCTGGCCCGAGAGCTGGTGATCCCACTTCAGAGCCTGGATCTCTAGGTGCAGCTGGGGGGCAGGGCAGTGGGATAGGTCCGTGGCACCTGCAAGGCTGTGATGCAGAGCAAGCCAGAGGCTGAGCGGGTCTGTGCCCCCCTGCCCAGCTGTCCGCACTTGGGTGGTCTGCACACCTGGCAGAAGAACCCACAGGACTGAGGCCTGTGCCCAGTGCCAGGTCCCTCCCATGCTCTGGGTGAGCAGGGAGCCAGGGTGCTTGCGCTCCAATCAGCCAGACCTGACGTTGGTTCTTGGTTCCAGGAATGACTGCTGGCCCTCCGAATCTGGCTGCGTCGACCTGCACCAGCTCCCACTAAGGTCCCCATCCTGGCGACTGGCTCTCTGGCCGCGAGGCACTAGGGGACCCCCACGTGGAGTGCGACGAGCTCTCCACAGACTGTGCCCTGGCCGTGCCTTCCAGGGTCAGAACCCCGAAGGATGCTAGTTCTTACCACGGCTTCCTGCAACCAGGATTAACTTGCAGGGGTGGATAAGGGGAGGGCCAGGGTTGCTCAGTAGGGGTCTTTCCCCGGCAGGCAGGGTCGGGGCAAGAGTATCAAGCCCTCCAGCCACCCCCATAACTGCATCGTGGCTCAGCTGGGGAAGGGCAGGGGCTGCCAGGAACAAGGAAGGGTTCAAACCCTCTTTCCGGGGCCTTGGTTTGCAACATGGCTCTTTCATAATAGGATTCCAAAAAGAAACTATTAAAATGAAAACCAATAAAAACAAAAGGAAGCCAACGAAAGTACTTTAGTTGTTGCCTCCGAATTATTTCAAGGGACACTGGTTTTCCATTCGTGCTAATACCGGTGTATGCTTGCTGTCAGAAGGAAACATATTTCAGTGAAAAATGAGTTAGAGACAGCTGATGCTGACTGATATTTGGGGAACACTAAAATGGTTCAATCCCCTAATCGCACAAATGGGGAAACTGAGGACAGAGCTGAGAGACGGCAGTGACTTGGTGCAGATGTTAACAGCGGGGGCTGTTTGCAGTTTCCTTGGGGGGCATTTTCAGACTCCCCGTGCCTCTTTCAGGGCTTAATGAGCTTCAATCAGCACTCACATCTAGGAGGGGCATTTCCGTTTTTTTTAATTTGACCATCATTTTATCTAATTGAATCATATAATTAACAAAATGCACAGATCCCATCACATTGAGATAGCTCTTGGAAAGAGAAAAATAGCCTCTGAGTCAATGTGCATGCTTACTTCTTTCTACCCAAAAGCCTGTTGTTGATAGTTTTGTATCATTATTACTATAATCAACCTTTTTTAATAACTTTTAATTCACAATGCTGTGCCAGTCTCAGGTGTACAGCAAAGTGATTCAGTTATACACATATATATATGTATATTCTTTTTCAGATTCTTTTCCATTATAGAGTATTACACGATATTGTATATAGTTCCCTGTGCTGTACAGTAGGTCCTCGTTGCTTATCCATTTTACATATAGCAGTGTGTTTACGTTCATCCCAAACTCCTAATTCATCTCCCCCTGCCACCCACTATCCCCTTCGGTCACCATAAGTTTGTTTTCTATGCCATTTGCAGCAACATGTTTGGACTTAGAGATTATCATATTAAGTGAAGTAAGTCAGACAGAGAAAGACAAATATCATATGATATCTCTTATACGTGGAATCTAGAAAAAATGATGCAAATGAACTTATTTACAAAACAGAATTAGACTCACAGACATGGAATTTTCATTTTAAAGCCATCCTGCAGTGACTGCTTCCATGAGGAAAAGTATCGCCCCTTCCCAGGCTTTGAAGGTTTTCTTCCAGGGGGCGTCTCGCTGTCACCTGAGTGAACTGAGTGAAGTGTGGGGGAGGGGAGGAAGGTCTTTTGACCACGGGTCAGATCAGCAGAAGCTGCTTCAGTGGCACTAGGCTGGTGATGGGGACAAAGGGTGCTGGGGACAGATGCAGCCTGGCCATGTCAATGAGGGCAGGCCTCGGTCGCCACATGGGAGTTGATTTGGCAAGAGCAGCTCATGGGTGGACCAGGGCGAAGAGCTGTGCCGTCATCCCCTTGAGACCACAGTGATAGCTCAAGCCCACATCCATTCTCATTTCAGAAGCAGCCTGGGGCTCCTCAGCAAGTGAGACCTGCAGTTCCAAATGTGACCTAGCAATTCCGCTCCTGGGTACACGCCCAAAGGAATTGGAAACGAGTGTTCAAAGACTTGTGAGTGTTCACAGCAGCAGTATTCACAACAGCCAAGAGGTGGAAACCACGCACATGTCCATCAACAGATAAACAGATAAACAGCATGTGGTCCATCCTTACAATGGAACGGGATGCAGCCATAAAAAGGAATGAAGTACTGACACGTGCTATGATATAGGTGAGTCTTGAAAACGTGATGCTAAGTGAAAGAAGCCAGATGTTGTATGATCCCATTTATATGAAATGTC
This sequence comes from Eschrichtius robustus, assembly GCF_028021215.1. NCBI lineage: Eukaryota > Metazoa > Chordata > Mammalia > Artiodactyla > Eschrichtiidae > Eschrichtius > Eschrichtius robustus. Next base: position 5,571,834 of record NC_090837.1, read on the forward strand.
CAAATCAGGCAAGTCCATAGAGACAGCGAGTAAGTAAGTGGTTGCTAAGGGGCAGGGGGAAGGATGAGGAAGAAGAGCTTAAGGGGTGTGGGGTTTCCTTTGGGGTGATGAAAAACTCTGGAAGTAGACAGTGATAATGGTTACACAACATTGTGAATGTACTAAATTTCTTTTTTTCTCGTATTTTGATATCTGGATTTCAATAAAATTGGTTTCCTTTGTGATTCAATTTTTTTAATTGGTATTCATTTAAAGACATTTTCCTGAGACAGCTTTGCCTAACTACCAAAGGGGCCCAGGGTGCAAAATGGGCTAAGAATCCTTGCTTTAAAGGAAGCTGCTCTATCCCAGCCCACCACCACTTGCCTACTTTGGGAGCTCTGGAGACATTTATACCCCCCCCAACGCGCTCACGGGATCACTCATTCAGCAAAGATGTCTCAGGCCCATACTCTATATATCAAGTCACCATCAACGTCCTGGCCATTCAGAGCTTCCAGCCCGGCGGGAGTAGCAGACGTCTCCCAAGTAATCACACCTCGACATCCCCAATTACAAACTATGATGGGCTGAGCGCATGAAAACAAAGCACAGAGGGGCCAAAGGGAGATGCAAGGGGGAAGCTGGACCCGGTCTGGAAGAAGGACAGGCAGTCCAGGAGGTGGCGTTTGAACTGGAAAGATCTGCTTTCGATTTCCCAGGAATTCGCCCTGATAGAAGTAGGTGCGTGTACTTTTAAAAATGGTCTCCTGGGGAAATGCAAATCAAAACTACAATGAGGTATCACCTCACACCAGTTAGAATGGGCATCATCAGAAAATCTACAAACGACAAATGCTGGAGAGGGTGTGGAGAAAAGGGAGCCCTCTTGCACTGTTGGTGGGAATGTAAATTGATACAGCCACTATGGAGAACAGTATGGAGGTTCCTTAAAAAACTAAAAATAGAATTACCATATGATCCAGCAATCCCACTACTGGGCATATACCCAGAGAAAACCATAATTCAAAAAGACACACGCACCCCAATGTTCATTGCAGCACTATTTACAATAGCCAGGTCATGGAAGCAACCTAAATGCCCATTGACAGACGAATGGATAAAGAAGTTGTGGTACATATATACAATGGAATATTACTCAGCCATAAAAAGGAACGAAATTGAGTCATTTGTTGAGACGTGGATGGATCTAGAGACTGTCATACAGAGTGAAATAAGTCAGAAAGAGAAAAACAAATATCGTATATTAACACATGTATGTGGAACCTAGAAAAATGGTACAGATGAACCAGTTTGCAGGGCAGAAGTTGAGACACAGATGTAGAGAACAAACGTATGGACACCAAGGGGGGAAAACTGCAGTGGTGTGGGGATGGTGGTGTGCTGAATTGGGCAATTGGGATTGACATGTATACAGTGATGTGTATAAAATTGATGACTGATTAAAAAAAAAAAAAAAAAAAAAAAGGTCTCCTGGGGAATTCCCTGGTGATCCAGTGGTTAGGACTTGGTCCTTTCACTGCTGGGTCCAGGGTTCAGGGTTCAATCGCTGACCGGGGAACTAAGATCCCTCAAGCCGCAAAGCGTGGCCCAAAAGAAAAACTGGAGGAGGTCAAGCGAGGGTATCAAGGACTCACACCTACCCTTTGACTCTAGACCATCCAGGGTCAGAAGTTTCATTTATGTGGGGTTTTTTTTAAGGTCCATGAGTGAGGCCTTACCTGTAAGGTAGCTCAGCAGGGCTGGGGAGATGTGCTGGTGAGCCCTGGGAAGATGTCAGCTCGAATAACAGGTCCTGTCAAAGGGAGCAGACAGCTGAGAAACGTGCCACTAGTCAGAACAGCAATCCTGGGGAGTTTGTTCTACCACTGACACCGCGGAAGAGACAGGGACTTATTCCCAAACCAACTTGGAGTGCATTCCCTCGGCTCCAGCGTGACGGCCTCAGCCACTAAACGTGTTGGTCAGGGTTTTGTTGCAGACAACAGAATCCACTGCCATTAGCTGAAGCAGAGAGAGACGTCTTAGAGGGAAGCAAAGGGCTTACGGTGGATCATTGGGAAGGTTGAAGAAGCAGGCTCTATAGGTTAATATTTCAGAAAGGACCCTCCAAGCCATATGGAGGATCCAGGGCACAGAAGAAGTATTGTCCCCTGGATGATGAGGAAGCCACCAGCTGAACTGGGAAATCACCACCACAGCTGCCCCCTCCAGAATCACACCACCTCTGCCACCATCTGGAAGCCAGTACCCCAAGGAAGCCACCACCATCCAGAAAAAGCCACAATCTACAGGTTGCCACTGTGGCACCATGCCTGCTACGGTCCACCCCATCAAAACTGGTCCCCATGCCTGCCTCTCCACCCCCTCAAAGCCATGAGCAGGCAGTGGCTTTGCTGACTCCGCCCCAGAAAAGCCAGGCACACCTCCGCTATGACACTTGCCTGGAGAAATGGAAAAAAGGTAGCTCTCCCTAATCTCCACCTTCCAAACCTCAAGTGTGTGCACCTGGGCCAACTCGCATTCAATTCCGGGACTTTGGCACCATCGAGGAAAAGGCATGATGTTCTGCTGGGCCTACAGAAAGGCAAGGATGTAGGCTGAAACTACTGACAGCCATCCTGCCACTGTGAGAAGAACACAGAAAAGAGCAGAGCCAAGAGACTAAAAGAAAGAGACCAAGCTCCAATGGAATAAATATCCTCAGTTCCTGGATCCAACCATGCCTGAAGCCAGACCTCTGAATTTTTTCTTTATATATACCCAAATGGGAGGGAAATTTTTTCTTTTCTTTTTCTTTTTTTTTTTTTCTTTTTCCTTAAGCAGTTTGACTTGAGTTTCTGTTTCCTACAACCCAAAGAATCCTGTCTATGACTCTGGTTCAACTCCCAAGGCCAGACAGTCTTAGGTCTATCCCTGGGGACACATGCCACAGCAAATCAGAACCCCTTGGTCTGGTTGCATCATCAACACTTATAAATCTCACACTTTTCCTCGCTTACATTTCCTAAGCCTGAGACTTCAGATCATCTTCCCCCTTCTCTGTCACTCTCCTGAATGGACAAAACTGAATTGCCCATTCATTACCTCCTCCAGAAAGCCTTCCCTGACCCTCCCATGCCTGGCATCCCAGTTCTGCCCTCCCACCTTCTCTCTGGGCACATGCTACCATAATACCACGCTGGACTGAAACTTGGGTCTCCCTCTAGAGAATGTAAGTCTCTCGAGAGCAAGGGTCTGTATCTTTCACCTTCTATTCCCAGCACTAAATCAGAGACTGGGACTGGGTGGGGTTCTACTGATATTTTCTTAACAAAGAAACGAACGCATCTCCTTCAGGTCTACTGTCTGCCTTACCTCCCCTTTTTCTTATCAACTCCCTGATCCCCTTCCTTCTAATTATTCTCAACACTTTTAAATGCAAATAAATACCAGCATTTTGAGAGGAAACAGATCAATAGTGGTCTGCAAAACTATAAAATTCCCACATGAGCCCAACCCTCCACTTTTCTTACCCATCTCAATCACCTTTTCTCATCGTTTTCTTCCATACATTTCTCTGACTTTCAGAGCTTTCCAAACAAAACCTTTCTTAAAAATCAAGCCCAGAAAACGGAACCACCGGACTTATAAAAATCGCTCTTTGAATGTGCTGTAAGAAATGAACAAATATAAAATCAACACCTAACGCTCCTGGGAATTAACTTCAGCAGAACAGCCCGAAGCTTGAAAGAGAAGGAACAGGGAGAGGAAACCAAATTGCATAAAGCAGAGAAAGGAAAGCTCAAATTTGAGATTCTTTTGACAAACAGAGGCGGCCACGTGACAGAAAATATGTAATAACCTCCAAGAAATTCCCCAGCGTCTTTACTCTGAGAAGTCAATCCCTTTAGGAAAAAAAGAAAAAGAAGGAACACAAAATCCAAATACAATCAAGTCTGGTTTTGAAAAACAAATATGCTCAGTTGCTCTGTGCTTCCTGCATCTCAGGCTTTTGTGCATTCTCAGGTGAAAAGCGCCAAAGATTAGGTCCTTGGGACATCAAAACCTGCTCCTGGAACCACGGCCCTTCTGAACAGCTCAGCGGGGAGATCAGCGGACGTTGGAGCCGCTGATTCATTCACTGGACCATATACACCGAGCATCCACTGTGCGCCAATATCGTTCCTAAGCACAAGGAACACGGCAACCAGCAACGGTGAGAGCTGCCGCCATCCAGGAGGCGAACTTGACTTAAATAAGTGTGCCAACTTACACTAACAAGTTGAAATCACGTCTGTGAAGGAGATGAACAGGATACCAGGAGAGAGAACTTAACGGGAAGTCCAGAGAAAGCCTGTCAGAAGTGTGGACATCAAAGCGAAGCCACATCCCCCTGGGCGCCCCCTGGAGGTCACCTGCGGCATTGACGGGCGGCTCCCAGACGCTGGTGACTTCTACCCACCTCTCTCTACCTGAGGCTCTCCTGGCCCCTGAAGCATGTTCAGCCTGGTGTGGGCAGTGCCAGCCAAGAAGGGTGGAAAGGAGGTGATAAATCCCCGCTTCTTTGCGCCCAGGTTGGAATGCTTAGAGGTGTGTTCTACCCAGTCACCCAGGGGGAGTTAGCCCCAGGTGCCCTGTGATCTGCCCACTAGCACACCTGTGATTACCTGTCCTCTCTTCCCTGTCTCCACTCCCCACTCTCTGCAATCACCCCTCCAATGACCTACCTGCACCCAAATCTTTGTCTCAAGGTCTGCCTTTGGGGAGACACAGACTCAGGCAGCCATGGAAAGATTACAGGAAAGCGAACAGCCTAGCTCAAAGTCAGAGAGCTCAGGTTTTCAAAGAACAGAAAGGCCAGGGAAGTGGCAGGGAGGGAGCGGACAGATGGCATGAGGTGGTGTTTCGACAGGTGTCAGATGGGTCAACAGGCAGCACGAGGGACCAAGACAGTGGAGGAGAAGCACTGAAGTAGAGTCATAAGCAGGGGAGAGGCATGACACTACCTTTCAAAATTTTTTCTGCTGGCCCAAGTGTGCATCAGTGAATGAACAGATTGGGAAAATGTGGCCCATCAGTACAATGCGATATCATTCAGCCATAAAAAAGGAATGACGTGTCGATCCATGCCACAACCTGGACCTCCAAAAAAAATGATCTTAGGGACTTCCCTGGAGGCGCGGTGGTTAGGAATCCACCTGCCAGTGCAGGGGACACAGGTTCGAGCCCTGGTCCGGGAAGATCCCACATGCCGCGGAGCAACTAAGCCCGTGCGCCACAACTACTAAGCCTGCGCTCTAGAGCCCGTGCTTCGCAACAAGAGAAGCCACCGTGATGAGAAGCCTGTGCACCGCAACGATATGAAGTGTCTAGAATACGCAAATCCACAGAGACTGAGTGCTGACTGGTGGCTGCCAGGGGCTGGGATGACAGGGAATGGGGAGCGGCTGCTAATAGGTACAAGGTTTCCTTTGGGGGTGACGGAAAGGTTTTGGAACTAAACAGAGGTGGTAGTTGCACAACAGCATGAATGTACCAAATGCCACTGCATTGCTCAGTTTTCACTGTTTAAGTCCATGTTACGTGAATTTCGAAGGAGGAGGAGGAGATGATTCCACTGGCTCATGGGTGGAGCACGGGTTGGGTGGAAGAGGGAAAGCGGGGAGAGGAGCTGGGAGGGACAGCAATCTCCCGGGCGAGAGACGGCAGTGGCTTGGATGAGGGTGGCAACAGCGAAATACAGAGAAGTGGACCATTTGCGATATATTTGGGGAGTTCCAAATCATAATTTGGCACTGCCAGGCTGGCCTCGGACTTGGGCACAGCACAAAGTGAGAGCTAGCAGGGCTCTCCCTTTGTTTGCCACCTGACCTGAGTTGAACTTCCTATTAACCCCTTATTGTATAGGTGAGAAGTACAATGTACCCACTGCCAGGGGTCCCACCGCCCTCTGCCCACCACTACCATCAAAAAGCAGCGGCAGCCTCCCTGGAGTTTGGAGGACCAGAGTTAGGATGTGTCCATCACCATCGCAGCCCTCACCCCTGATAAAGCAACAGCAATGTAAACGTAATGTTAATAACGGAGTAGGAATCTTCTCCTCCACAGAGGAGAGAAGTCTTATCTTTTTGGTGCATCCGGACACCAGGTGACACAGGCAACCTTCTCCTGGACACGGCAGGGATCTGTCTGATACCGTGTCAGGACCAAGGACAGCGCTTGGATAGGTGTTCCTTGGATTGCTGGCCCCGAACCACCTGCATCAGAATCACCTGCACTGCTTGCTGAAAATACAGATTCCTGGGCCCCAGCCTAACCCTTCTGAATCACATTGGTTGGGCCCCAGAATCTGCATTTTTTAACAAGTACCTAAGAGATGATGTTACACAGCAAAGCTCGAGAACCACAGGCTTAGATCACATGGGTCCTCCCCAACATCTGGCATCAGCAGATAAGGCAAGACCAAAATCATGTCAATCTACATATTCAATATGGGAAAGATGAAAATAATTCCAGCTCTGGGCCAAAAGGGAAGAAATGTCCTCACCTGATCATAGATGTTACAGAACAATGAACGTTCTTACCCTGGAGTCTACAGGATAAGCACTGGTTGAAAAATAGCCTGCTGACCATGCCAAATAAATACCTACAAAGGACTGACTATGTGCTAGAAACTGTGCTAAGGGATTCCCAGGGAAAGTGTCCACATGCCCGACTACAAAAGCCTTTGGTCTCTAGCGGGAAAGACAGACCCTTATACATACTTCTATAATAATATCAGTAAAAGACTTTCCAATGCACTATTAAATTGGCAGAAAATTCAATTATCAAACCACAAGTGCTTACTAAATGGCTGCTATTGTCCAGAACTGTGCCAGATTCCTAGGGAGGTGGTTGTGTAAGACAGGTCCCCTGACTTGGAGACACTGCTTATGTCTCCGTGAAAAGGGTCCTTAGCAAAAAACTTTATCAGCTCAGTGTGGGACTTCTGAGAAGACCACTCAAAGAGAGCCAAAACAGCAGGCAGAGGGACCTGTTTCCTCCAGCCACTGCCTGGAAGGTGGAGGTGATAGCTGGAGCTCTGGGAGCCACCTTGGACCATGAGGTGACCATGAGGCTAGGAGTCACAAGCCGAGGATGGCAAAGCAAAGGGTAGAAGGAACCCATGATTTTTTGATACATGGAGTCACCACACCAGTGGTGAGAGATGAAAATTAATTTCTCCCACGTTTAAGTCCTTATTATCTTGATTTCCTCTGCTCTAGGCAGCCAAACCTAATCTCAGATGACTAAAGGCCTAGTAACCACTTTTATCAGACACTTGGGTTAGGTAAGAATCCTATTCCCAGTCTGGATAAGTCTCCTTTCCCAAGGTTAACACACTGACCCACCTAAGGCAAAAAACACCCAAAGTCAGTGATATCACAGATATATATACAAGCCAGTATGACCCTCAAAGAGCTACGGAATAGCTGAACTGGAAAAGTTTTGTCAGCTCTCTGATCCACACAACCCATTTGACAGATGAGGAAATTGAGACCCTCAGAAGAAAAAAGATTTTCCCAACTTCTCCAGGCTAGGACTTCTTATATTAAAGTAACTTTCATCCGATAGGTCTGCTCATTCACTAGAGGAGTCCACAATAATACTTTTGCCAGATCTAAAACCAGAAAAGAACAAAACAACTTCGCTGAACACCTCAATTAATTAATTGCCCAAAGAAGTCAAGCTTGAGTCCTTAGGAACAACATGGGAGCTATTTATGTACTTGTGAGAGGGAAAAAAATGCATAACGTGACTTTGCACATTTAACCCTGTCCCAATATTTACAGCATATCCCTGTCTGTCTTGGCAAGCAGGTGTCAATTCTAATTTGTGCCTAAAACTTTCTCCTAAAGCCAATTTATAAATCAACTAATCAGGAGATGTTTATTGGCTGGGAATACATCAGGAAAATTCCAGGATCAGGGGCTGTCTATTGCAGGCATTTGTCTAGAAAAGAGAAGTAGGTTAAAAGTTAGAAAAGTTAGAGGACTTCCCTGGCGGTCCAGTGGTTAAGACTTCGCCCCCCAATGCAGGGGGTGTGGGTTCAATCCCTGGTCGGGGAGCTAAGATCCCACATGCCTCGCGGCCAAAAAACCAAAACATAGAACAGAAGCAATATTGTAACAAATTCAATAAAGACTTTAAAAATGGTCCACATCAGAAAAAAATCTTAAGAAAAAAAGTTAGAAAAACGAGAAGTTGATTCTTTTTTCAAGAAGAAATTCTTGGCAGAGGAAATTTAAGAAATCAAATGCCTGTAATGTGGGGCTACCACCTCACTTTCAAACTTCCATCTCCTTCAAATGTGAAGCCCTCTCGTGGAGAAGCTCTAGAAAGAATTAAGACAGGGTCTAGCAAAGGAACTGTGAGAGAGTAACAATGCATGAGAAAGGCAAAGGTATTCACACCAGCATTGTATATAATGGGGGAAAAAACTGGAAGCAACATAAATACCGTCAGCAGGGAGGTTTTTGAAGTAAATTATAATATATGCAGACAGTGGAATGTTATGTAGCTATTAAAAGGATAAGGCAGATCTATATGCATTTGTGGGGAAAGCTCTAGAATATAAGTGAATTTTTTAAATCAAAGTACAAAAGAGTGTGTACACTACACCTTCCTTCACACAGATGAAAAAGCACACACACATACACACACACACACACAAACTGTACATGCATGTAAGATTTTCCTGGAATGATAGATAGACGGTATCTTTAAAGACTGAATTGGGGGGGAGGGGAACACAAAAGAAGTTTCATTTCATAACTTTATTACTATGTACTATTTGACCTGTTTTTACCAAGTCATGTGTAGTTTTAAGTATTAAGAAGGAGGGACTTCCCTGGTGGTCCAATGGTTAAGACTCCGTGATCCCAATGCAGGGGGCACCAATTCGATTCTCCAGGGGGGGAACTAAGATCCCACATCCCACATGCCGCACGGCACAGTGAAAAAAAAAAAAAAAAAAAAAGGTATTAACAGGGATTGATATGAGTTATAAATGTATAAGCAATTGTTTTCAAACTCTGTTCTCTGGAATCCTAGAATTTAAAAACTATGTCTGGGGACTTCCCTGGTGGCACAGTGGTTAAGAATCCGCCTGTCAGTGCAGGGGACATGGGTTCGAGCCCTGGTCCAGGAAGATCCCACATGCCGCGGAGCAACTAAACCCGTGCGCCACCACTACTGAGCCTGCACTCTAGATCCCGCAAGCCACACCTACTGAGCCCGCAAGCCACAACTACTGAGGCCCGCGCACCTAGAGCCTGTGCTCTGCAACAAAGAGAAGCCACCGCAACGAGAAGCCCGCGCACCGCAATGAAGAGGAGCCCCTGCTGGCCGCAACTAGAGAAAGCCCACGTGCAGCAACGAAGATCCAATGCAGCCAAAAGTAAATAAATAAAATAATTTTAAAAATAAATAAATAAATGAGAAAAGGAAAAACTACGTCTGGGCAAAGAGTGGGCAGAGCTTCTAACCTGGCTGGAGTCAGGGCCACTGTGTTTTATAGCCCACGTTCCTGCACAATGTTTTTTGCAGGGATAAAAGAGTTCCACCACTAAAAAATATATTTCAAAAATCACTGGAACAAGGGCAGTGTAAATGTGCAAGCTTATTTATATTGTTATTTATTGAGAAAAATGTGCCCAAGTTTTCCTGCTTGGACTTAAAGTAAGGTTCTGCTTATTCAAGCCTCAGGGATGGATGTGGTCTAAAACTTCACATTTCTGGGCTCACTGAGTAATCCATGTAGTTTAACAGTGCCCCACCCAAAATTCATGTCCACCTAGAACCTCAGAATGTGATCTTATTTGGATTTATGGTCTTGGCAGATGTAATTAGTTAAGATGCAGTCCTAACTGGATTAGGGTGGGCTCTGAATCCAATAAGTGGTGTTTTTGTAAGAGGAGACAGAGACACACAGGGAGAAGGTCAGGTGACAACAGAGATAGAAGATGGAGTGACGGGTCTGCTAGCCAAGGAAGGCCGGCGATCATCAGGAGGTGGAAGAGGCCAGGAAGGACTCTCTCCTACAGCCTTTGGAGGGAGTGTGGCCCAACCAACACCTTGATTTCAGATTTCTGTCCTCCAGAACTGTCATTTTAAAGCCACCAAGTTGGTAGTAATTTGTTGTGGCAGCCCTAGGAAACTAACACAATTCACAAAAGGAAGAGAGAGGATAAAACAGCAGTGTTGATAGGCCACAAACCAGCAACCAAACCAAAAGAGGTTTCCACCTCTACATTCTCTATTGAGTAGTTGTCAAAATTTAGCACACTCAGATTCACCTGGAGGGCTTGTTAAAACACAGATTCCTGGGCCTCACATGCAGTTTCTGGCTGCCTGGGTCCAGGGCAGGCACCTATGAATCTGGATGTCTAGCAGGTTTCCAGGTGCTGAAGTTGCCAGCCCAAGGACCACACTTTAAGAAGCACTGTCCTACTGATTCAAACAGATGACAACCCACTGCAACCCCCTCCCAGAAGCTGCAGGCTGAAAAGCACCACATTCTTCTCCTTTACATGTTGGCCTCACATGTAAGGTTTTTTTTTTTAAACAAAAGGCTCTACAACTAGCAATTAAAAAAAGAAACTAGAGGAAATCTGCAGTGTCTCCTCTCCTCCCAAAATACCTTAGACTGTGCAGGAGACATCTGCTGTTTTTGCCGCCTGCCTGGGCTCCCGTCCCCTTCTCCTGTTCATCACTCCCAGCTCTCCTTCAGGAGCCCTCCTCCCCTACTCCTAGCCCATGGAGTTCGGGGAGACTGATGCCAGCCAGCACCTGACCCAGGCCAACCGGCATTCTCTATCGTCCTGAGCAGAGTGACTGGTTCCAGGATGGACCCTAGCTGGGCCCCTTCGATGAAATTCTGGGAGAAATGGTGAAATTACTGAGAAAGAGCCATTCTCTTTCCACTAGAATTGCAAAACTGGGAGGATGGGCACATACAAATCTGGAAGCAGCAGCAGCTATTCTGACACCTCAAGAGGAAAACCTGCCCAGGAACATAGCCAAGAGAAAAGCAAAGCCAGGAGAAGGAAAGGAAATTCCCAATGATACAGTTTGAGCCCCTGGATACAGCTATACCTGAAGTTGCAACACTAGAAAATCTGTGCCTTGATTTTTTCATTGCAGAGCCCATCAATTCTTTCAATAGACAGAAAGAGAGATACATAGATTATTTACTTAGCCCGTTTGAGTTGGGTTTCTCTTCACAGCAACCCCAAGATTCCTGACTAATACAGATGTCCATACAGTCTTCTAGGAGGGAGAAAAATGTAAGTTCTGACTCTGTAAAGTGCTGAGAGTTCACAAACAAGTCCTGGAGCAAGTGTTGAAATACTAAAGAATCCCACAGAAAGACTTCTCGAAAGTGACCTTATCCATCACGACGGTGTTTGGCTGAAATAACAGAAAGCCCAACTAAAAGTGGCTTAAGCCATAAGGACGTGTTATTTACTTAAGGAGAGAAATTCAGAGGTAGGCAGCCGCAGGACTGCTTCAGAGGTTCGGTGGTGTCTTTAGGGACCCAGGCGTGTTTCCAGCTTTTTGCTCTGCCTTCCTGCGCATGCTCGCCAAGACACCGTGGCTACGCAGCTAGTCAGCACGTCCTCACACGACCGCATCCCAAGCAGGAAGGAAGCGCGTAGCAAAGAAGGACTTTCTGCGCCCACACTCCCCTCTCTCCAGGGAGTGCATTTTTCATAGGGCCTTCTGCACACTTACTCTTCTATCTCATTGGCTAGAACTTGGTCACATGGCCAGTTCTACACCAATCACTGGCAATGAAGGAGCTGATTGACACATAGGCTTAGACCAATCAGGATTCATGGGGGTCCATCATCTCCAGAATGAATATTATTCTAGCCACAAAGGAGAAGCGATACGGGCTGTTGGGTGGGCTCCCAGGGATGTCTACGGTAGAGAATATTCTAGCCATCGCTGCTGCGCACCACCAACCCCCTCACAGGTTTCCAACCACAGAAGGGAGCCTTCCAAGCTTGAAAAGGTTCAGCCCTGACCTCTTGCCCTGTTGCAAAAGCATCTGAGTTTCCTGCTCCCTGTGGTTTCCAGTGAATCATGGTGGGCACAGGAGCATGTCAGAAATGCTGAGGTCGGGAGAGCATCAAGGCCCAAACTGTTCGACTTTTCCCCAAAATCTTTTCAGGGTCAGCAGCCGAGAGAGTTGCTGCTGCCTTTCCACCCCAAAGCTGCCAACCTCCACAATTCCCCGTCAATCAAGATCCAGATGCCAAATCCCTCCTCACACGCCGACCATCTGCAGTTGTTCAGACACATGTGTTCCGGTCCCGGGAGCCCCCGAGGTGCTAATGAGGTGCTAATGCAAATTCGCGCCGGTCCAACCTCAGTGAAGCTTCACGGCCCTGCAGTGAGGCTCAGAAGCCAAGGGCAGGGGCGGGGGTGGGCTTCCCGCGCCGCTGGCTCCAGATGATGGTGGAACTGACCCCAGCAACTTTTGGGGAACCTCAGAAGCAAATCTGAGACAAGAATTAGAGCGGAGATGGAGGTGACCCCAGGAAACATTGGGCGGGGAGTTAAAAGTGAGGCAGAGATGAGAAGAGTCAATAAGGAGAGTGTTACCAAGCTAGAGCACTCTTGATATACCACGGAGCACTGACCAACTGGGCTCCATCCTGCTGGGCAGCCCTGGGAGACAGTGCAGGAAAAACTCAGTGTTATCCCATCCCAAGGAGCTGGACTCCTGGAATTCATTATTTCCGGGCACCTTTCATCAGCCTTACACACAAGCAGAGGGGCTCTCATGGCCACAGGAAACCCACGGGGGTCAGTGGTAGGATGCTGGACCAGCATGGTAGTGGCGAGGGGTGAGGGCAGGGACCACAGCGTCTTCTAGACTTGTCAAATTTGCCTTGGTCTCTGAGCTGCTGATTCTGCATGATCCTGTGAGAGAGGTGGTCCTGGGATCACAAGGAAACCATCCCAGGTGAGTCCCTATAGCATCTGCCAACGCCGCCCCTCCTGGCCAGGAAGGAGTCTGCCCTTGTGGCATGGCAGACACCCCTACCCTACCCCAGTACTCCAGACCCATTGCAGGAGCCCCACAGAGCAAAATGATTAGAATCACAGGTCTAGAGCCAGACCGCCTGGATCTGAACCCCAGCTCTGCCACTCAGGAGTTGTGTGGTCTTGAGTGAGTTACTCTATCTATCTGTGCCTCGATTTCTTCATCTGTAAAACGGGGATAATGATAGTACCTTCCCCGTGGGGTTTTGGTGAGGATTAAATGAGTTAATACATGTAAAGTACTTCCAGATCTGATACAAAGTCAGTCCTTGACAAACGTAACTCATATTAAGTCCCAAGAAACCTGGGTCTCCCCCATACCTTTCTCATCACTGCTCCATGCAGACACCTTCTAAGAGACAAGAGAATTTTCAATACCGTTTCTACCTGACACTGGTACAGCACTTAACATTTATGACACATGTGATTATCCATTATTATAACTACCAGTCCTCAAGGGCTTACAAAGCACTGAGTACAGTCAGGAGCTAAATGTGCCTTCGCTCTAATGCTAGGGAACCTTCCCTCTAGATTGTGGGCCCTGTGAGAGCTGAGACCGTGTAACAATTCTCCATCACCCTCCAGTGTAGGCTTAGTCCTGGCTGAATGAATAAACGGAGTAACGACCAATCCAATAAACCCTGCTAGGTAAACCTTATTCCCACTTTGCAGATGAGAAAACTGAGACTCAGGGAAGGGCAGAACTGATTCTGAGGCTAGCCATTTTCCACCACACCCATGCAGCCTTTTTATTAGACCCTCCCAATCACTCTACTAGTTAAGGAGCACATTTATTAACTATGTAATCTTGGGCAATTTGCTGACCTTGTCTGTGCCTCATTTTTCTCATCTGCAAAATGGGACAGACAAAAGTACCTTTCTCAGAAGTTTTTTGTGAAGATTAAATGTATCACTGTGTCAAGAGCTTAAAACAGTGCCTGGCACGTAGCAAGTACTCAAGAATGTCAGCTAATATTATTATCAACCCCGTTAAAGTCGAAGAGGTTTAGTAGTTGGTCCAAGGCGGAGCTGCGTCTGGAAGCCAGCGTGCTAACTCCCAGGCTCGACCCCCTTAATTTGGTCTGACACATCTCTGTGGGACTCCGTCATATGCAACTTTGACACCCATATCTGTGAGCAAGCTACTAAATGGATGCGGGGTTGCTCCTGCTGCATTAAAATGAAAACCGAACAGGTATATGTGAACTTGCACACAAAGATGAACATACGAGGACACGCACGCTACATTGTTTTCACAGAAGGCAAAGACTGGAAGCAGCCCCAATATGCATCACATGGTAAAAATGGGATTTTTGGATTGATAGCAAGCTAAGAGCAGATATTTCACCAACTAAAAAAAAAACACGACGGGACTTCCCTGGTGGTGCGGTGGTTAAGACTCCGACTGCCAATGCAGGGGACACGGGTTCGAGCCCTGGTCCGGGAAGATCCCACATGCCGTGGAGCAACTAAGCCCGTGCGCCACAACTACGCCCGTGCGCCACAACTACTGAAGCCTGCGCGCCCTAGAGCCCACGCACCACAACTACTGAGCCCACGTGCTGCAACTACCGAGGCCCGCGCACCTAGAGCCTGTGCTCCACAAAAAGAGAAGCCACCGCAATGAGAAGACCACGCACAGCAAGGAAGAGTAGCCCTGCTCGCCGCAACTAGAGAAAGCCCCCGCGCAGCAACGAAGACCCAATGCAGCCAAAAAAGCAAAAAAATCATGACTTAGAATTACCATATCGTAATTAACATAGAATTAGCATATAACATAATTAACATAAAATTACCATATGACCCAGCAATTCCCCTCCTAGGTATACACCCAAGAGAAATGAAAACAGGTGTTCAAACAAAACCTTGTACATGAATCTTCATAGCAGCACTAATCCCAATAACCAAAATGTGGAAACAACCCCAATGTCCATCAATGGAGGACTGGATAATCAGAATGTGGTCTATCCATACAATGGAATATTATTCACCCATAAAAAGAAATGAAGTACTGACACATGCTAAACATGGATAAAGCTTAAAAACATTATGCTAAGTGAAAGAAGCCAGACACAAAAAACCAAATATTCTATCATTCCAGCTATGTGAAGTGTCCAGAAAAGGTAAATCCACATATTCTATCATTCCAGCTATGTGAAGTGTCCAGAAAAGGTAAATCCATAGAGACAGAAAGTAGACTACTGGTTGCCAGGGGCTGTAGGAAAAGGGAAACGGGGAGTGACTGTTAATGGATCTGGTTTTATTTTGAGGTGATGAAAATGTTCTAGGGAATTCCCTGGCGGTCCAGTGGTTAGGGCTCAGCACTTTCACTGCCGGGGCCCGAGTTCAATCCCTGGTCAGGGAACTGAGATCCTGCAAGCCACACGGTACAGCCACAAAAGACAATGTTCTGGACCTAGACGGCGGTGATAGTTGCAACAACATTGTAAATGTACTAAATGACACTGAAATGTACGCTTTAAAATGGTTTAAATGGTGAATTTTATATTATGTGAATTTTACCACCACAAAAAAAGGCATGCATGCCTGACTAGGACTTTATATAGAAAAAAAAAAAAAACGAAATAAAACTTTTGCAAATAAGACTGTTTTCTTATGTTTTACAAAATGTAAATTATAAATGCAACTATGGGCCAATCCTTAGACCAAAGCATGAGTAAAAGGTTGAGAGCAATCATCTAATTCATCCAACAAAATATTTAAGAGCAGGATGCAATGTCCTTCCCTGCTCATTTGACTTCTGTAACATGATCATAAGGATACGTGGTTTGGCTAAAACATTTTATGGCATCATCCATTTCCCCAAGGTCATTTCTTAATCCTTTGAAGCTCAAATCATTCTATTTTGAATCATCCATTAAATTAGCAATTTGGTCAGTTTCCTCTTCTTCACGTGTTAACTGCTCCAACTCTTGAGAGTTCCTCATTGGTCCATGGTTCTGCTGTGGTTCTGGCAAATCGCCAATATCACTTTCATTGACATCCTGAAATCCTACATTTCTTGCAAGACTTGCGATTTTACTTTCTGACCTGCACTGACTTTACAGTTCATTATAATGTATTGAATCTACAGTTCCTGCCCAATCCTTCAACAAAGATATTGATATAATGGGATGGGTGGGAATAAACATTACCTTTTACTAGAGAGCCGTGGTTCTCAAGCGGGGACAGTCTTGCCCCCCACCATGGGACATTTGTCAATGTCTGGAGACACTCCGGGTTGTCACAACTTGCGGGGGTGGGGAGGGTCTGCTACTGGCCTCTGGTGGGTCGAGGCCAGGGATGCTGCTAAACATCTTACAATGCACAGGACAGACCCCACAGCAAAGAATGATCCAGCCCAAAATGTCAAGAGCGCCAAGGCTGAGAAACCCTGACCTAGAAGAATGTTGACTAGAAACTAAATTTATAAATAGTCAGTTCATTGGAAAGTACTTCATGTTATGACACTTTTGAATCCCCAGGCAACCACATAACTGCAGTAATTCCGATAAGGAATCTTCCCACGAGGAGGAATCCACTTTGCTGCATCGGGACCCTGTGCTTATGGAAAGCCTGCTTCCTGTGATTATTTCCTTTGTTGCCCTGGCTGCCAGGATGCTCAGGCCAAATTTACACTCAGTCTCTCTTGGTATATTTTTCTGACACAGACCCATCCCAGCATTACACTATTTTTTTTTTAAAAGATTTTATTTTATTTTATTTTTGGCTGTGCTGAGCCTTCGTTGCTGCGTGCGGGCTTTCTCTAGTTGAGGTGAGCGGGGGCTACTCTTCGTCGTGGTGCGTGGGCTTCTCATTGCGATGGCTTCTCTTGTAGCGGAGCACAGGCTCTAGGCGCGCAGGCTTCAGTACTTGTGGCGCGTGGGCTCAGCAGTTGTGGCTCGCGGGCTTAGTTGCTCCACAACATGTGGGATCTTCCCGGATCAGGGCTCAAACCTGTGTCCCCTGCATTGGCAGGCGTATTCTTAACCACTGCGCCACCAGGGAAGTCCCGCTATCCAATTTTTCTTATGCAGATGTTCAGAGGGAAGATTTTATATGGGTCCGCAGCAAGACAGTTTCACACACCTCAAAAGACAGACTGCAGTGGCCCCACAAGTCTGAGTCGCAGCCCTTGGCAGGGAGGCCACTCCATGAGGGGGCACCACTGTCCCAAGCTCACTGGCTTGGCCAAGGCACCTTAGTCAGGAAATCTACTCCCCCTTCCAGTCTCCCCTGCCACCACAACTTATCCAAATTCTACCAGACCTTCAAGTCCCAACTCAAGTCACACCTCCTCCAGGAAGTCTTCCCCAGAACTGCCCCTGGCTCTCCCTTCTTCTCTGAATTTCTACTGTTCCTGCAGGGGTTAATTACACTCTGTTTAATAACTTTATTTCAGGCAGGCCAGTTATCTCCAAAGCATTTTTTAAGACTTTTCCAGGCTTCTTCCTTTTCAAGGCTTCCACTGTACTAAACATACTGAAATGCTCCTGCAACCCATGCTATATAAAATTATTTTATGACTCGACGCAAATTGAGGTTGACTGATCAATTTTTCAACTTTATGTTTTATGGTTGTTTGAACACTAGCTTTGGTATTACCATTTTCTTTACGTATTTTGGAACCAATAACTTTTTCAGGTCTCAAACTTTTGTTTGTTTCTTCTTCTAATTTATTTCCAAACAGTTATTTCTAGCTCTGCGTACAGAAGAGCGAAAAGTCAGAAACAACCTTAATGTCCACTGATTCGTTAAAATTAATGAGGGCAGATAACAAAGTGTATGAATACCAAGCATAAGATTTAAATACACACTTGATTATTGTAACTACTTTGCAGGTTTTTTCCAGCTTCACTGAGGTATAATCCCAGAGACGCTAGTGAGCCCAAGGCACTGTGACTGTAAAACACACGGATAAAATGATTCCATTCACCTCTCTAACTAAACATTAAGCTTCTTGAAGAGAAGGGGCATGTCTTATTCTCACTAAATCCTCATGTGCCAAGTACATGACAAAGTAAGTGCTCATTAAATATGCTTCCAACTAGTATTTAATGAGCACCTACTATGTGCCAGGCACTGTGCTAGGTCCTGGGGGTACACCCATGAACTAGACAAAGGAAGTCACTGCTCTCATGAAGCTGACACCCTAGTGCAAAACGCAGATAAACTGAGAACTATATTCTAGGGCAGGTGACTATAAACGCTGAGGGAAAACAAAGCAAGAGAAAGGAGGAACAGGGTTGGGTGCTATTGAAGCCAGGATGGTCAAAAAATGTCCTTTTGATATGATGACATATGACCGGAATTATGTTGAACTGAGCAAATAAGCCATGCAAGTGTCAAGGAAGAGCATTCCAGATGGATGGAACAGTGCACGCAAAGGCTCTGCGGTAGGTGTGTGCTTGGCCTCTCAGGACCGGTAATGAGGCCAGTGGCTGGTGAATAACAAGTAAGGGGATGGGGCCTTGGGGGCTGTGCTCAGGACTTTGCATTTTTACACTTAGTGAGCTGGGACCCACAGGAGGACTTGGGGCAGAGGAGAGACACGAACTGATTGAACATCTTAAGAGGCTCACTCTGGCTACGATCTGAAAACCAAACACAGACGGACAAGAAAAAAAGCAGGGAGACCCACTAGGAAGCTACTGCGGCCTCCAGGACCTGCTGATTGCCTGCCCAACCAAGAAAACATCAAAGCCAGGAGGCCGGTGTTGCCCCCACCCACTGTCAGAAAACACAAGCCCCGCCAGTGTTGTCATCCCAGACCTCTTGGAGATGCTGAGAAAGAAGGGCCTGCATCACCATCTTGGCTTCCTCCAAGGCTGGCAGGACGCCCAGATCAAATCAATACTGAACACACAGGGATTTAGTCTGCACTTGTTTAAGGATTGCCTGGGCCTCCATGAAATAGCGTCATCTGTAGGCTTGTTAAAGGTTTGCAGCCGAACAAGATCCCCTAGACCTCCTTACAGATCTCCAGGCAGTGAGGCTGGATCACCCCGGGGTTCTCACACAGATGCAGGTTAGGACAAGCCTCGGTTCAGAAAAAGATGTCTGGAGGAAGGAAGGAGTCCCTTTCCCAAACCCTCATGCAAAATAACCTCCGTTTACCAAGATGTATTGCTAAGCATGCCACAGAGCAATGCAAAAGGATGCTTCTTTTCCTTAAGAAAATCAGAAAAAATAAAAAAATATATTAGCAGTTGCTTGGATGTGCACAAAGAAACTCTAGAAGGATATACAAGAAACAAGCACCTCTATGTAATATGGCAGAGAGCAAAGACTGTAATGGGCTGTCAGCATCATCCAGAATATTGGTCCAAACTCTGGTAATGCACTCCTCCATCTCTGCCACAGTCCCTGAGTTGCTGCTGGAAGCCTCACTATTCAGGCTACGTATTTCTTTTTTATTTATTTATTTATTTATTTATTTATTTTTGGCTGCACTGGGTCTTAGTTGCAGCACACGGGATCTTCGTTGTGGCATGCGGACTTCTTAAGTTGCGGCATGTGGGATCTAGTTCCCCGACCAGGGGTCAAACCCAGGCCCCCCGCATTGGGAGCGTGGAGCCCTACCCACTGGACCACCAGGGAAGTCCCGGGTGTTTGAGATTTTTAGATTTCATTTCTGTATTAAAAATCTAGAAGACAGATACAAAATGTTACAATTCCCAGCAAAGAAAAATCACTCTGAAAGTTCTCTGTCACAGGGACTAAATGAGAAAATCTGTACAAAGTACTAGACTAGGCACTTTTTTCTCATTTTAGGGGGGGAAGGTGGGTTGGTTGGTTGCTTTTTTAATTTTTTCTTCTAAAATATTTTTAAATTAAATTAACTAAATAAATAATAAATATACAATGGCACCAAATTGAAAAGATACACGGCAAGAATTGTCACCTCCCCTCCTGTCCCCCAGACAACCCGTTCCGCTCCCAGGAGGAGCTGCCAATTTCACGGGAATCAACATTTGTAAACACTTACATATGTATTTTCTTTTGCACGCACACACACACACACACACACGGTGGTACTCTACACTCCCTGTTCTCCATCTTGCTTTATCCACTAGCAGCACATCTTAGAGTCAGTTCTGTATCACTATTAATGGACCTGCCGTGTTTTGTTTTGTTTTTTTACAAGCTGCAAAGTATTTCTTTGCTTGGATATACCATGATTTATTTAATCAGTTTAGGCTCTTCCCAAATCTCTCCTGTGACGAACAACCACTGCCGTCACTATTAGCACAAGTTCCACATTTTTGCACACACGGAAATGTATCTGAATGATAAATATCTCAGCGTGGTGTGGCTGGGGGAAAGGGAGGAATGGTTTTTAATTTTGACAGATAATGCCTGTCGGCACGTTTAGAAGCAAGGGTGAAGAGAGGGAAAAAGATCATATGCAAAGCATATCCCAGGACGATCCGAGGGGCAAGTGTTGGTACCCCCATTTCTGAGATGGGGAAGCTGAGGTTCAGAGATGTCGGGAGTAACCCAGCCGGGTACCAGACTCCAGCCTCTGCTTATTCACCACCCAGCGCCCAGCCAGGCTGCATCTAAGTCACGCTCCCCGGGGCCGGGCCATGGCTGGCTCTCTGCCTTCCAGCCCCTGAACTCCAAGTGCCCCGAATCTGTTGATTTATGGTTTTGCTTTGATATCCATATTAATCACCATAACTTTTAATTGAGCTAATACAAGCATCATATGTTGCTAATTACACAATGCGGATGAAAAACTCTTCCAGATGAACTTAACTGCTCAATCTAATCAGAGTGGCAAGTTGTGTTTTAATTACAAACCAGAGTGTACAGAGAAGGCATCTGTGCAGCTCAGCGACTCAGGGGCCCGACGGCTCCAGCTTGCAAAACGCCAGAATCACAGCCAGCGGCCACGGCATCCTCCACGCAGAGCCGGCTCGGGTGGTGGAGGAGGTGCGATGCCTCCCGTAAGCTCACAGCCCGGGGTGGACCCAGCCAGGCCCCTTCTGTCCGGACATCTGTGCAGCCTCAGGCTGCACTCCCCGTTCCAGCCCAGGAGAGGAATCACCAACTCCTCTTCTCAGGAACTAATCAAAGGCCTGTTATCAGTGACCTTTTCTGGAACATCCTTTAACATCCTTTCAATCTGCCCCCACTCACAGAGCAGAGAGAAGCCAGCCACGTAACAGAGTAATTTCAAGGGTGAGGCAAGACTGAAAAGGGATCTCGGCTCTTGTTTTCTCGACAAAGACACAAAGAGGGCCTTCAAGGCTGAGGATTAGAGAAAGAAGCATAGGGAGGGGAGGTGCTAAAAACTGAGTTTTGTGTCCCCCCCAAAAAAAAATCATATGTTGAAGCTCAAGCCCCCCAGTGTGACTGTTTTTGGAGACAGAGCCTTTATGGAAGGAATTAAGGTTAAATGGGGTCATAAGGGTGGGGCCCTGATCCAATAGGACTGGTGTCCTTGTAAGAAGAACACGAGAACACTCTCTCTCTCTCTCTCTCTCTCTCTCTCTCCACCCCGCCTCCATGAGGAACAGAGGGAGGGTGGCTGTCTGCAAGCCAGGAAGAGAGTCCTCACCAGGAACCAAAGCTTGATCTCAGACCTCCAGCCTCCAGAACTGTGAGAAAATAAATGTCTGCTGTTTAAACCGCCCACCTGTCCTATTTTGTTATGGCAGCCCAGGCAAGCTATGACAGCCCGACAGCAGGCAGATGGCATCAAGGCTGCCAGGGAAGCCCACGTTCAGAGGTCAAAGAGGTTTTTAAGAGGAAATGGACAAAGGTGTCTATGGAAGGGAGAACAATGGTCTCTCCCCAAAGATGTGCGTGTCCTAATCCCCGGAACCCGTGCATGTGACCTTACCCGGCAAAAGACACTTTGCAGCTGGGATGAAGTTTAGGCTGTTGAGATGGGAAGACTGTCCTGCATTATCCAGGTGGCCCCAGGTGATCACAAGCGCCCTCGTGAGAGGGAGGTAGGAGGGTCAGGGTCGGAGCGAGGAGATGTAAGGATGGAAGCAGAGGTCAGAGAGAAAAGAACATGCTCTGGGGTGGCTTTGCAGATGGTAGAAAGAGTCACAAGCCAAGGAAGGCATGCATTGCTAGAAGATAGAAAGGGCAAGGAAGGGACTTCCCTGGCAGTTCAGTAGCTAGGCCTCCATGCTTCCACTGCAGGGGGCACGGGTTCGATCCCTGGTCGGGGAACTAAGATCCCGCCAAGCCACGCGGTATGGCCAAAAATAAAAATAATAATAATTTTTTAATAGAAAAACAAAGAAAGGGCAAGGAAGCAGGGGAGCTCCCCTGGAGAATCTTCCTAGAGCCCCCGGAGGGAACAGAGCACTGCCCACACCTTGACCCAGCAAGACCCATTTTGAGCTTCTAAACTCCAGAACTGTAAAATAATAAACTCAAGTCCTTCTAAGCCACTACATCTGTGCTAACTTGTTGTAGCAGCAATAGGAAACTAACATGCTAGCAAAAGTCCATAAGGGTCCTGGCAGGAAAGAGCATTCACCCTCCAGGATGGTTCAAATGGGGAGATTTCAATGAAAGGACGCAAGCAGACAGCAACAATGGTGAGGCACCGAGATGCCGGCAGGAGCGGGAAGCTGTTACTTTCCGGGGCCTCAGGGGACCAGGAGAGAGCACAGTGTGGTGGAGCCAGTGACAGTCACATCTGGGAGGCGAGGCTTCCTCACTGGAACAGGAGATGAAGCTCCTGGCAGAAACCTGGTGACAGAGCAAAAGAGGAGCAGGGAACAGACACCTCCGCTCTCTCCTGCCCCACCCTTGGATCCCCAGCCTGGTCTCTCCCTGGCCACATCCAACTGGAAGTTGAAGGACAAAGAGGGCCAGATGATGCAGCCCTGGGGGCCAGCTTCCCAGGGACAGGGAAAGGCAAAGAGGGTGCAGGACAAATCTGAGTGGAGGGAACCAAGAAATGTCCAGCACATCCTTTTCTAAGCACAATAAGCTCTTCTTAGTTCTTTTAAGCCTGACTCTCAGAGCAGGCCCCTGTGTTTCTGGCTCTTCCCGTGGTGGCCACGCCCCAGTTTTTCTTTGCAGGACCCCCTCCACTCCCTGTCCAAATGGTACAGGTGGAGTAGTCCTACCCCCTCCCTGGCTCCAGGAGAAGCCACATGACCCAGGCCTGGCCAATCAGAGTCACAGCAATTGGCTCAAGGATTGTCACATGACCCAATCGTAGCCAGTGAGAGTCAGATCTGGGGTTTTTGCTGGAACCATTGGAAAGAGATGGTCACTTCCTCACTGTGGTTGCTCAGCTGGTAGGAGGAGAGCCCTACTTAGTGTCCATCTTTGAAAAGACCCTGCCTGAGAAGAGAGCCACGAAAGAAGAAACTAGTGCTGAGAGACTGAGTCCTGATGACATCAATTGAGGCCCTGGATCAAGCCATACCTGAAGCCCTTACAGGACATTCCAATAAAACAATTTTTTTTAATTCTCTTTTAGTTATACCACTTTAAATTAGGTTTCTGTTCCCTGCAACCAAGATAGGATCTAACTAACACACCTCTTCCTGAAGTTAACCCTAATGGTTTCTACTGCCACTTCACACCTCCACAGTGTTAACTCCCTGCACTATATTGGGACCTGTCTGTCTTCCAAACAGACTAAGAGCTCATTGATGGAAGGGGCATTGTCTTTCTATGCCCAGCACTGAAGTACACTGCCAGGCACAGAGTGAGCATTAACAAATATTTGTCAAATGACTAAATGGATGGATGAATGGATTGATGACTGCATGAGTTATTCCAAAGGCAGTTTTGGCAGCAGGCTCTGACATTTTCAGAAAGTAGATAAAGTAGATTCTAACCTGACACTGTTCACCGAGAACCCCTCTAGGTGCTGGGAAGACAGGGGTGAACAAGGTAGCCCTGGTCTCTATTCCTATGGAGACCACACTCTGGTCTAAAGCAAAAGAATCAAGATCATATACAAGTAAACCATCCATCCAGGCAACAAAGAGAGATTCATTCAAATGGTGATAAGGGCTCAGCAGAAAAATCAAACAGGGTGGTTGTTTATAGAGAGAGCCTGGGCTGGAGAAGGCACCGCCGGACAAGAAGCCACAGAGTGACCACTGAGAAGCCATTTGTCTAACAATAAAAGAGTCTTTTGGCAGGCTCAGAATTCCAGCTCCCCACCCCCCATACTGGCCCACTCCCACCCACACTCCAAGGCAGGGTCAAAGGTGGTTCCAGTGGTTCTCACAGGGGTTGCCCACTAGAACCATATATGGAGCTTTTAAAAAACACCCAGGTGGACCCAAAAGAGTGGAGAACAGGTGCTCCAACAAATACCTGTCCAAGAATGTTCATAGCGGCACTATTCACAGTAGCCAGAAGGTGGAAACCACCTGAATGTCCATCAACAGATGAATGAACAAACAAAATGTGATCCATCCACACAGCAGAACGTGATTCAGCCATTAAAAAGGAATGAAGCACTGACACAGGCTACAATGTGGATGAACCTCAAAAACGTGATGCTGAGTGAAAGAAGCCAGACACAGAAGGCCACAGAGCGTATGATTCTGTTTATAGGAAATATCAAGAATAGGCAAATCCACAGAGACAAAGTAGACTGGTGGTTGTCAGGGCATGCGGGCTGGTGGAACGGGGCGGGGGGTGAGGGCTAACGGGTACAGGCTTTCCTTTTGGGGTGATGAAAATAGTTTGAAACTAGATTGACGCAGTGATTGCACAACACTGTGAATGTACTAAAAACCACTGAATTGTACACACTTTAAAATTGTTAGTTTTATGTTACGTGAGTTTCACCTCAATTTTAAGAAAAATAGTGGAGCTAGCTACTTAGACCCTGTTGCCAGTAAGTTCCATAAACCTTACTTTTACATTGATACTTCAGCTCACACACACAAAAATACTGAAGCATTAAACAGAATTTTCAATATGTGAAAGACAAAACAGAAAAGGCACCCAGGCCACATCCACGGAGATTCAGCAGGTGTGGACCCCGCCCCCTCCCCCGAAAGTGGAAACCCCTCCCCCTTCCCTCCCTGCAGGCGATTCTAAAGGCAGCAGAGTAGGGAAGCCCTGGGTTAGGAGGTAACCCCTGCCATCCAGAACAAAACCAAGCCCACCAAGCATGGGGACCAGAGATGGAGCAGGCAGCCCCTTGGTTGTGGTGGTGCAGACGGAAGACTCTGCAGAGGAGGTGGGAGACGGGTAGCTAAGGGCTCTGAAGAGTTAGGAAGAAAGACAACCCAATTCACGAATACCGTTTCCGGCGGAAACAAACAAGCGCGCTGCAGGTTCTTTCGGGTCTTCACTACAGGCCGTTAGTGCCCATCAACGAATGAAGCTGGGGGCATCTCACAATGGTGCTCACCTCCCACCCCGCCCTAGCCTCCCGCCCTGCCCCCAGGCCCTCTTTGCAGGCAGGAGCAAATGAGGAGTCCGGGGGTGGCCGACACAGCAAAGCGAAAGGGTATCCCTCACTCACCCCTGCCAGCAAGGAGCCAAGAAATCATGACTTTTATTCTTTTTGGTGACAGAGGAAGCCAGGCTGACTGCGAGGAAGGAATGGGGTGGTTGGGAGGGAGGGGAAGAGAGGGGGAGGGGGGCTCCCGGGATGGGCCCGCTGCCTTCCTTAGGATTTTTAACTTATTTGTTTGGATCTCCTGGTTTTCCACCTGTCCTGCCCTGAGTTCTCCCTCCAGGACTCAGCCTTCGGGCCCCGACACAGCTCAGATGCCCAGGCCAGAGGGAGGCGGTCTGCAGGGAGGGGCCCCCCTCCCCGCTCCTGTCCGGGAGGGGCAGCAGCGTTCAGGGTAGTTTGCAGAGCTGGAGGGTGATCCTGGGGAGAGGAGAAGAAGACAAAGTGATGGAGGGCTGGCTGGGGGACAAATATTAATATCTGGGGCAGGAGGCAGGTAAAGGTCTCAATGCCAGACCCATGAATCCCGCAGTACACTTGACACCTCCGCTGGGAACAGGAATCTCCGATCCAACACGGCCCCGAACCGCTGCCACCCTCAGACTGCCCCCAGCTGACTCGGTGCAAATCAATTCTTCTAGGAACTCAGGCCAGAATCTCGGGGACATCCCCGGCCCCACCCTGCTCCCCACCTCCACTGTCACCCCATCGCTGCTGCAGCCTCCTCCCTGGTCTCCTGCCTGACCCCCCCACCCTACCCCAGCCCGGATCAGCTTGTCTCCTACACCACAGCGGAGGGAACTTTTTAAAATGGGAATTAGTCCAGGTCACTTTGCTGCTCAAACTCTCCAATGGGTCCCTTTCTATTCAGGGTACAAGTCAAATGCACCACAAGGGATCGCTAAGCCCCTTGTGATCCGGCCTCATCACTGATCTGATCTCCTCTGCTCTATGGACCCTCTGGTCACACCCATCTCTTTACTGATTCATGAACACACCTGGCATCTCCTACCTCAGGGCCTTTGCACTTGCTGTTCTCACAGGCGAGAGCACCCTTCCCCCAGACAGTCATGTGGTTTGCTCCTTCATGCCCCCGGGACCTCTGCTCAAGCATTACCTTCTCAGCCAACTCTTTTCTGACCTTGACCACCCTCTCAATGGCAACCCCCCAACCCAGGGTTCCCCAACCCCTCCCTGCTTTGTTTTTCTCCACAGCACTCACGTCCCCCCTAGAATCTCCACCCCACGACAGAGCTGGGAATTTTGTCTTCCTCCTTCGTTGATACATCTGCAGAGTCTAGAACAGTGCCCGACACAGAGAATAAATACTCAGTAAATTAGTATGTGCTGAATGAATACAGGTGAGACTCACAGAAAAGCATCTGGAAAGACACACAATTCCAAGAGTAGTCATCTCCGGGGAAGGAGGAGAGCATTCAGGATTGGGGAACGTTTTCATTTTCTACTAGGAGAAAATATACACATAACAACTTTATCATTTCATTTTTTAAATAAAATCGATAGCCATTGCACTGCATAGTGTAAAAGAGAAAAGAAAACTCGTGGAAAAAAGAAGAGCCACCCCACAAACCAGAAGGCTGAGTCGCCGAGACGCTGAGCTCCACCAAATGGCTCAGACCTATGACCAGCAGGGTTTGATAAACACGGGACAAGTGTCTCCATGCTCCAGGGGTGACCAGCACCATGGTGGCCAGGAAAAGAGGGGCACTGAGAGGAGACGGGGGTCCTTGAGCCTGGCCCTCCTGTCAGAGACTGGGGCAGGGCAAACCAAGTATCTGCCCCCTCCCCAAGGATTCCCCCCCAACCCAGGATGGGGCGACTGGACAGAAACCTGGTGTCCTCCTGCCCCCAGAAGAGCTCTGTCCCCGTGGCCAGGATGCTCCTCTACCACACCAATGTCTGTCCTGTGGAGGCAGCACAAGGAAGCCCAGCTGGCCACTGGGCCACCGGGGGGAAAGTGGGTCCCTGAGCCTGTGCCCCACTTGGCGCTGGCTAGCTGCGCTGGGCTGGCCAGGTTCTGGGTTCACAGGCGCAGCACTCAGTTATAGAGACAGAACGCCTCTCATGCTTGTTCAGGCTGCACTGGATGGAGGGTCTCGTTTTCCTTTTTCCTCTCTTTCATCCCCAAGCCTCACACATAGGTTGAAAGTGAGGGGATGGAAAAAGATATTTCATGCAAACGGAAATGACAAGAAAGCAGGGCTCGCAATATTCATATCAGACAAAATAGACTTTAAAACAAAGGCTACAAAGAAAGAAAAAGAAGGACACTATATAATGATAAAAGGATCAATACAAGGAGAAGATATTACACCCATCAACATATATGCACCCAACGTAGGAGCACCCAAGTATATAAAACAAATACTAACAGACATAAGGGAGAAATAGATGGGAATACAATAATCCCAAGCCTGTTACCGACACCCACTGGCCCCCGCTTCCCAGGCAAGGCCACCTGGAGCACAAATCCTTCTCCTCAATGTGGGAGCTCCCTTCCCAAATCAAATCGATTTTCCAAACATAACTTGTCTCATGTGAATCACTGACCTGCACTTTGGCGGGCATCTGAGTGGCAAGAGGCAGGTGGAAAGGGACCCCCCCGCCACCTCTCAAAGCTCAAATTAATTCAGAAGGGGGTAATAGGAGGGTTCTCGTGGTGACAGGGTGAGGGGCGTGTGAGGATCTGGGGTGGCGGCTGGGACAGCCCCGCGCCTTGGACCCCACACGCAAAGCTGAGAACTGGCTTCAGAGAACCCAGGGGAGGAAGCCCTGTCTGGCACTGGGCTGCAGAATGGGGACTTTCTTCCGGCAACGCTTAGAAAGAAACAACCCCCCTGCCAGAGACCCTGCGTGGCTCCCCGCTGCTCTCAGACCAAGTCCAAATTCCTTATGCGTGCCGGGGAATATGACTCAGCCGTAAAAAGGAACGAAGCACTGACACCTGCTACGACACGGACGCACCTTGAAAACATGATGCTACGTGAGAGAAGCCAGACACAAAAGATCACAAGATCACACATTGCATGATTCCATCTCCGTGAAGTGTCCAGAACAGGTAAATCCAGAGAGACAGAAAGTAGATTGGAGGCTGCCAGGCGCTGGGGGAGGGGGAGGATGGGCTGTGGCTGCTTAAAGGCGAGGGGGTTTCTGGATGGCCCAGTGGTTAGGACTCTGCGCTTTCACCGCCGAAGGTGCAGCTTCAACCCCTGCTCGGGGAACTAGGGTCCCGCAAGCTGCGCGGCGGAGCCAAAAAATAAAAATAGAGGATATGGGGTTTCTGCTGAGGTGATGAAAATGTTTTGGGACATTTTCAGGCGATGGTTGCACAACAGTGTGGATGGACTAAATGCCGCTGAATTGCACATGTTTAAATGGTTAATTTGTATGTGACTGAATTGCACATGTTTAAATGGTTAATTTGTATGTGACTCTCACAGAAATAAATTATCTTTTTAAAAATCCAAATCCTTCCCCTTAGTCTACAGGGCCCTGCATAACCTCAGCCCCGGCCATCTCTCCGACTATTTCGAATGTCATCCCCACCCATTCGCTGTTTAACTGGCTTCCATCACACTGGACAGCGTTAAGTGAGCCATCAAGGAGATCTGAGTTCCAATGCTGGCTTTGCACAATCGTACCTCAGTTTCCCCAACTTTTACATGAAGGAGTTGGGTTAGTTGACGAGTGGAAGATGCAAATTCAATTCCTTAGAGGCACACTGTCCAATACTTTAGCCAGCAGCCAAGTATGACTGTTTAAACTTTAATTCTAATGAAATGGAATCATAAGTTCAGTTGCTTAGTTGGCCACATTTCTAGCGCTCCAGAGCGACACGTGGCTAGTGGCTACCATACTGGACAGCACAGATGAAGAACGTTCCTATCACCGTAGAAAGTTCTACAGGACAGTGACCAGACAGGTGACATAAATGAACGACGCCTTCTAGATGGAATGGAAGCTCCTCGACTACAGGGCCCGCATCCCCAGCACCTACAACAGTGCCTGGCACGCAGAAGGTGCGCAGCTAAATATCTGATGAATGAATCGGCAAATGAATCGGCGAATGTCACTGCAGCCACTTGTCACTCTCTGGACCAGCCCTGCTGCCCTCCAAAGAGAAGCCGAAAATCCAGATTTTAATACTAAATCTTCCAGATCTTGAATAAAAGCTCAAAACTTATTAAAGCACGGGGCTGGCCAAACAGATACGCCCCTGGGCTGTATGTGGCCATGAGATACTGGTTTACAGCCGCTGGATCAGGAGGTAGCAAAGATTCCTTCCACGTGTGCATCAGGACGGGAAGCTCCAGAACCCTGCATGGAGAAACCAGCAGGGCACAGAAACTCTAAAACCTCCCATTCACTCCCCCAGGGGCTTGTGGAAGAGGCACAGGAGGAACGAGCCAATTACATTTTCTTCCCCTTTTA
This sequence comes from Eschrichtius robustus, assembly GCF_028021215.1. Classification (NCBI taxonomy): domain Eukaryota; kingdom Metazoa; phylum Chordata; class Mammalia; order Artiodactyla; family Eschrichtiidae; genus Eschrichtius; species Eschrichtius robustus. The sequence goes on from NC_090837.1 coordinate 5,601,775, forward strand.
AATGTGTGCTCAACACAGAAACAATGTGCGGAGCCCCAGGTGACATTCATATTCCAATTCAAGCCTCTCCCACTGAGGAAGGTATAGCCCCGCCACCGTCCCGGAATGCTAAGAACTCCCAAAGAATCCCTTTGAAAGGAGTGAATGAGCAAATGAATAAAGAGGGAGACAGAGGCAGGTGGAGAAGAAATATCTGGGTACCAAAGCCACCACCAGGATATACTGTACACAAGGCCACTGCGGCTGTGGCTAGTGGCCCCGTGGTGGAGAACCCCGCACCAAATCTGCTGACCAGGAGTCAGGCCAGAGACTATAAAGGACCACGTTTAAATCATAGGCCCCCAAGGCACATCACCAGCAAAGGGATCAGGGCATCTGGTGTCTCTGAGGAATACCAGCAGGACATTATTACAGCAAGAAAAACTAAGAGGAGGACTTCCCTGGCGGTCCATTGGTTAAGACTCCACGCTTCCACTGCAGGGGGCATGGGATGGATCCCTGGTTGGAGAACCAAGATCCCACATGCCACGCGGCACAGCCAAATACATAAATAAATAAATAAATACTTCCTTTTAAAAAAAAAAGAAAAACTAAGAGGAAAGGGGACCAGGTCCACCGCCTCCCAGCTGGGTGTTCAGGCAGTCCCACCCTCCATCCCAACAATCAGAGCACAGCCTTCCTGAATCCAGGAGCCAAGACGTTCCTCTCTCCCCACCCCATCACTCCTTCATTAGTCAGACTCATCACTGACCAGAGGTCACTGATCATCCATCACTGGTCAGAGGTCTGTTAGACGATTCACTTTTTAATCCTTGTTGAGGTCCCTCTGCCTGCAGCCATCTTTCTCCAAAGCACTTGTGATGGCTTTAAAATATATCTGTAAATTCTTTGACACTCTTCCGATCACGAGGGGGGAGTCAGGTTCCCCTTCCCTTGATTACGGCTGGCCTCCAGTGAGTAAAATGCACTTGGATGTGACCCTGAATGACTTCCGAGGTTGGGTCGTTGCAATGGACTGAATACATTAATGAAAAGCATATTAAAATGGTTTTGTAGAAAAAGCATATATTTTTCATATATTGGCATCCAATAGGAGATCATACATTCTGGCTATGCAAGAAAATTCTACTAACCCTAGAAAAATTATAAAATCCTATCACTAAAAAGAAATATGTTGGTAGCAGCACTATTCACAATAGCCAAAGCATGGAAACAACCTAAATGCCCATCGACAGATGAATGGATAAATAAGATGTGGTACATATATACAATGGAATATTACTCAGCCATAAAAAAGAACAAAATAATGCCACTTGCAGTAACATGGATGCAACTAGAGATTATCATACTAAGTGAAGTAAGTCAGAAAGACAAATACCATATTATATCACTTACATGTGGAATCTAAAATATGGCACAAATGAACCTATCTACAAAACAGAAACAGACTCACAGACATAGAGAACAGACTTGTGGTTGCCAAGGGGGAGGGGACAGAGAAGGATGGACTGGGAATTTGGGGTTGGTAGATGCAAACTATTATATTTAGAATATAATAAACAAGAAGGTCCTACTGTATAGCACAGGGAACTATATCCAATCTCCTGGGAAACCATAATGGAAAAGAATATTCTTTTTAAAATGTATATATGTGTAAAAGTGAGTCACTTTGCTGTACAGCAGAGATTGCACAACATTGTAAATCAACTACACTTCAATTTTTTTTAATTTTTTGAATTAAAAAAAGAAATGTGTTGGTATCAGTAAAAGTTCGCACAGGGTCATCATAAAAGTCATCCGTTAAAATCTAAAATGTTAAGGGAATCAGCCAAGCGCAACCTCTGATCAGTTCTATTGCTTGTGACTTGTCATTTATGTTAGGATGAACCACCCAACGCTGTGAAGTTCACACTCTCCCTGCGATTTCTGTGTGCAGATGTGCGCTGCCTCTGGCGGGTAGCATCAGAGATGTTTTCGCCTCTGACACCCAGGATCCCAACCCTAAGCCAGGTGCAGGACGACTGAGATCATTTTTGAGACATTTTTGATTGGCAGGGAGAGGGGGAGGGACGAGGAAGAGCCTCTCATGCTGGTAATTACTGGCAGATGGCATCCGCTGTGTCTGACAGCATTAAAGCAAGAAAGAGGGGTTAAAAAAATTCACGCAACTCTGTCCTCCATGAGCTCAGCCTAGAGGGGAGATAAGGCATGTGACATTTTCTAGATTTTAGTCAAGCACACAGAATGCCAAAGGCTTTCCAAGGAGGCGCAGTCACTGCCAGGCAAGGGAATGTGAGAAGCCTTCACAGGACTTCATCGGGACACTTGCAAGTGACAGAAACCCAACTCAAAGTAGCTTAAGGGGAAAAATAATGTATTGGGTCTTGTACTGGGGAAATTCAAGATAAAGCTCTTACCAGAAGCAGCTACTTTTGGGTACTCCAGTATGGTCACAAGGAAACTCTCCCCCCTCTCCCCCTCTCGGCTCTGTTTTCCCCCATGTTGCTTCATTCTCACACAGATCCAGAATGGTAGGTAGCTGCCTTTTTTGTTGCTGTTGTTGCACCGCACTGCGCGGCTTGAGGAATCTGAGTTCTCAGACCAACCAGGGATCGACCCCAGGCCCACTGCAGCGCAAGCGGGGAGTCCTTACCACCGGACCGCCAGGGAATTCCCCGGTAGGTGGCTTCTAAAATGATCTCCAGTATTCTCCACCTGATGGCATTCATGGCTTTGCGTGGTCCCCTCCCCTTGAGTAAATTCCTTCTGACCAATATCATACCTCAGTGTGGAAGGGAGATCACTTCTGTGATTAGGTCACAAGAGACTGTCACTTAGTGCCTTTGGTGAAGCCACTCTCTTCCATATGGAGAGGACCACGTGTCAAAAAAGCCGAGGCCCTCAGCCTAAGAGCCCACAAAAACTGAATCCTGCCAACAACCAGGTAAGCACAGAACCAGACTCTTCCCTGGTCCAGCCTTCAGATGGGAGCCCAGCCCTGGCTAACACCCTGAATGCTGCCTTGTGAGAGATCCAGAAGCAGAGCTAACCTGTGCCTGGACTCCTGACCCACAGAAACTGTGAAATGATACATGTGGGCTGTTTTAAGCCATCAGTTTGTGGCAATTTGTTACACAGCAATAATAACTGCTACATTCAGGCTCCCATCCTCCCAGCTTAGCAACTGCAATAGCAAAGGAAGCCCTTCCCCACCCCTCCCCATGCTTACAACAAACATCCCAGAGCTGGCTCTCATTGGCCCAGCTTGGGTCATGTGCCCAAGCCTGAGCCAATCCTTGAAGCCTAGGAGATGAGCTGTTCTGATTGGTCAGGCACAAGTCATGAGCCCACCCGTGGAGAAGGAGGAGAAAGTTAGCAATACCCAGACCACAAAGCAGGGGAACAGTGGTTCCCCAAAATAAAATCAGGGTGTTATTCACAGAGAAAGGTAAAAAAATAGCAGTCAACCACTATCATACCGCAAGATCTGGTATGAAGGGATGTGGAAGAAGAGATGAGAAAAACCACAAAAATGAGCACCAGGGCACATAGTAGGTGTTCAACTAAACACTCAATGGTTGGAGAAGAGGATTAAAAAGGGCTAACATTTATTACAGACCCATGTGGATTTAAGCACTGTGTTGAATTTTTTTTTTTTTTTTTTTTTTTAATTTATGGCTGTGTTGGGTCTTCGTTTCTGTGCGAGGGCTCTCTCTAGTTGCGGCAAGGGGGGGCCACTCTTCATCGCGGTGCGCAGGCCTCTCACTATCGCGGCCTCTCTTGTTGCGGAGCACAGGCTCCAGACGCGCAGGCTCAGCAATTGTGGCACACGGGCTTAGTTGCTCCGCGGCATGTGGGATCTTCCCAGACCAGGGCTCGAACCCGTGTCCCCTGCATTGGCAGGCAGACTCTCAACCACTGCGCCACCAGGGAAGCCCGTGTTGAATTCTTATACAACATCTCCCTTAATCCTGACAACATCCCAAAGAGTAGGAGCTCCTACTTTCCCCCTTTCACAGATGAACATGCTATGGCACAGAGAGGTTAAGTAACTCACCCAAGGTCACAGAGCTAGCAAGTGGTGGAGCTGGAATTTGAACTCAAGCAGTCTGCCACCTGAGTTCATGCCCTTAATTTCAGAGATCTGCTTGAAACAGTTTGCGAGAGCAGCCAGAGGAGCAAAGCATACCTAATCAAGCAGTGAGAGATAGAAAGCTGACAGGAGATGCTATAGAAGTTCATTCCCTCACTCAAACACTTATTAAAAACTTTCACAAGGAAAGATGGGGACCACGTGACGCAACTAAGGAGGCCTGGAGCCGCAACTAAGGAGCCTGCCTGCCGCAACTAAGACCCGGCACAACCAAATAAATAAAAAAGATGGGGAATAAGAGGAGGTAGGGAACCTTGCAGGATGGGAAAGATTGAAAAAGAAATTCCAGCAGCTTCCTCCCTCATGTTGTCCTCTACGCTACAATGAAGAGAAGCAGAATTTAGTCGCCCTTACATAATGACCCGAGGTGACAGGCAAACTGATCAGGTAGGAAACGAGGCCACTTTGGAGCGTGTGTGAGTGAAGCTGGTGCAAACAGTAAGGCCAAAACCTCCGCCCCCAACACTTTTCCTCTTGAAATATACAGACCCTCTTAACAGCTCAGCCCATAAATTTAAGAGAAAAACACTTTAACTGGGCTGGGCGTGGGGGGGAGAGTGGGTGGAAGGAGAAAAAAATATCATAGGGAAATTAAAAATTCATCATAAGTTCATGGTGCTCCCTAAAGAGGCTTTTGCATTAGAAAGAAATGTGTCTGTGGTAAGCGCTATGGAGGCACAGACTGGGGAACAGAAGATGTCGCTCTTCTAAGACGGAAGCTTCCGGAAGCTAGAGAAATGCCATGAGTAGATGCACTGGCACTCCAAGCCCTTTGGGGATCATCCACAGCCGGAACCACTGGGAATGGAGCCTCGGGCAGCATCGGCAAGTCCTTGCCATCAAGAAGCAGCAGCTCTGGGCAAGCGGCCTGGGTTCTAAGAACCAGCCCTCCTCATCCCCGTTTCTCTGTTAACTCCACTTCTTCAAGTGTCAGTTCTTTCATCCACTATCACTCAGTCACACCCTGTCTTTCCTCAAATGTCTGCAGATCCTGGTTGGATGCTGATTTCTGCACAGTGTTCCTGCTGGGCAGGATGGCCATTTGCAAATCTTTCTAAACCTCCTTTCTATGTTTGGGAAATCCTCCATCTTCTGAGGCAGTGGAAAATCACTAAATACACCTTGATATTTCCCTGCCATGGAATACCATGCAGCAATTCAAAAAAATAAGATAGTTCAGGGACTTCCCTGGTGGTCCAGTGGTTAAGAATCCACCTTCCAATGCAGGGGATGTGGGTTCGATCCCTGGTCAGGGAACTAAGATCCCACATGCCGTGGGGCAACTAAGCCCGCGAGCCACAACTACTGAGCACCCGGGCCACAACTAGAGAGCCCGCTGCCGCAACCACAGACCCCACGTGCTCTGGAGCCCATGTGCCGCAGCAGAGGATCCCGCGTGCCACAACAAAGATCCCGTGTGCTGCAACTAAGACCTGACACAGCCAAAAATAAAATAAATAAACAAAAAAATAAGATAGTTCTGTATGTACATGGATATTGGAGAAGAGACACGATGTATACTATTAAAAACAAATTTAAAACATTATATTATAAATATATATATATATATTTCCTACAAGGAAAAATACACAGCAAACTGATAAAGAGCAGTTACCTTTTGGAAAGATATGAAATTGTTCAAAAGGGACTTCAGACCTATCTCTCATATTTTTTAAACCACTTTCACATCGTTTTCTTTCTTACTTTCTTTCTTTATTTTTGGTTGCATTGGGTCTTCGTTGCTGCGTGCAGGCTTTCTCTAGTTGCGGCGAGCGGGGGCTACTCTTCGTTGCGGTGCACTGGCTTCTCGTTGCGGGGGCTTCTCTTGTTGCAGAGCACAGGCTCTAGGTGCGTGGGCTTCAGTAGTCATGGCACATGGGCTCAGTAGTTGTGGCGCACGGGCTTAGCTGCTCTGCAGCATCTTCCCAGACCAGGGATCAAACTCGTGTCCCCTGCATTGGCAAGCAGATTCTTAACCACTGCGCCACCAGGGAAGTCCCCACTTTCACATCTTTGACAGAGATAATGTTATGCAGTCACCAAACTGCTTTCACCCAGAAAAACTATATTTCCCAGGTTTCCACCTTAGGAGGCAGAAAAAAATCAAACACACACACACACACACACACACACACACACACACACACAATGATTATAAAAGATCCTGTTTACACCTTCTCTTCAAATGCTGTGCTATCCCTGATAGGGTATTCATCACCAACTACTAATTATCCCCCCAATATCCATTCTCTCCTTTTTCCAGAGTAACAGAACTTTTGATTTTTAGCAACTTCAAATTAAGACTGCATTCCCGGGCTTCCCTGGTGGCGCAGTGGTTAAGAATCTGCCTGCCAATGCAGGGGACATGGGTTCGAGCCATGGTCCGGGAAGATCCCACATGCCGTGGAGCAACTAAGCCCGTGTGCCACAACTACTGAGCCTACGTGCCACAACTACTGAAGCCCGCATGCCTAGAGTCCGTGCTCCACAACAAGAGAAGCCACTGCAATGAGAAGCCCACGCACCGCAATGAAGAGTAGCCCCTGCTCGCCGCAACTAGAGAAAGCCCGCGCAGCAACAAAGACCCAACGCAGCCAAAAATAAATAAAAATTTAAAAAATAAAATAAAATAAATCAATAAATTAAAAAAAAAAAAAAAGACTGCATTTCCCAGATTCTCTTGCAACTAGATGTGGCCATGTGACTTAGTCACAGCCAATAGGATATAAGTGGAAACATCATGGGGCTGCTTCTAGGACTCTTCTGTAAAAGACAATTGATGCATATCCTTTACCCTTTCTTTATCTGCACCCCAATCCTGGTGTCTAGAATGAAGATGAGATGGCTGCACCGGTAGCTGCCATTTTAGACCATGAGGACAAAGACCTCAACCTTGAAATGGTAAAAGCAAGCACGGGTCCAAGAGGATTTCACGGAACAGAGACAACCTACAGTCCTGGGCTTCTGAGCTCTAGAATCTGACTTGGGAGAGAAATAAACTCCTACTTTTTAAGCCATCACTTTTTTTTTTTTTTTTTTTGGCCGCACCGTGCAGCTTTTGGGATCTTAGTTCCCTGACCAGGGATCGAACCCGTGCTCTCAGCAGTGAAAGCACGGAGTCCTAATCACTGGACCATCAGGGAATTCCCAAGCCATCACTATTTTAATTCTCTATCTTTCACTGATGAGCCCATTTTCAACAAATATGCCCATCACACCACCTCCAGTCTTCCTTTCTCCCAGTGAAACACCAAGCAGCATCCCTCCTGGGTCTGAGTTCCACGCACCTTAGCCCCCCGCACCAGCAAAGCCCAGCAGCAAATTCAGAGGGTCCCCACTAAGGCATTCTCACCAGCCCCAACAGGGACCCAGAAACCCTAAGAGAAAGAACTGGGCTCCCTACTTCAAAATCAGCATTGTTGTGGCTGAAATGTCTCAAACATTCCTGGTTTCCTCCCTTTAGGCCCCCACCAACTCCCTTCCCACCACCCCACCAGTACCACCCACTTCATTCCTTCACTGAGGTCAGTAGTCCAGCCACACCTTTCTCCACACTAATAAAATAATATAAAGGCATGTGTGTGAAGGGATGCAGTTGGGGTGGGCAGTGTAAGAGGCAGCATGGAGTGAGGGTTAAGATCCAAACTACCTGGATTAAAACCCCAGCTCCACCACTCGTTAGCTATATAGCCTTGTTTAACCTCTCGGTGCCTCTACTTCCCCTTCTTTAAAATGGGTATAATAATAATACCCACACACCTCCCAGGCTTGTTGAGAATATGTGTAGCTATATTAGAACTGTGGCTGGCACACAGAAAGCACTATATACATATAGCTATTTTATACACATAGGAGACTTTTGGTTGGTTTATATTAAAATGACATTGCACAGGATAAATTACCCTGCTACTCACTTTTCTCCTTGACAATAAGCCCCGGTCATCCCTCCAGGACAAGGGATGTCCAACCCACTGTTTTTAACAGCTACCTGGTGGTCCAAGCATGGAAATACCACCATTTATTTAGTACTTTACTGATGAAAAGTTAGGGTTTTTTCTCTTTTTTACCACCACAGACAATGCTGCTATAAATATCCATGAACATACAACCTTACCAGTGGTGCTTTTATTTCTAGAAAACATAGGTTCCCAGAAGTGAGACTGCTGGGTCACAGATCAAGTTCTCTTTTCATATATATTAGCAGATTACATTCCAAACAGTCCATGTTTTCAACCAAAGCAACTAAGACATGTGTGAGATCACTGGACTGGATCAGAGGTCACGCGTACAAAACAGAAGCCCCAGGAGATTGGACAGCAGCCAAGAGAGAACCCACAAAAGGGCGGGAGGGGAGGGGTGAGTGTTGGCTCCTTGGGGGAGGGGCACCAGAGGTGTCAATCCAGGCATGAGGGCTCTCCTGACCTGGGGTGGGGGGGGGGGGGCGTTCCCCACCTCACCTGGTAGCCTGTCGCAGTAAAATTTTCTTCCTTCTGGTGGAAGCACCCAGATTTTCCTCTGGGAAATCATCCCTTGCCTATCTCTCCGGCAAGCTGCTTCCAATTCCAGCTCCAGAGACACTTAAGTGTGACTGATCGGCTGCAGGATTCCATCCCCACAGCCACCGTCTCTAGTTGAGAGGTCAGCACACAACCCACACTAGTCCAGTAAAAGTCAGTCCTGGGATTCTTGCTGGGACAATTAAGAAAGAGACATTTGACTTCTGCTGGTCAGAGGAATGTCTAGAGCCAACTGTGGCCAACTTTGCCATAAGGTGGAGAAAGCCTGTCTGAGAATTAGGTGAACACAGGGAAAAAGAGAACCAAGAGACAGAGTGAGAGCAGAAGTTCTCATTAGGAGAGTAAGCCCCTGGATCCAGCCATGCCTGAAGCTGTTTCCTCCTTAAGCTTCCCACCTTCAGGGACTAGTAAATTCCCCATTTTGTCCCTTGCAACTGTGAGAATCCAGATTTAATCCACTGACATACCTTTGCATTTGATACATCATCTCCATGAGTGCACTTAAAATCTTAAATTTGGAAACTTAAAATATCACAGACTTGGGCGTCACAGATAAAATAGAGAAGGCTACGTTCATCTTTAAAACAACCAAATAGGAAAAAACACAAGGTCATAAAAGAGATCCACTGATTGGAGTCATTCTGAGTATAAAATAACTACGCAGTAGGTTCCTTTAATACTAGTTCCCTCCAGCAGCATCCCTCCAAGGGGTCTTCTGAGCTGTGAGCCATGGAGCTTTGCCTGCAGAGTAAAAACTATCTCCCACACACGTACTACTATTCTTAAAATGCTACATAAATGCTACTGTAATTACCAAAACCCACTCCTTAAAGAGCATTACTGAATCGATGGCAACTTTCAATCAATATGCTTTTCTTTTTTAACCAAGGGATACCAAACCCACAATTCTTCTTGCTCAGATGAGCTGGATAATTCTTTTGACATTAAAAGTGGGTACCTGTCTTGACCATAGAGTGCTATAAACACACATTTACATGACCACTGCTTGACCATTTAAGGCAAACTTTGTCTTTAAAAGAGCCAGATAGTAGGTAATTTATTTAGGCTTTGCAGGCCATAGGATCTGTCACAACTACCCATCCCTACCCTTGTTGTGAGAAAGCACCCACAGACAATAAGTAAACAAACAGGCATAGCTGTGTTGCAATAAAACTTTATTTACACAAACAGGTCGAGGGCCGGATTTGGTCCATGGACCATAGCCTGGTGATGCCCTATTTAATGGGTACAGAAAATAACAAGCAACAACACGGGAGCCAAGGCCAGCACAGGGTCAGATGGAATTTACACATCTCTCAACTGTTGTGGAATTGGATGGAGAAAATAGAATTTGATTGACACACAACTTTTCACCTACACATCTACTAAATAGAGCAAGTACACCTGCACTGGCAACCTAACAATAATAAATTATGCCAGAATAATCACATCATGAAGGCAGGAAGAATTTTTTTCTTAGAATATTAGTGGTTCCAGCAAGAAAAATGAACCCCAAGCTAAATCTGATAGGTCACAGCTCAGATCCAACCTCCTCCTCCACGTATTTCCAGGGGCAAATAGCACATCTGAGCCCTGGTTTCCTCAACTGTCCTACCAACATTATTAATAATTGCCCCCATTTACTGACCACTTAGTATGTGCTGGGCACTTGCTAAGAAGCATTTGCATCTATTGTCTCATTGGATCCTCTTGACTTTACTCTCCTTAATGATGTCTTTATGTCCATCTCACAGATGCAGAAAAACGGGCTCATCCATCCCAGCCTTCTCCCCAGAGCTGCTGGGAAGAGCACATAAAAGGCAAAAACCCAACTCACAGGTATAAGTTCTGTTTGCTAATTCCACCACTAACAAATATTGATTTGGCCCCCAAATCAATACAGGGGTAGGCATATAGTTGGCTCCCGATAAATATTTATTGAACGAATCTATCAATCAGCAAACCCCACAGCGCAACTTTCAAACTACACCCCAAATCTCACCACTTCTCACCTCCTCTCCAGCTGCCACTCTGACCCAAGCCACCAGCATCCCTGCCTGGACTACTGAGTAGCCCCGTGGGGCTCTCCCTGCTTCTGCTCCCATGAGTGAGAGCACCATCTCCTCTGCTCAAGCCTGCCAATGGCTCCCACCTCACGCGGAGCAAAAGCCACAGTCCTTATCAGGCTCTGGTCCCTAACCTCATCTACTACTCAGCCCAGCCTCACTGGTCTCCTTTCTGTCCGTGAACCTGCCAAGCACCTTCCCACCTCAGGGCCTTTGCACTGGCTATTCCCTCTGCTTGGAACGCTCTTCTCTCCGATAGCCCCCTGGCTGGCTCCCTCACCTCTTTAGGTCTTTGCTCAAATGTCACCTTTCTGAGTGACACCTGCTATTTAAAATGGCAGAACATCCCTCCCCAGCACTCCCTGTCTGCTCCCCCACTTCATGTTCCTCCAAAGCACTTATGACCACTTAATAAACAGTATATTTTAGTTATTTAGCTATTTCAGTCTCTATCTCCCTGCACCTTAATGCTAACCCCACAAGGACAGGGGCCTTTGCCTGTCTTGTTCCTGCTGTATCACCAGCTCCAAGTACAATGCCTGTCACAGCACAGGTGCACAAGAAAACACGCGTCAACGAACTAACGCAGAATGAAGGAAGGAAGCAGAGTGGGATGAGGTTTCGAAGATCAGCAGCAGGGGATGCAGGGTCCGTTTTACAGATGGGGAAACTGAGTCTCAGAGAGATCAAGGAGCCACACCAGCGCTCCCAGATCTTCCAATTTGTTGAGAGAAGCCAGAAACCTGGATACTGACATCTCCCACTTTTTAGATGCCGGTAACTAACAAGAGAAGCCTGCAGACCAGATATGGCCCACAGGCAGCCAGCGGCTCTCCACTGGCCTGGAAAGCTCCGCTGCACTGCCACCCTAGAAACACCTTTTTCCTGGCAAAACAACATTTTCCATCTACACCATGCCCCGCCCCTTCCTCTCCCCGTGCCGTCTTCGGAGCAGACTGCAGGAGAACAAGGTCCCCTCCCACCGGGCCACGGCTTCACTTGCCACAGCACCCTCAGCCCTCTGCCCCGGTGCTCCCATCCCCGCTCACCTGGCCCCACCAGCTCACCCGGGAGAGCCTGCGGCAGCAGATGGCACAAACGCAGAGGAACACAGCAAACCAAGGATACAAACCCATCGACACGTACACAGCACGGAGAGAACCGGGCAAACAAAGGGAGCCACGGATTCTGAGAGCCAGGAGACAGGGCAGGGCCAGTCCGGCACTCCAGAGTTCTGGGAAGAAAACCAGGACCCTCCGGCAGGCCCACAGAGTCAGCCCCGCGAGCCAGGGCTGCAGCCACAGCAGTATTTTTATGTGTCCATTTGCTCCGATGCACTAAGAGCCCTGGTGGGAGGCATTCCAAGCACAAAGCAGACATCAGAGATGCAGTATTTACCGAGTCACCCTTCCGAGGCGCTGAATCCTGGGCTCCGAAGCGCAGCCATGGTGAGTTAGGTCCCCCAACAGGTTAATTTAGGTTAACACTGCAAAACAGCCGGGCTCAGAAGCGCCGGGCAATTCTAGACGCTCCATCCCCCTCAGTAATAAAATACAGCAAATCCAACTGGACTCTACCGATTTTTTTTATGTAACTATTTTGGGACCGAAACATAAGGAGACGGTATTGATCAGTTCAGGAGTCACGTGTCGGGGGCAGGGGGGGTAGTTCTGCACACACCGACTGCGGCCCCAGGCGAGATGAACAAGAGAAGATGATGGAATTCCACTCCAAAGAACCTGGGCTCCTTTCCCGCCTTCCCTTGGCAGAGATGGGGCACCAGGGGTCTATCCTGCCCCTGAGTTTCCAGGAGGATGCAAAACAAGCACCCAGATGGAGAATAAAAGTGACGAGTGACCCTGCTTTATTTCTCCCGGTAGCGCTATCACCCCCTGACATTAAATTATGTATTTGTTTGTCCATTGTTCTATGATTGTCTCGCTCTGCCAGAACGACAGCTCCTCAGAATGGGGGATATGTCTCTTCTGTTCCCTGCTGTGTCCCTAGTGCTGAGCGTTGATTAATACATGCCTGTTGAATGAATGAATGAATGAATGAGTGAGTGAGTGAGTGAGCTGGGATCTCTTGATCACATGCTGTGTGCCAGGCACTGTGCAAAGAACCTTGCAAGGATTCGAATTCCTCCTGCCTGGGACACCCTTCTCTGGGCTGGCTCTGGTCTGATCACATTTAGGTCTCAGATAAGATAAAGGCCACCTTCTCCAAGAAGTCTTCCTGGATCACCTAGACCCTCCCCATCAGACTGCTTTGTATTGAGTATGAAGAGTGTAAATTACTGTCTGAGACTTTCCTGCTTATGTATTTGCTGGCTTCTTATCCCTCGCTCTGTCACACCAAACTTGCCCTATAATGCAAGCCCCTGAGGTCACAGGCACCTAAGGCTGAGGGAGGGGAAACTGAAGCAAAACTCCAGGACAAGGAGGTGCCTTAGGGGCAGGGGAGACAGGAGTCAGAGACTTTGGGGAGGAGACCCCGCCCTGCTACTCACGGCCTGTGTTGCTTTGAGCAAGTCCCTGAGTTCCTCTGAATCTCAGTGCTCCCATCTGGGAATACATCGGAGCCCTTAACCTCTCCCTGGGTGAGAGGGAAGAATCCAGGGAAATCCTGAAGTGAGAAACCACTTGGTAAGCAGCGGAGGGGCCGTTATCCTTCTCTTCACAGGTCTGACTGATGCAGAGAAGAGCTCATCAGCCCCTCCCTTCCTGCCTGTCCTCCCTCCTGAGAAACCGCAGGCCCCGCAGGACAGCACCCCTCTCACCCCCGCCGTCACCCTGCTGGTGTCTCCCAACCTTGTGATGAGATCAGCAGGGGGTCAGGGCCTGCTGTAGACTGAATGCTTGTGTCCCCACAAAATTCATAAGTGGAAAGGTAACCCCCAATGTGATGATGTTAGGAGGTGGGGCCTTTGGGAGATGATTAGGTCATGAGGATGGAGTCTCATGATGGGATCAGTGCCTTTATAAAAGAGGCCCCAGAGAGCTCCCTCATCCCTTCCACCGAGTGAGGAGGACACAATGAGAAGACGGGCATCTATGAACCAGGAAGAGGGTTCTCATCAGAATGTAACCATGCTGGCGCCATGATCTTGGACTTCCCAGCCTCCAGAACTGTAAGAAATAAATGTCTGTTGTTTATAATCTACCCAGCCTGTGGTACTTTGTTATAGCTGCCTGGATGGACTAAGACAGGGCCCATTCTACAGATGGGGAAACTGAGTCTTGGAGAGGCCAAGGGGCTAGAATGGGTTAGATCAGATCTCCCAATTTCTCAAGATAAGCCAGAAACCTGGATGGTGATACTGACATCTCCCACTTTTTAAATGTTCGCAACTGAGAAGCCCTCAAGCCAGACATGTCCCAAAGGCAGCCAGCAGCCTTCCACGTCGGCTCAATTTCCCAAAACACCAAGCCCTGGATGGACCTAGAGATGATCATACTAAGTGAAGTAAGCCAGACAGAGAAAGACAAATATCATATGATATCATTTATATGTGGAATCTTTTTAAAAATGATACAAATGAACTTATTCATAAAACAGAAATAGACCTGCAGACATAGCAAACAAACTTGTGGTTACTAAAGGGGAGTGGGGTGAGGGGGCGGGATAAATTAGGAGTTTGGGATTAGCAGATACACACTACTATATATAAAATAGATAACCAACAAGGACCTACTGTATAGCAGAGGGAACTATACTCAATATTTTGTAATAACCTGTAAGGGAAAAGAATCTGAAAAAGAATATACGTATATACACCATATACTGATGTGGTATAACTTTGCTGTATATCTGAAACTAACACAACACTGTAAATCAACTATACTTCAATTTAAAAATTTAAATTTAAATTAAAAAAAATTACGTACTACTGGGGCTTCCCTGGTGGCGCAGTGGTTAAGAATCCGCCTGCCAAAGCAGGGGACACGGGTTCGAGCCCTGGTCCGGGAAGATCCCACGTGCCGTGGAGCAACTAAGCCAGTGAGCCACAACTACTCAGGCTGTGCTCTAGAGCCCGCGAGCCACAACCACTGAGCCTGCGTGTTGCAACTACTGAAGCCCGCGTGCCTAGAGCCCACGCTCCGCAACAAGAAGCCACTGCAATGAGAAGCCCGTACGCTGCAAGGAAGAGTAGCCCCCCATTGCCGCACTAGAGGAAGCCCGCACGCAGCAACGAAGACACAACGCAGCCAAAAATAAATAAATAAATTTTCAAAAATAAATAAAAAATAAACTTTTAAATCCTAGAAAACATCAAGTGTTAATAAAACAATATTAGGGACAAAAAAAAAACACCAAACCCCTCCTTGCTGATGCACCCCTGGACTCCAAGCTGACTTTAGAGGGGACAAAATTCCCCAAAACGGTTTCTCAAAAAAGACCCAGCTCTGCCCCCAACTTGAAATACGTCCCTGGGCCCAAGTTAGTCTCAGAATCCATAAGCTGCCCACAAAACTCAGTGCCTACAAACATAGAGAAGGTAGCAGCAAAGAGCCCTGACTCTGAGACGGTTACACTGTGGGTTCACATCCACGGCCCATCCCTTTGTGGCCGTGTGACCTTCACAGGTCATGGCACCTCTCTGGGCCTCAGTTTCCTCATCTGTAAAATGGGGCAAACACAAGTCCTTACCCCACGGGAGCCACTGAGGACTCAACGAAGTAAAATCAGCAAAGGGCTTAGAACGCACAGTACACGTAGATCGGGGCTAGTTGCAGTGTTGCCTCTGATTCTGAGCCTCACTGACGTGGGAGAACCAGCGCAGGAGACCAAATGGAAAGGAGGGGGGTGTCTGCCTGCTGAAGTCGCACCCTTTAACGTAACCGTCTAATCCCTCGAGGGCACAGAACTCAAAGGACTCCTAGCTGCCTGCAGAGCTGACTCCAATCTGTTTGATTGCTACGGCTGGAAACCTTAGCTCGCATTAATAGGTGTATCTGTTGCAGAGAGAGAGCAGAAAGGAAGTGAAAGGGACTCAATAACCACCCACCACCTTGGAATGTCAGCCTGGCTTGTCCAGGAGTCTGTCCACACAGTTCTGCACAAGGCTGTGGAGGGGAATCTGGCTGTGTGAGGTGGTGCGTAAGGCACAGACCAGCGTCTGGGCTGGAATCCTGACCCTGTGTGACCTCAGGCAAGTTACTTGGCATCTCTGGACCTCAATATCCTCATCTGTAAACTGTGAATACTGAGGGTGTCCATTTGCCAGAGTGGTGAGTATTTCACCCCGTTCATATGAGGAAATGCCTGCGATGGTGCCCACAACACAGGGAGCGACTTCAGAAGCATGCGTGTCCATCATCACCCCATCATCCCATCACCATCATCACCATCATCATCACCATCACCATCACCACCACCACCATCACCATCACCATCACCATCCCATCATCACCACCATCATCCCATCACCATCATCACCATCACGATCACCATCACCATCATCATCACCACCATCATCACCATCACCACCATCATCATCGTGATGATTTGCTACCTGCCTCTCTGAGTTGACGTTTGCTATTTTAGCCACCCCCAGCGGCTGTCTGTCTCTTGACCTTGGGCTCCTTAAATGAAGTCACAGTCCTCTAAAGGACCGGACAGTAGAACTCCTTGACCAGAAAGGCTCCACTGTGCAGGGTGAGAAAGTCCTGGGCAAGGAGTTTTTAAAAAAACAGAGAAATTGTGGGAGCCACAAGCCCCAGTCTGACACCAATTCACGGTGTGACCCTGAGCGAGTCACTTCCCATGCCCGAGTCTCCTCTGCCACCTGCAGGGGGAGCTGTTGGAGGAGATGCTTTAAGACACTTCTTGCTCTCCAAGTCCACTCATTTACTCTGGGGAAGAGGTGGTGGTACCACGACCACCCCATGATGCTGCCTCTCGTGCCAGGGTGCCTCCGTCTCCCCACGGTGACGGGAGGCGAAGCATCTGCTGAATCCCATCGCTTCGAAGGGAAATGCACCCTCTCCATCCCCATTCAATTTCTGAGCCAGGAGAGAAGAAAGGAGGTGCCCATCCGCACACAACGCAGGGGGCACAAGGCCGCTGCAAGGGCTTTGCCGACCCAGAGGCCACCCTCCCCGACTTCACACCCACCCACGAGCGAGGGGTTTCTTGCGCTCCCTTGGACCATGGCAACCACCACGCTCATTACTGGCTTCGAGCATCGCAGCTCATGCAGAAGCCTGATGCCTCCCAAGTTCCCTGCATCCAGGGTGGGGGCGGGGCGGGGACGAAATGATTTACTCTGGGAACCTCCATGGTCCGGCCATTAAATCACCCGGGGGGAGGCGACAGCATTAGTACACGGCTCCCCGCCAACCCCAGTGCCACCTCTCTGAAAAGAAACACCACCCATGGGCACCCCACACACACATCACTGTTGTAACGAGAAAGAAATATACCACACACCACGCCAAGGTGCCAGGCACGGCTAAGAGCGTCTCTGCCTTGAAGCCAAAGTCTCCCCCCTCCCTCCAACTAGCAGGCTCTGCCACTCACAAGGACCCTCTGTCGGGGGGCTCTCCGCCCACCCTGACTTTACAGACCTTGAGCATAATGGGTCAATGGAGCAAGGCGCGTCCATTTTCCCCAGCAGGGACAGTAACAGAGCCGCTAATTTGCAAAGCCATAGCAGGCACAAAAGTGGCTTGAATAATAGGGGCCCCCTAGTCGCTAAGCTGGGGGATTTGTGCTGACTCTTACCAAGTACAGTTCCATATGTTTAAGCGCTTGCAAGGCTGAAAGAAATACACCCACCACACTCTTTACCATGGCAGCTACCCACGCGGGAGGGGGGAGGGGGCACAAAGCAGACAGTCCCTGTGTGTGACGGGGGAGAGATCGCGTCCTTCCTCGCCTCTGAACTCTTCCAGCCCCTCTCCGGGAGCCTCAGCCAAACGTGGTCGGGAAATCATGCCAGAAATTATCCAGAAAATCCAACCAGCTCTGAAGGATGCTCTAGCTAATTCCTCTGAACCTTTCAACCAACGGCAGGCAGTTAAGTACCTTTCAGGAATTTCAGCCCTGTTTTTTTTTTCCCCCAGCTCTCCTAACTGGTGCTAAATACAGAGTTATCAAACTGTCGTCTCTTTGTGTCCCTGGTGGGGACCGGTGAAAGGCTTACATGTGCTCGCAAGGACCTGGCGACGGCACTGGGGACTCTGCTCTAGCAGCACCTGCCAGAATGAGCTGCCCAGCTGAGACCACCCCCCCTCCAGGGAGACTCAGGAGCTGGGCCAGCACCAGGTTTCCGGGGTGGCATACCTTCCCAACCAGGACTGGGCCGCCCAGAGCCAGGCACAAGCTCTTCTGTTGCTAGGGAAGGGGGAAACGGAGGGTTCAACATGTTCCCTTAACACAGCACTAGGCAGGCAGCTTCTCTGAGAGATTTCTGATATTCACTTAGGAGCACTGACCCCCCGTGCAGGGACAAAATCAAGACAAAACTGCGATTTTCCGGTCCGAGGGACTGTGCACTTTGGGGAACGGGCTCCAGGGCTTCAGCTAAGAGGAAAACAGCCTCGACCCCAGCAACGCGGAGAGCAAAACAGCTATCAGAGCTGCTTATTAGCCAAGCAGATTAAAGATTCATCCCCGTCAAGCCCAACACCGCTCTCTAAATTGAGCCAAAGCTGAATGCCCATGGATGTCTCTGACAAAAGGCTTTCTCCGAGTGGAAGGTTCTATTAAATATTTTGGGTCACTTAAGGGCATCTCGAAGGAAGACAATATTTACTTTTTCCAAGCAAATACATCACACATTAAGTTGGCATACAAGGTTTGCTACTAACTGCAACCCTCCAAGACAGTTAAAGCTGAAAAGTTACAGTTGTATTTTGCTGCTGCGTTCTGGGTGGCTGTGTGGTTTGTTTATTAAGAAGATGAGAAGAATCTTCTCAAGCAACAGCTACCTGCTCCCAAATCACGGGTCCTGATGTTAACAGGTTTGGAGAACCGAGCTCTCCAAATGCACATGAATGTTGCCGGTGACTGTTCCCGGTTCCTCTGAGCCTTTAGAATTTTCTCCGCGGCTTGGGGTGGGAGGAGGGGAGGAACTGGCATTTTAGGATACACGTCCTCTAGGACCAACATGTAGCCACACCAAGGTGGCAGAAAGCTTTCCAAACTCCAGCGGAGACCCAAAATACCTGACTATTTTGCCTTTCCCACTCACTAGGTTTCGGCGACAGCTGCGCCGGTGCCAGCGGGGAGCCCGGCTCCACGGTACCCAAGCAATGGCTCTGGCCAGCACCACGTTCCAGACGGCCCTGCGCGCCCTGAACTGCCTGGCCGCCCTAGGGTCGGGGCGCTGGGGCAGCCCGCGTTTGCAGGAGGCGATCAGCGGGCTACGCAGCAGCCAAGGGGTGGCCACCTGGGGAGGGGGCACCTTCCGCGGGGATGTGAAAGCAGGAGGGTGGGGAGGGGCTGCGGACCAGCCAGACGGCTCCGACCGAGACGACCTCAAGGTGGGGCCCCGCAGGTGTCCTGGGAAAGCCGGCGGTGCGTCCGCGGGCATCAGGAAATCGGCAGAAGGGGCCCACCGACTCCCTGCCACCGCAAAACCGCCGCGGGAACCGCGTCCTGGGGGGACGCTGCCCCAAGGCGGGGCGGGGAGGGGACTCGGTTCCTGGAACCCGCCTGGTGAGGCTGAGCGCACCCGGCCGGTCGCCCCCCTTGCGCCCTGAACGGATCCGCAGGGGAGCTGGGGGTGTGGGGAGGAAGGCGGGCGGGCTCTCGCGTTGGGCAAAGGGGTACGGGCTGGAGACCCCTGGGTTCCCAGAGTCTCCCCAGATCTGTGCAAGTCCGGGAGACGCCAGCTACCGGGGACTTGAGAAGGAGGTGGCCGCCCCGTGCGGGAGCCAACTTTATGCGCGGCGGCAGGGGTCGGGGATGGGGACCGGGGACGCGCGTTACCTGGGCACCGGAGCGCCGTCAGCGCCAGCAGGAGCACGAGCGGCGGCGCCCGGCCCGGGGGCGGCATGGTCCTCGGCGCGCGGTGGGCCCGGCCCGCGGCTCCCGGGAGCGGCCCCCGCGGCTACGCTCGGGCGCCGGGCATGGCTCGCTCCCAGGGCGCCGCTCTTCCCCAGACGCAGGCGGCCGGCGCTGGCGGCGCTTCCCGGGCTGCGCCTCAGCGCGCTCTCTCGGGCTCGGCCGTGCGCGGCCGGGGAGCCGGGGGCCGCGGGGGCTCAGCGCCTGGCGCCCTGGCCGGCGGCCCCGCACTTGGCCCGACTTGCTCGGCCCCCGCCGCCGCCGCCGCCGCCGCCGCCGCGGCTCCCGCGCCCGGGCGCCCGTCCCATCCCGGTCGCGCCGCCGCCGCCGCCGCCGCCGCCGCCGCCGCCTCTGCCCGCGCCAGCCGCTGGCCGCCCCTCGAGCGGGCGAGAGAGTGAGCGAGCGCGCGAGCGCCGGGGAGGAGGGAGGCGAGGCGGGCGGGGGGAGGGGCCGGGGAGGCCGGGGGAGGGGCCCGCCGCCGGGAGACGGGGCACCAGGCGGCCGCCCGGCGATAGGCGGCGGGACGTGCCACTTCCCGGCGTCCCCGGGGGAGGGCGCCTGGCCGCAGAGGCCTGGGGAGCCCTGCGGGGGTGGTCAGGGCGTTGGCGGGGACAGGGGCCGCCGGACGGATGGCCTACTGGGCAAAGTGCGGACAGATCCGGGCGCGTTCGGGCCGTAGGCGGGAGTTCCCAAGGTCGCGGGATGAGGGAGACGGGGAGGGTTCTCGGAATGGGGCAGCGACGTCTGGAGGGTCGGTGTCTGCGGGGGACGGGGACCGGGAGACGGAGCGCAGCCCAGAGGTCCTGGGATACATTTGGCACAGCTTGGGGGTGCCTGTGGGGAGGGGAGGGCAGGGGTGGCCTCCGGGAGTCGGGGGCTACCTGAGGAGTTCCTACAGAGCCCTAGGATCGGGGCTGGGTGCGCCGGCTGGGCGCGGTCAGGGGTCCTGAGCGAGACCGATGGCGCCTCAGGGATGGCGCCCCACGGGTGGCGAGAAGCGGAGACCCTCGGGGGCCCTTCTTTACCCGAGCGAGAGGCCAAGCCTGCCCATTTCTCGCAGGCCCTAAGAGCGCGCGGAGGGAGGGGCGCGGGCCAGAGCGGTCCCCGGAACGAGTTCCCGGCGCGGGGTCAAACAGCGACCGCGCGGGGGTGTAGCGGAGGCGGGGATGGGGACCGGGTGGTCGGATTCCTCCAGCCCGGGGGCAGGGCCTCGGCGGGGGCCACAGTACCCGTTCTCCGTAAGTCCTAGATTCTCCCCCCCCCCTCCCCCGGGCGTCCCAACCCCCAACCCGGGCTAGGCCACGGGGGCGAAACAAAATGGATGAAGCATGCTGGGCGCACGTGCGGACACCGCCCGCAGGCCTCAGATGCCTTGAAAGTTGCCCCGCAGCCGGAAGAGCGGGGGCCTGGCGGGGGGAGGGGTCCACCTGCGTCGGAGTCTTTGCTCTGCCCCCAGCCCCATCTTAACAGCCACTGGCTCCAGAGTCTCGGTTTTCCGTGAAAAAAGTGGGTCAAACTCTGCAAACAGTCAATAAGGCAGTGTACGGAGGGTAATGCAAAGACAAATTTGGGGAAGATTTCAGAGTCATGGAGTCTTGGCAGAGAATCCCGGCTCTGCCACTCTAGCTGTGCCCTGGAGGGAGTCATTTAACCTCCCCAGCCTCAGTCTCCCCATCTGAGAAACGGAAGCCATTGCAGCATCTGCCTGGTGTCCTAGAACACGTATCTAAATCCCCTGACCTATGAAGTAAGAGCTCATGTAAAGGGATCCGCTGTCCACCTTATCATTCTCATCATGATGGTCATTATTATTATGTATCTAGTTTTCCTCTGCGGGCCCAGCGTGCACATCAGAACAATCCTCTGCACCTCCCAGCTGGCAAGGAGAGATTGGGGGGCGGGGCGGGGCGCAGACAGGGCATCTGCTTCATTAGTACAGACAAGCTCATTAGCAGAGGCGGTACTCAGCTCTTGCTAGATAAAAGAACGAAGAAAGAGCTAGGGGCAGGTGGCCAGTCTCAGGCCCACCTGAGGTTGATTGCGAGACATAAAGGGATTTTCCCCACGCAGCTAACAGACTCCCTATGCAAGGAACCCATGCCCTGGCTGAGCCCCCTTTGGGCCCAGAGCCTGGGATGCAAGGAGAGCCACATGACAGGCTGGACAGTGGGCGGTCTCCTTGGGCCTGGGGTGGCCTTGCACGGGCCCTGCCTGTCCCCTCTCTGTGACCGTCTCCCCTGAGATGCTGCCAGGCCTTTCTTGGGATCCTGCGTGCCCAGCTGCCAAAGCCACCTCTTCTCTTTCCCACTTACTCGTTCATAAGTATTTGCTGAGTGGAGCACCTACTGTGTGCCAGGCCCGTGTGGGGTGATGGTAGGGGCGAGTTCTCTAGCTCAGAAGAGGGGAAAACCCAAACTCAAGGGACCTCGAGGGACAGCCACCAGGGGCACAAAGCAGGAGTGACCCACGGTGTCTATGTCAAGATGCCCCAGGCATCTTGACTAGGCAGCAGGGTTGGGGGAGGGGCTGTGGCCAAGGAGAAGAAGTCGTTTTCTAGCAGGGGTGCATGGGGAGGGGTTGAATGGGTCCAGTGAGTCCCCAGGCCAAGGGTCATATGGTACCCAGTGACGGCAGACAGTGATCGCCAGCCTCCGCCCACTCAGGACCACCCCGTCGCACCCCACAGAGCCACCCGGCCCACGTCTGCACCCCAGCCGGCCCCGCCTCCCGGAGGTTCCTGGGCTCGCCCTCTTCCCACCTCTACGCCTTTGATCTCGCCGTCTCCTACTCTTGGCCCAGCCTTCCCGGGTCTTCCGGCCGCGGCCTCTTCTCCCTTCAGATCTCAGCTCAAATGTCGCCTCCTCAGAAAGGCCTTCCCAGACCACACCACCTAAAATAAATAAAATAGACTCCTCCACACAGCCCACTCCCTCTGGAGCCCCGCTCACGTATTGTTCTAAGTCCTGCTGTTCGGGAGCTGAGGTAGACACGGTTCCCCCACTCCCTGATCCACGCTGATGATGGTGGAACCAGAGGCTGAGAAGGATCTGGTTTTGAAGGTGGCTTTTCCACGCCTGGGCTGTGTGACTTTGGACAAGCACCTAACCCTCTCTGAGCTCATACATCAGTAGAGATGAGAACTCCAGCCCTGCCTCAGCCTATCCCGCAGCTGGGTGAGAATTTCTGCATATTAATCAGGCCCCTGAGTCTCTATCTAATGGGAGTATTTCAGGGGTTATTCTGAGCAGAAAAGGCCTTCCTGGATCCTGAAGGTGCTCAGGCAAGGCGGGAGGGACTGCCAGTATCAACCTAGGAGATCCCAGGCCTCCCACCCCATCCCCCCACCCAGCAAATCCCGGAATCTCACCCCCAGCCTGCTGGCCTCAGAGCTTGGGGCAGGATCATAAGAATTACACAGTTCAAACTCTCCCCTTGTGTACAGATGGGGAAACTGAGGCCAGGAATGGTCCTGCCCTACGTTCTGTAAATGTGGGGAGGCAGATCCAGCTAGGAGCCAGCCTCGGCCCCCGGCCCAAGGCCCTCTCCTCCGGGCTAGGCTCCCCGAGGTCCCACCACCGCCTACCCACCAGGCAGCCGCCCCCAACGCGGGCCCTCTGGCGCCCTTCCCCGCCCCCCGCTCTGCTCCAGCTCAGCCCACGCGCCCGCCGGGCAACAAGCGTAGAGCGACATTGCCATCTCGTGGCTGTTGCTGGCACTGCGGGCCTGGCCTGAGCAGCGGAAGAAAGACTGCGGAGCGGGCGGGGGGCAAGGGGGGCACTAAGCAGAGAGATTTCCCCACCTCCCCCAACTCGGAGAGGCTTTAAAAGACCCCGTATCCTTTGCACCTCCAATGTTTCCAACCCGCGGGCGGCGATCCCCATCGTGACTCACTAGTCGAGATGTTCTTTGCAAAGAGGGACTGTCTTCGTTTTCCAATGCAAATGCTCACGGTTACCTGAACCGTCGCTGGCATTCTCTCCAGGGAACAGAATCGACTCAATCACGTCTCCGCCATCCGTAAATGGTGGGGCAGGGGAGCCTCTCAAAAAAGCGATCGGGGGCTTCCCTGGTGGTGCAGTGGTTAAGAATCCGCCTGCCAATGCAGGGGACACTGGTTCGAGCCCTGGTCCAGGAAGATCCCACATGCCGCGGAGCAACTAAGTCCTTGCGCCACAACTACTGAGCCTGCGCTCTAGAGCCCGCGAGCCACAACTGCTGAGCCCGTGTGCCACAACTACTGAAGCCTGTGTGCCTAGAGCCCGTGCTCCGCAACAAGAAGCCTCCGCCACGAGAAGCCACAAATGAGAAGGCCGCAGACCGCAACAAAGAGTAGCCCCCGCTCGCCACAACTAGAGAAAGCCCGCGCAGCGACGAAGACCCAATGCAGCCAAAAATAAATAAATAAAATAAAATAAAATAAAAAAGCAATCAAACTCACTTATATAGGAAATCAAGAATGATACCGTTCCTGGATATCTGGACCAGTGATGTAAAGAAGGGCGCCTGTTTCTGACAACCTTTCTGGGGACCCAGGACCTCAAGTACCCCATCTCTCTCTGTCCCCTTTCCCCACTTAATTTTTCTGCATAACAGTTACTACTGGCATCATGTGTACAGGAAGAAACGTCTTGACTGCTGGTCTCTTCCACTGCCCCTGTCTTGTTCACCAAATGGCTGGTGTCAAGAGTAGTGCTGAGGGCAAGGGGAATGTCCAATAAATAGTGGTCAACTGAGTGAATGAATGAAGGACAGTAGATTAAGGGCTGAGCCCAGGGAGGCTGCAGAGCCCTGATGAGCATGTGAAAATGGAGAACAGAAGGGGCTGGAGTTCACTTTCAGGTAGGGCCCCAGAGGGTGGGGAGACCCCCGGGAAGCATGGCATCCTAGAGTGTTTATGCAGAAAGCACCCTAAACAGCTCCCCCTGTAACTTCCAGCATGGCCTGGAAGCAACAGGAAGTTCCCTGGGTGCCCAGGAGCAGTGGTGGGAGTGGGTGTGAGGAAGGCACCAGAGGGGTGGGGTTTTTTAGCAAGATTAAAGATGCTAGGGTAGGGACTTCCCTGGTGGTCCAGTGGCTAAGGCTCTGAGCTCCCAATGTAGGGGGCCGGGGTTCCATCCCTGGTCGGGGAACTAGATCCCATATGCCGCAACTAAGTTCACATGCTGCAACTAAAGGATCCCGTGTGCTGCAACTAAGACCCTGCACAGCCAAATAAATATTTTTAAAATTTTTGAAAAATAAAGATGCTAGAGCAGAACAAAGACTCATCAGGAGCAAGGACATGGTATTTAACACCTGCCGGGCAGGGACTGCTCAAAGTGCTTTGCATGGTTTGTTTTAATTGTCGTAAAATATACACAACATAAAATTTACCGTTTTAACCATTTTAAAGTGTCCAATTCAGTGGCATTTAGTACATTTACGATGCTGTGCAGTCATCACTTATATTCAGTTCCAGAACTTTTTCATCACCCAAAACAAACACCCTGTACCCAGCTACTCTCCCCTCCCTCAGCCCCTGGCAACCACCTACTCTCTGTCTCTATGGATTGACCTATTCTGGACATTTTATATAAAAGGGAGCATACAATATGTGATCTTTTGTGTCGGGCTTTCTGGCACTTAAGGTTTTCAAGGTCCATCCACATTGTAGTATGGATCAGTACTTCATTCCTTTTTATAGCTGAATAAAATTCCATTGTGTGGATATGACACCTTTGTTTACCCCTTCAGCTGTTATTGGATATTTGGGTTGTTTCCACCTTTTGGCTGTTATGAATAGTGCTGCTGTAAACACTTGTGTCCAAGTTTTTGTTGCAACACCTGTTGTCCATTCTTTGGGGCTGACATGTTTTAACTCACAACCATCCATTTGTTTTCTGATCGAAGAAACTGAGGCACAGAGGGATGAAACAATTTGCCTATGGTCACACTGCCAGCAGGGAGTGGCCGAATCAGATTTGACCCCAGGCAGTCAGACTCCAGGATCCATTAGCCCCCGAGAAGGATGGGTTTCACCTCCTCCACCCACTGTTGCCCCAGCACAACCCAGGACCCCCAGAAACTCAGCATAGCCCTGTCTTCCTTCTCAACAGACTCCCAGTTGGTTTGAGCGGCAGTGTGTCCAGCCCTGGGAGCAGGGGTATGGATTCTCATAGGTCTCAGCCAACCACAAAGCCTCATACCAGGGACTCTTCTGACTGAGGCATATGACCCAGTGTTGACCAATGAGATGTAAAGGAGAGTTGTGGGAAGATTGCGCTCCCTGATCAGATGAAAGAGGCAAAGGGCCCTTTTTCCTCTACACTTCCTTCCTTCTTCTTGGTGTCTTGTAGAGTGAAGGTGTGATAGGAGGGCTCTGGCAGCCTCTTTTGACCTTGAGGCACTGCAGTACCCACCACCAACTACAGATGGCAGAGCAGAAAGACAGAGAGCTCCTGACAACCCATGAGCCACAGTGTCAGCCCCAGAAGAGCTGCCTGCAGACTTCCAGTTCATTGAGATGATATGATAAACTGGATCGTTTAAGAACTGCTATTTGGACATCCATTACTTGCAGCCAAAAGCAGCCTAATTGATAAGGTCAGGAAAAACCCAAATAGACTGATATGCACTTACCACTCAACCAAATAACTTAAGTCAAATGGTAGAAAAAATACAGAAAATTATATTTCCTTTATGCTGACTTTGTGAGGGTTAAATTATTTTTCAAATTATGTGTTCCTGGCAGAAACTCAAAGATACGAGGATTGAAAAATCATAACCCCCCGCCCCCCCGAGATAACCACTCCTAGTATCTTAATGTTTTTCCCACTAATTTATTTAAAATGGGCTCACATGGCAAGTATTGTTTTAACTTGCTCTTTGCACTTAATTATACATTATGAACATCTTTCCATGCCATTTAAACATTTTTCTACATGACAGTTTTAATGAGTGCAATCCTATCATTGGAAATGCCATCATTTGTTTAACCAATTTTCACGTGGCTAACATTTGACGTCATTTACAATTTTTCACTGTTCAAAAGCAACAGTCTCATTCCTATACCTTTATACATGCTCATAATTACCTCTTCAGGGTGTAATCCTAAAGAACACATTGTCAAATGAAAACCTGTGCAGTTGAGGGATTTTCACATCAAGTGCCTCTCGGGAAAGTTGCACCCATTTAAATTCCTATGAGTTCATGGCAGTGCCCATTTGCTCAAATCTGGATTTGAGGTCTACAAATTCAACCTTGTTTGTTTTATTTAATTCATTTTTAATATACATTCTCTGGTGTATGCAATTAATGAAAGATTTCCCCTTCAGTCTAGTTCTTTATACATTATGAATTTGTAAATATCCAGGAGGTGGTAGCCATGAAATTTAGAAATTTAGTGAAATCATCACTAGTTGCAATGTTATCACTCATTATCATATTTTTTAAGCCGCTCCCCTTTGGTCAAATTTGTGTGGGAGGAATGATATGGCACCAATGTCAGGAAAATACTGGGCTTGTCCTGTCTGTGTAGTTCTTTCTCCTGACCACATACGCCTGTGTACACTTTTAAATATTTTTTGTTTCTCTCACAAATTACATTTATTCTTTAGTCTTTGTTTAGGGGAGCTTCCTGTGGGAAAATTAGAGAGCATTTAGTACCACGCCAGGATTAATGTTAATTAGCTTCTCGGGTTTTCAAAGCACACCAGCTCCGCGGAGGTACAGTAAATGATTCAACACAGGACAGGATGTGTGTCCTTCAACACAGGACAGGCTGGGGTGGAACTGTGGAAACATCAATGGAAAAACGAGACCAGTGCTTGGTGGATGTGGTCCTACTCTTAGAGAAACCAAGTTGGAATTCATTGTCTTGCCAAATCACTGCATTTAGCCTGCAAAGGGCCAAGAGATTTCTTGTCTGAGACCATAGGGCTCAGAGCAGTGTTACATTTTACAATGACACAAGCTTAAGTCAAAAGGGATTTATTGGCTCACACAATCAAAGCATCCATGGCTTCAGGCTTGGCTGGTCCCAGGATTCTATGTCAGCATAATGGCAGGAAGGGAATATCATTGGCCACAGTGAGGTCACATGCCTATTCCTGGACCAGTCACTGTGCCCAAGGGGATGGAATACGCTAATTGGCCAGGCCTGAGTCATGTGTCCAACCGTGGAGCTGGGAGGGGCATCAGCTTGCCCAAACCGCACCCCCACGGTGGGGAGAGGTGAGTTTCCCTAGAAGAGCCAAGGCGCTGTTTTCAGAAGATGGGTACATAGAGAATCAAAGGACAGATGTCCACTGCAGGTGGATTCCGTGTGAAAAACAGGCCTGGAAAGGACGCTGCTTTGTTGTTGAGGGAGCTTCTGCCTCACCCTTACAATCCCCAAATGCCCGTTCATTCCGCAGGCAGAAGACGGAGGTGAAGGCATGCTTATGCTTTTAAGTGTGTAAAAAAAGAATTTCAAATGTGGTTGCATTTCCTTAAGCATATTTGCATTGAGCAAGTCCTGCACTTTGAACCCTAGAGCTGGAGTACCCCAATTTTTCACAGCAACACCTGTTAGTAAGGCAGGAGATCTTGGTTAAACATACAAGCAGAGATAAACGCAAACCAGAGCATCGTTAATGAAATTTTCAGCATGTTCAGGTCCAGTCATTACCCTACCCCAGAGGAGGAAACCCGCCATTATTAGCTCAAGTGCCCAGGTATGCGTGCCCTTTAATATCTGATCAGTTGAATATGATCATCTTTGTCTTACTGTTTAGCAAGACCTTCCAATGTAACAAAACGTTTAACCATCCCAATAAAGTCAGAGGGGGTTTTATCCCCATTTTACAGATCAAGAAACTGAGGCTCAGGGGTTTAATCAGTTTGCTCCAAGTCATTCAAAAAGCAGAGCTGGGGTTTGAACCAAGACCCAGCTGTCCCCAAAGTCCTGTCTTAGGCACTGCAGTGCTCTTCCTCCATCTCGTCAGAAAGCTACTCCTGATGTCAAGACGCAGAGTTGCCTGCCAGAGGGATAAAGCACTATCTCTGGGTCACATCCACCCCTCAGAAGAGCTGCCTCGCTAGTTTGGTCACACAGTTAACTACTGAGAACTGCTTAAACTTTTCCACCATGTTGAACTTGAACAGGAAATAACAACCTGCGCTATTAGGACTGATGATGGAACCTCACATACAAAAACTGATTGGCTGGGAAAGCAGGGACCTGGCATGAAAATTCATGTGCGTTACAGATGCCAAAGTACTGAGCTCCGCGGTGGCCCCCAGGCAGACCCAGCACCTGTTCTGGGGCAGGGGATGCCACCGAGTTTATTAAATGCAGCGGCGAAAGTCCCCCTGGGTATAGCATCCTTGGAACCACACCATCTAAATTTCATGGCAATCATCTCCTTGACATTCACGAATTCATAATGTATAATGAACTAATCTGAAGTGGAAATCTTTTATTAATTGCATAAAACAGTGTATATTAAAAATGAATATATAGGGCTTCCCTGGTGGCGGAGTGGTTGAGAATCTGCCTGCCAATGCAGGGGACATGGGTTCGAGCCCTGGTCGGGGAGGATCCCACATGCCGCGGAGCAACTAAGCCCGTGTGCCACAACTACTGAGCCTGCGTGTCTGGAGTCTGTGCTGCGCAACAAGAGAGGCCGCGATAGTGAGAGGCCCGCGCACCGCGATGAAGAGTGGCCCCCGCTTGCCGCAACTGGAGAAAGCCCTTGCGCAGAGGCGAAGACCCAACACAGCCAAAAATAAATAAATAAATAAATAAATAAATAAGTAATAAAAATAAAGGAATTCCTTTAAAAAATTTTTTAAAAATAAATAAATAAATAAAAATGAATATATAAAACAAATGAGGTTGAGTCTGTAGATCTCAAATAAACTGGCCGTGGAAGGAACCTTCATACACACGACTCCTTGGGATTTGAGGAGTGGGCCAGTGGCTGAGATGGCTCTCGAAGAGGCTGATGCTTTCCACTGTCGTTGGGTAGGTCCCCAGGCACGGTGTGAGTGCTTCCTGCCAGGACAGTGGGCACTGTTTTGTGTCCTGGCTTTTGCTGATGTCTGCTGCAGGTTTCAGAAACACAAGTGAGTCTCCGAGTTGGAGATGCTGTGTTGCCTGAATCCACAGAGACGCTGGGATATTTGAGGGCACTCAAGGACACACAGCTAACAAGTGGCAGAGCTTAGATTTGACCCCCATCACTCTCTTTCCACTCCGGCCCTCGGCTTCTCCTATCTTGGTGATTTACAGAACAGAACTCGCCTCCCATCCCTAGAGGCGGAAGCTCTGAGCATGACACTGGCCATGGGCTGATCTTGAGGTCAGGGCTGCTTGGCCACCACCACCCACAAGCTCCCCGTCAGCCCCCAGGGCCACCTTGCCTGGTGCCAGGAGCCCTCCCTCCCTGTTGAAGCGAGGCCTAATTTCCAAGGCTCCTCGGGAGAGCTCATGCAGCTGAAATGAGAGGCTGAAAACGCTAAGTATAACCGCTTGAAGCAGTGCTGACAGCTTCTTGCAGAACGAAGGTCCTGATTATATAACAAGCTGCCTGGGGAAGGAAGACTTGTGCCTGTTCAGGTTTTGCAAAAAAAAAAAAAAAAAAAAAAAAAAAAAGGAAAAACAAATGAAGAAAGTCAAAACTGTCCTCCTTAACCCTCACTCACTCATTCTTTGGACAAATATTTATTGAGTCCCTACTCTGTGCCAGGCACTGTTGTGGGCATTGGGGATAGGACAGAGAATCAGACCAATTTCCTTGCTCAGGGGAAGCTGGCCTTCTAGCACGGGGAGAGAGACTATAAACCAAATAAACTGGCAAAATATATAGCAGGTCAGATGAAAATAAGTGCAAAGAAGAGAAATAAAACAGGTAAAGAAGTATTTTTAGAGTGGAAGGGAAGGGAGTCAGAAAAAGCTTCACTGCAAAGACAACATCTGAGCAAATATTTAAAAGAGTGAGACACGGGTACTGTGGGGTGAGCCTTTCAGAAAGTGGGAACAAGGAGTGCAAAGGCCCTGGGGTTGGATGGTGCTGCTATTAAAAAGGCACAAATGGAGACCCATAGCCCAGATTGGGGGCTTTGCAGACACCATGGACCAAAGAAGGTAACTCCCAGCAACCAGAAAACAAAAGGTGTAGTTGCCAACAAGGAGATGTGGTTGGGCTGGCAGGGGCTGGGAAATGGCTTCCAATGGGGAGGAAGAATGAGAGATGGGGGGTTGGGGGGTGGATTCATTCATGCGTTCTTTGGTAAGCAGAATTCTAAGATTCGGGCCCTGTATAATCCCCAGCACTGTGAACATGATGGATTTGAGTCCTGGATTATTCCTGTGATTAGGTTATGTTATATGGTCCAGTTGACTTTAAGAAAGGGAGGTTATCCGGGACTTCCCTGGTGGCGCAGCGGTTAAGAATCCACCTGCCAATGCAGGGGACAGGGGTTCGAGCCCTGGTCCGGGAAGATCCCACATGCCGCGGAGCAGCTAAGCCTGTGCGCCACAACTACTGAGCCTGTGCTCTAGACCCCGTGAGCCACAACTACTGAAGCCCACGCACCTGGAGCCCATGCTCCACAACAAGAGAAGCCACTGCAATGAGAAGCCCGCGCACCGCAACAAAGATCCAATGCAGCCAAAAATAAATAAATAAGAAATCGTAATTAAAAAAAAAACTGACTGGAAGTGAGATTCTCCACTGCTGGCTTTGAAGCCTCTCAAGCCTCTCCAACCCCGTCTCCTGCTGTCCTCTTCCTCTCTGTGTGCTGGCCAGCTGGCTCTCCTTCCCTTCCTAAACACACCAAAAGCTTGTTCACCTCAGGGCCTTTGCACTTGCTGTTTTCTCTGCCCCAGATCATCACATGCCTGGCCTCTTCCCATCTTTCCAGTGTCTCCTGAAATATCACCTCCTCAGAGACCTTTGCCAACCACCCCATCTGAAGAAGCCCGCCCCACCCGCAAATCTATTTACTCGCCTTGTTTTACCTCTTCATAGCATGTATCATTCTCATTTGGTATTTGATTTATTAATTTACTTGTTGCTTATCTTTTCCACTGGAATATAAGCTCCAGTACTGCAGAAACCATGTCTTCCTCTATTTCAAAGAGTTTAGAACAGCTCTTGGGGCACAGAAGACACTCAGTAAATATCCATTGACTGAATGATTGGAAAATTCCTCTGATTAGTCAGTGGTTGTTTTTATTTCTTCCAAGGGGTGGGGGGAAAAGCACTGAAAAAGGAATAATTCATGGAAAAATGAAAATCCTAAGCTATAGCAAGACAGTCATTTGCATAATGACAAGCATCTGATTTTTAATATAATTCCACCTCCAAAGTAAAATGTTAGCTATTCAAATGAAGCCAGGCCCCATGAAAGGGCTCAAATAAACAGGAGCGGGAATCACAAAGGTGGAAATCAAAACCCTTCTGTGGTTGTTTCCCCTCCATCACAGAACGATTTTAGTTTTTGCCATCTAGAACTTGCCAGCTATTCCAAACACTGTTAGCTATCTAATCCAGCGTCCATTCCCAACTTCTTTCTCTCTTACCTCCTCACTCTCTTAGAGATGAGAAAGCTGAATAGTCATTTTCCCAGACTCTCTTGAAGATCTACTTCCGTCCAGTAAGATGGAATGGAAGAGGTCTAGAGATAGTCTGGGAATGCCTTCACCTCCCAGAAATAGGAACAGAGGTACCTGACCAGGCCCTAGCCCTTCTTCCTGCTTTAAATGTCACCATGATGGCTGGAGTTGCAGCAGCCATCTTGTGACCATGAGGAGAAGGCCAAGAGAATCAGAGATTAGCCCTTAAATTACTGAGCAGCCTTATCATCATCCAAAGATAACCACCTCTAGAATTCTTGATATATGAGAAAAGTAAATCCTTATTAAGCCACAAGAGTGAGGTTTCCTGTTACCTCCAAGCAAAAATCATTTCTTACCAATATACAAGCTGTGTGGTTACAGACAACTCCATGTAAGTGAATAAAATTTTGTCTTTTGTCAAAGCAGTTTCATACCCGTGATCTCATCTTATCATCACAACATCCCTCAGAGTTTGGGTGAACAGACTCTAGTTTCCCCATCTGGTAGATTAAAAACTCTGAGATTCAGAGAGGTGAAGTGACTTGCCAAGCATCACACAGCTATGTGGTGAAACTTGAGACTCAGAACTACAACCTGGACTTCCAAATTCCTAGTCCAACACATGGAAAGACAAGAACCCATCGTATAAAATAGGATCCCTTAAAAGAAAACCTTCATCATAAACCTATGTTTTATGGCTTGAGACCAACAGAAAACTGTCATAAGCCATTTAGAAACCCAGGACCCAAGTGGTCCAGTCTCAGAAGAGTAGTTGGCCCTCCAGATCCACAGATTTTGCCTCTCCAGATTCAACCAACCGTGAATCCGTGGATGCCAAAACAGCGAATGTGAGGGCAGACTGTATTCACTGTACTAGGTCATTTTATACACAGAACTTGAGCTTCCAAGGATTTTAGTATCTGCAGGCGCTCTAGGAAGCAAGCTCCTTGGACACTACATTGTGGGATGACTATATTGTGGTCAGATTAACACTGTCCATCAGTCATAAAGAAATTCCAAAATAGGTCCTTTTTTTTTTTTAATAACAACCTCCTGGTCTCTTTTTTCTTTCGGCTGCACCACACGGCATGCGGGATCTTAGTTCCCCCACCAGGGATTTAACCACTGGACTGCCAGGGAAGTCCCAAGGTCCTTACTTACATTTACATTTACTTTACCATAAAGGATGGTCCACAGAAATATTTCTTAAAATTCTCCTTTCCTCCTGATCTACATCCCTCCTACTTCATACCTCCTCTCCTTCCTCCAGACTTTCCTGAAACCTTCTCTCCCAGACTCCCAGGTCTTTCTCCCTGAGCCAGTTGTCACATTATTATCTCTTAGTCCCAAATCCATCCTTCTTTGCCCTGCTGCAGGACACTGGAGCTGGCCCCATGAGCGTTTCTCCTCTGCCAGCTGGTAGAATGTTGGGCTCTGTCCATAGAGGCATTAGGTTGGCAGCCCCGCCTCTTTTATTCAGAGCAGAAGCCCAGCTGCTCTCACACAGAAGTTTCAGCAGCGCTCCCGGTCCTGCTCTCCTCACCTGGCAGCCCTAAATACACCCTCAGACCACACTCTCCCCAGCCCGTGGGCCACTCCCAGAGAGCAGCTCACATCTTCCAGCAGTGGAGGACTGTATATACGGACCAGCTGCAGCCTTCACCTTCTGACACGCTTCTGCACTCCAGCAGACTGCGTGGGTTTATTTTTTGTTTGTTTTTGTTTTTTCTTTTTTCGCCACACCACACAGCATGCAGGATCTTAGTTCCCAGAGCAGGGATTGAACCCACGCCCCCTCCAGTGGAAGCGCAGAGTCTTAACTACTGGACCGCCAGGGAAGTCCCAGACTGCGTGTTCATGCGGTCGCTGTGCCCTCTTCAAAGAATCTCAGCCTTGGGAAGGAGGGAGGAACTGTGGTCCGTTCATTATCCTCTTTCCCTCAGCTGTTCTTTTGTACCTGCTACTTCTGGACCCCTCAGGGTCTTCTTTTACCCACCCCACCCCCCTTATTTTTTTTAATTTGGCCACTCTGCGTGGCATGCAGGATCTTAGTTCCCCCACCAGGGATTGAACCCGCACCCTCGGAAGTGAAAGCACCAAGTCCTAACCACTGGACCGCCAGGGAATTCCCTTCTTTTACCCCTTTAGTTAGTTAACCGCCTCTTCCTAGCTAATGATTCTTTGTAGCCAACATTTCCTGTTCAAATTACTGATGTAATTTCTGTCTCCTAGTTGGACCTTGACTGATACAGAACTCGCTGTGGGAATGATTCCAGGACACAGACCCTGAAAGATGGGATTTTGAGATTATGTTGTTCGTCTCCTTGGGGTTGGCGGCAGTGCAGAGATTTTGGCAATGTGTAATATATATACCCATATAGGGCTGGATAATACCGTGTACTCATTTTATCCTTTCCCTCCTATCTAGCAGGTGACAGACACTGGCTTATTATCTCAAGGAGGGGATGTGACTTCCATGAAAGCAGATACAAAAGCCTTTAGGTGTTATCCTTTTGTCTTCCAAAACCCCCAGCTCTTTAGTTCTAGGATGCTAAATTCAAAGGCCCACAGGAATCAAGCTAAGTAACATAAATGAGTGACACAGGGCAGGTGCAGAGCAATAGGGAGTGGTATGGACCGTGGTAAACTGGAGGATGCATGATCTGCTTAATGGCATTCAGATTTCATTGTTAAGGAGCAATCCTGGGAAACAGGTAGGCATGTCCCCGGATTGACTGAGAAATCAGGAAAGCACAGGGGAATCGGGGCTCAAAATAGCAATAAATTTGAGCAGTAGAGAAAGGAAAGGGAATTATTATGGGAAACATCCGTCACGTGGATCATGCTGTCTACGTTTGGGGAATTCCCCACTGTCTGAGTCTTCATAAGAAACAGCAGCTGCCTTACATCGTCAGTGACAATTGATAAGTTTAAAAGCATAAGAGTAATACCTAAAACTCAGAATGCTTGCTCAGTTACTTCTTCGACCTGCTTCACGTATATTCTGTCATTTAATTCGCACACCCCTAGGGGGGTAGGCACAGTTACCATCTCCATTTTGCAGATGAGCAAAACTGAGGCACACATGGCACCCAGGGTCACACAGATAAGTGGCAGAGCCTAGATGTGAACCCACCCAGTCTGTCTCCAGAGTCTGTGTGCTTAACGCCTGACCTGCCTTTCAGCAAGGGCATGAGTGTGTGACAGAGCTTGGCTGACTAGACTTTGAATTGAGAACTCCTGACCTGAAGAAGCAGAGACATGGAGAAGCTATTCTGGTGGCAGCAGCCATATCCAGTGTCCAGGGGCATCCAGGTCCAGCAGCAGTGGCCTCATCAGACTCTGTGGCATGCTTCTCTCTGCCTGGACATCCTCATTCTGTTTATCTGGGGAGTATATTTTTGCAGCTTCTCAACAACCCTGTGAGCTCCCCTGGCATCGTTTCAATAAATTCCTCTTCAGCTTGAAGCAGCTGGACTCTGTACCCGGATCACTCACATCCGGGTACCCTGACTGGTACGACTCTAGCTGATGCACACCTGTGCTCTGGGGCCGCTGCACCTACAGTAAGCTCCCTCGGGACTTGAGCATCTTTGAGAGAGATTCTGGTCTTTGCAACTCACCAGTCCTGGATTCAGATGACCCTGGCTTTCCAAACTCTGAGGCCGTACCAGGAAGGGACCGAGACTGCAAGGTAAGCTCTGGCTCCAGAATAATCACACCTGTCCTGGTGACAGCGGCCAGGACTGCAGTGGAGAGTGTGGTTTGGAGCTGATCCAGATGAGGATTTTATCACATTTCATCATTATTAAGAATTAGCTCTGTGTCATTAGCACACCAAGCTATCAACTCAAATCCATCCCACCATCTGGAAGGGACTTCTGCGAACAGCATGGGGCTCAGATGGATTTGTTAGGAGAGCCGTGAGCAGAGATCAGCTGAGAGGGAGGGACAGACAGAGCGAGAAAGAGAAATAAAGTGAGAGACAGAGAGAGAGACAGAGAGTGAGAAAGAGGAACAGAGTGGGATCCGCTTGCCATCTGCCCATGTCCTAGATGTGGATGCTGAGTCCCAGAAGAGGTGATGTGACAGGCTGGCTGAAGGCCAGGCCTTCTGATTTCATAGCCTTCCAAGGCAGACCTGATGTTTGTGCCTGACCAGCAATGATTCCCCTTCTATTCTGGCAAGAGGACCGGATTTTCCTTTGGGGGACTACAGCTCTCTTCTTTGGGTCAAGATGTTTACACATGGATGACCCACCCACAAGTGGCCACATGACCCAAGTCTGGCCAATCAGATTCACAGGGAGGGTGCCAGGATAAGCACGTAACCCAACTTCAACCAACGGAAGCAAGGCCCGAGAATTTTGCTGTAACTCTTGGTAAAGTTGTGTTCCTTGCCCCTGGGAAGTCCAACCTCTTAGAAAATGACCCTGGTGTGTTAGTTGGGTGGTCTGGGAAGCAGACACTGAGATGAGGTTAGGAGAGAAAGAGATTTATTGGAGGTGACACTTGTGAAAGATATTGAATAGAAGTGGGGGGGAGGGAAGCAGGAGTGGGCAGAAGCTTTCAGAGCATCATGCAGATCTGACCACACAATGCAACAGCATAAGCACTGAGCAGAAATGACCAAGCCCTAATCCCACCACCGTTGGCTGGGGTCACCTGGGATCAGCAAGGCCTGGCCTCAAAAGCTCAGGCAGACCCTGAGGGAGCTACAGCAGGAGGCTGTCAGCAAACTGCACTCCTGGTGCTGATGGCAGACGCCTCCTCGAAAGGAGATCCAGCCACACGCCTCCTGGTGGGGACACATGGAACTGCGGGTGGCCTTCTTGCCCAACAGTGACTCCAACGCAGAGGACAGCAGACCCTTGGTGAGATGGACGGAGAGCATTGGAACATTGTTTGAGCTCCTGGATCCAGCCATGCTTGAAATCCGTTCTTGGGCTTCAGCTGTATTAACCAATAACGTCTTCCCTTTTCCTTAAGCCAGATGTGTCAGGTTTCTGTCACTTGCACTCCAAGCATCCGACTAACATTCTTAGTCAAGTCAGCTTCTTTAAGTTCAACAAGTGCATATTTTAGTTAGTGGAATCCCGTCAAAACATCTTCACAGATCAAACTGTCTGAGCAGGAGACCATAGCCTGTTGTGTCAACACGTTCTATCCCCTCAGCCCTAGCGACTGGGTCAAGGACGGCCATGTGGCACAGTGTTGTGATCTAGCTCTATGACAAATGTTAGGAAGTTACATTCACATTTCTGCCTCTGAAAGACATTCAGATATTAACAATGAAGTGACTAAAATGAAACTATCTCATTGATAGTCTCTTACGGGATAAAGTAGGTAATCACATTTTTCTCTGAGATTCAATAATAAATTGAAAGTGGTGGTCCAGAGTACAGACCCTGGGGCCAGCCCACCTGGGTTTGAGCCCAGCTCCAGAACTTTCGGGCTGCATGACCTCGGGCAAGTCCCTCAGACTATGTGCCTAGATTTCTTCATCTGTAAAATGGGGGAGATGATAGCACCCACCCCAGGGGCCTGGCAGGAAGATGAAATGCGTTACTCCGTGTAAGTGTGCCTAGGAGAGTGACTGCTGTGTAATTAGTGTTACATGTGACCATCATCACCTAAAATGCTTCCAACGCCACCCGTACACGTTTCCGTTTTCCCGAACTTGACCTTTGTACAAAAGCAAAGGCTGCTCCCCATCCCCCCCCCACCCCCAGATTGGAGGCAGCCGGTGGGCAGAGCGAGGGCCAGCCTCCACCTTCTGTTTGTCTTCCTCGGAGAAAAAAAACATGCACGCAAAGACGAGGCTCTGTAACCCATTTGAGTGTCTCATTACAACTATCTAATGCTATTTGCAGGCTTTGTGTTCCATTTGGCAACTTGTTAAAGTAATTGAACAAAATATAACTAAGGAACAATTATAATGAAGTTTGTAATTAGGTCCTTAAAACACTTAATATGGAAAATATTTCAGATGCTTTTTAAAAAACGGTACTCAAGTGAGGTGAGGCAGATTCAGAAATCAGAGAAAGCTAAGGATGCTTTCTCTGGTTTCTAACGAATAAAGTCCCCCAAAATCATTATCCAGCATCAATAGGCTAATTTGAGTGAGATAGTGGATGTGAGTGTGTAACCCAAGGCATGGCACATAGTAGGTGTACAGGAAATATTAGTTCCTTCCCTCCCATTGGCAGGAAGGTCAATGAGGGTAGGCAATGTCATCTACTGCTGTCTGAGGTTTTTTTGGGTTTTTTTTCAATTTTTATTTTATTCTGGAGTATAGTTGATTTACTATGTTCTGTTTGTTTTAGGTGTACAGCAATGTGATTCAGTTATACACAGACATATATCTATTCTTTTTTGGGTTCTTTCCCCATATAGGTTATGATAGTGTTGAGTAGAGTTCCCTGGGGTCTACAGTAGGTCCTTGTTGATTATCTAATTTATATATATTAGTGTGTACATGTTCATCTCAACCTCCGAATTTATCCCTCTCCCCGCCCCCTCTTTCCCCTTTGGTAACCAGATGTTTGTTTTCTAAGTCTGTGAGTCTGTTTCTGTTTTGTAAATTAGTTCATTTGTATCAATTTTTAGATTCCACATAGAAGTGATATATGATCTTTTTGGTTCTCTGTCTGACTTACTTCACTTGGTGTGATCATCTCTAGGTCCATCCATGTTGCTGCCAATGGCATGATTTCATTCTCTTTCCTGTCATCTGTGTTAAATGGGGCCTCGCGGGGAACTCTACAGTGGAGAGCCCTGTCAGACCCCACCTCAGCCACGGGATCACCCTGCATCATGTTTTCAGCGTTTATCCATGTTGTAGCATGTATCAGAATTTTATTCCCTTTTATAGCTAAATAATATTCCACGTTTTGTTTATCCATTCATCTGTTGATGGACATTTGGGGGTTGTTTCTACCTTTTGGCTATTGGGAGTAATGCTGCTATGAACATGGGTGTACAAACATCTGTTTTGAGTCTTGGCATTCAGTTCTTTTGGGTACATACCCAGGAGTGGAGTTGCTGGGTCACACGGTAACTCTGTGTTTAACTTTTTGAGGAACTGCCAAACGGTTTTCCAAGCAGCTGCAGCATTTTATATCCCACCAGCAATGCAAAGGGTTCTGATTTTTCCACATCCTCACCAAAGCTCAATTTTTGCACACACATAGATAAGCTCAAGTAACCACCACAGGGATCAAGATATAGAACATTTCCTGCACCCCAGAGGCCAGCCTGGTGGGCATGCGTATTGGTGAAAAGCTCCCCAGCACCCAGGGCCGAGAACCATGCCCTTAAGTCTTTGCGGCTGACTCTCTGGGAAGGCTGGCTGATTCCCAACCTAAAAATAAACCTCAGGTCTGAAGATGGAGTATTAAAAATGACATTGTCACCTTGACAGAGTGGCTAATAATGCCACAGTGGGCAGAAGCCCATCGATCACGGGCTGCCGCCTTCCTCTGGAGAGCTGAGGAAGACCCGGGGACGCAAGGGGACGCGGGACGGATGCAGGGCTCACCGGAGTGGATGCCCGGCTATGCGTGCCCTGCACGGAAATCTCCGCCGGCAGCTCCCCAGGCCTCTCCCCAAACTGTGAACGTGAAATCTAGCAGCCAGGCAGAAGGGCTCACCTCCCCAAATTCAATTTGCAAGGTCAACCATGCAAGAACCCAGGCCTAATGGAATTGTCACATCTGTGTCGCAGCCATTTACAACGTGCTCTTGCGGGGTCTGAACATGAAAGCAATTATGTGATACATACTTTGGCAAGAACCTGAGGTCCCCATCAGGGGGAGAGAGACACTGCCGAGTCAGGTTATTTAAAAAGAAAGAAAAGAAAAGAAAAGGAAAACAGCCACAAAAACACAATCATTATGAAAATTTGAAAATTTCCGCTTCTCCAGAAATCACGTATGAAGACCTAAGAATCAGAATCCTTTTAGAAGCTCCATTGTCTTAAGAGTATAAATAGCATCCTGTGAAAAACCCACAATTTCAATCAAGCTGGAATAATGGGAAGGACCACTCATGGAACATTGTCTTTTAAAATTTCATGACACATGAATTGATTCTCCTCCAAATCTAATTAGAGGCTCAAACATATGAGAGGGTTTGTGACGACGTCAAAGTGACTTGGAAACCGTATGTGGCAATTGATCTTTTTCACTGAGGTGTGATTTTTTTTTTATATCAATCTAGACATGCAAGAACTACCCACCCCACCCCACAAAAAAGAACTACCCAAAAAAAGGACCACATAATGAGGTTTTGATTATCAAGAAAGGGATTCTCTCCATTCTTTGCAAGCCCTTTCCAAAAGGTTCAGGAGGAAGGTCAGGACCAGCGTCTGGAACCAGCCTGCGTGGGCTGGAATCCAGCCCTGTGTGACCTCAGGCAAGTTCCTTGAACTTGGTGCCTTATTCCCCATCTGCAAAATGGGGATAATGATGATACTGACCTCCCAGGCTCATAGTCAGGATCACGCCCTTGGAACAGTGCCCAGCATGTGGTCAATGTTGGCTATTATTAGCACCAGCCAGCCTAAGGCCCAGACAAATGGCTCCAGGCCCTGAAGCTGTGGTCCTGAGCCCCGTCCATTACAGAAGGACAGCTAAACAGACAATCCAGCAGGCGCCACAGCCCTTGGCCACCAGGACAGCCCAGACTGACGAGAAACAAGCTCGTTGCCTTTGGCAACTGGCACCTGCTTCGGACGTCAGCGCACAGAGGGGACCCAGGCCGTCATTATCAGCGCTGGAGGCCCACCGTCTGCTTGATGCGGTGTGATATTCATCAGCTCCTTCCAGCGCAGCCTGGGTGGGAAATAAGCACCAGCCGCACCCTCCGGCAAACGCCGTTTCTGTTTCCTGTGCCCACCAGTGGTCCTGAAGCATCACCGCAGGTTGAGGACCCCTGCTCAGGGCGACCCGGGGCTTCCTTCCGACATGGGGACCACACTCCACCAGGTGTGGCCAATCAGAACCTTCCATTCCCCTGGTCACAGTGATTGTGCACATGACCTTGGCCAGACCAATGAGATTTCTCCCCAGGTCTTTTGTTGGAACTTAGGCAATAAGTCAAAGATGAACACCTATGCAGAAGAAAGTAGGGACAAGATTTTATAGTAGTAGATGATGTTTACTGAGCACCTACTATATGCCTGGCACTATTTATAGGCAATGTGGTTACTTCACTCTCACCACAACCCTGTGAGATGCATAGTCTTTTTAATCCTCACTTTTATAGATGGGGAAATGAGGCTCAGAGAGGGTAAGTAAATTCTCTATGGTCACACAGACAGCGGAAGAGCCATAATTCAGATCTAGGCAGTTGGTTCCAGGGTAAGGTTGCCAGACTTAGTGAAACAGAATGCTCAGTTAAGTTTGAATTTCAGATAAACAATGAATATTATTTTGGTATAAATATGTCCTATGTAATACTGGGGACACACGTACACTAAAAAGCTATTCACTGTGTATCTAAAATTCAAATTTAACTGAGTTTCCTGTATTCTATCTGGCAACCTAATTCCAGAGCCCAAGCTCTTAACCACTACACCCTACTGCCCTTACAACATGCCATGAGAGCATGAGGCTGAAACCTGATCACATTATCCCAGCTCCTGGATCCCGCTGTGCCTGAAGCCTGTGATGAGAGATGGCTTTTTGTCACGGTGCCAGTCCCAGTTCAAAGTAGCATTTTATTGAAGGCTTACTCTGTGGTTGGGACTGAGGGGTGGAGATACAGACAAGGAGGAAGAGTCCCATCTTCAAGGGCCTGAGTGAGGCTGAGGAGACAGGTCTCACGCACAGAAAGGTGCTAAGCGGAGTGGGATCACACCTGCTGAGGCCAGGGCCATTGAGAGGGTGTATTTGTTTTCTATGGCTTCAGAATAGATTATCACAAACTTAAAAGGTTTAAAACAACACACACGGGGCTTCCCTGGTGGCGCAGTGGTTAAGAATCCTCCTGCCAATTCAGGGGACACGGGTTCGAGCCCTCGTCCGGGAAGATCCCACGTGCCGCGGAGCAACTAAGTCCGTGCGCCACAACTACCGAGCCTGTGCGTCTGGAGCCCGTGAGCTACAACTACTGAGCCCGCGAGCTGCAACTACTGAAGCCCACGCGCCTAGAGCCTGTGCTCTGCAACAAGAGAAGCGACCGCAATGAGAAGCCCGCGCACCGCAACGAAGAGCAGCCCCCACTCACCGCAACTAGAGAAAGCCCGCACGCAGCAACGAAGACCCAAAGCAGCCAAAAATAAATAAATAAAATGAATAAATGTATTAAAACACACACACACACACACACACACACACACACACACACACACACATTATCTTACCATTTTCATTGGCCAGAAGTCCAGGCACTGCTTAGCTGGTTCACAGCTCATGGTCTCACAAGGCTCCATCAAGGTCCAGGAGGTCCAGGGGAAGTCCCTGGTGGTCCAGTGGTTAGGACTCTGAGCTTCCACTGCAGGGGGCACAGGTTCAATCCCTGGTCGGGAAACTAAGATCCCGCATGCCACGTGGCACAGCCAATAAAAAAGGTGGAGGTCCAGCTGTGTTCTATCTGGAGGCCTGATTCGAGAAGGATCTCCTTCCCAGCTCCCTCAGATTGCTGGCAGAATTCACTTCCTGTGGCTGTAGAACACATGGTAGCTTGCTTTTTTAAAGCCAGAAATTTCTGCTACTTGGAGTCTCTGACTTCAGGGAAGGCCTGGAACTTCTTTTAAAGGACTCATGTCATTATTTCAGGCCCACCTGGATAGACTTCCTTTTGATTAATGCAAAGTGAGATTATGGACCTTAACTGCATCTGCAAACTCTCTTCACCTTTGCCATATCCGATCGGTTAGACTCAGGTCACAGGTCCCAATCACATCAAGAGGAGTGGCTAACACACAAGTGTGGGTGCTAAGGGTGGGAATTATGGGGTCATTGTAGGGTGTGTCCACTACAGACGGGACACGTCAGCCCAGACTGGCACAGCAGGACAGGCTTCCCGGGGAGAGGGGATGTGAGTCCGTTTCAGGAGTGGTGGTTTGAGGAGTGAAGAACTTCAGGCAGGTGAGACAGGGTTTGACCTGAGCAATTCCGGTGCCTTTGTTTATAGTGATTTCCATCTCTGGCCTCACTGCAGCCTCTCCCAGCCATGGCAGGTGGTTGTTTCTTATCATCCGACGTCTTGAGTGAGGAAACTGAGGCAGAGAGAGGGAAAGGGATTGGTCTAAAGTCAAGAGATGGGGAGGGGTGGGGAGAGAAGTGGGAAGAGGGGAAGAGGAGGAGGGGAAAGGGGGAGGGGAGGAGGAGAGAGGAGGAAGGAGAAGAGAGGAAGGAGAGGGGAGGGGAGGGGGAGTAGGGGCAGGGGCCCCAGGTGTGGGCAGGAGTTACAGCGGCAATGTGTCGGCCCCCCAGGAGGGCTGAGCCCACCTGCCCACACTGCAGCCCCTGGCCCAGCACCTGGGCTGCAGAGGCCTCAGAGGGGGGCAGCTAGATGTTAATCCAGAGTCTCACAGACTTTTAAAGGCAAAGCTAAGATTTCAGAGCTTTACTTTGCAGAGTTTATGTTATGGAAAAACAGAGCACATTTCTCCCCAGCCCACCCCTGTTTCCTTAATCTGGAAATCCATTCTAAATCACCAGGACCCAGCTTGTTTTCCAAGCAACCTGAGATTCTGTCGAGCTGGGGAGGGGCCCAGGAGTAGGGAGAGAGACACAGGTTAGAGGGAGTCTCTCCTAGAGAAAGAAGGAACCAGGGAGGAAAGAAGAGAAGGGCTGACACCTAAGAAAAGATGAAAAGAAACAGGGGCTGGCTGCTGCCTCTGCTGCTTCTTTTTTTTTTGGGGGGCCGTGCCCACCCGGCTTGTGAGATCTTAGTTCCCCAACCAGGGATCCAACCCGCTCGCCCCGCAGTGGAAGCGCTGAGTCTTCCTCGGAGTCTTAACCACTGGACCACCAGGGAAGTCGCTGCCTCTGCTTCTTAAAGGAAAGCCACACGCTCCTCCGGGACCCACGTTCCTCACCCTCAGTCCCGCTTACTGGAAGAAGCCGGCTCCACGCCTGCCGGGGAGTCATGTGACCCAGGCTTAGCCAATCAGCATATT
This sequence comes from Eschrichtius robustus, assembly GCF_028021215.1. Classification (NCBI taxonomy): domain Eukaryota; kingdom Metazoa; phylum Chordata; class Mammalia; order Artiodactyla; family Eschrichtiidae; genus Eschrichtius; species Eschrichtius robustus. The sequence goes on from NC_090837.1 coordinate 5,646,235, forward strand.
CTCTCCTCCTGGCCAGTGATTGGCTCAGGTTTGGGCACATGATCCAAACAGTCCAATGAGCTTCAACATGGGAACTCACGTTGGAACTACTAGGGGAAAGAAATGTTTCTCCCCTCTCAGCCCTGTGAGGACCTAGCCTGGAGCTGTATTCACCTTCCTCTCCTGAGAGGAGAAGCCATCTGAGAATGTGATCAACACAGAGGAGGGCAGAGCGGATATGAGGGCAGAGAACACTGATGACATCACGGAGCCCCTGGATCCTGCCACACCTGAAGCTAGTCGCAGCACTTGAGTTTTCAGCACTGTGAGCCAATAATACCCTTTTTTCGCCTGAGCCAGTTTGGATCGGGGTTTCTGTTACATGTAGCCAGGAAAATCCTGAGTCATGATTGAAAAATGCAAGCGGACACCAAAAGGAATGAGACCACGCTGAGCAGGTAAATGGTGAGCAGGAAGGATGAGACCGGCAAGCTCGAAGCCCAGAAAATGAAAACTGGGTCCAAGCTGTCCCTTTTCCTCTCCCCAGAACCTAGCCTGACTCATGATGTACAGTTTGAGCCAGGGAAAGAAAGAGTAGGAGGAAGCACAGGGAGGGCGTCCCAAGATGAAAAAGTTTGGAAATTGTTCCAGAGCATAATGAATTGACTTAACAACGGTTTCTCCCCTGGAAGTCATCTAATGAAATTATGAGACCATCCACTTACTGCTGTGACGGCCAAGGGCACGCTCCAAGATGATCAGCCGTGACAAGGAGCCAGCGCTTAGCTCGTAGTGCATTTTAAACATCATCTAAACGGGCCTTTTCTTTTCCATTTATGACAGCCTTCAAGGCTTGGGGACATGATGGCAGCAGGCTTTTAGAAGGAGTTTGTGCTGATGTAAACGGCAACTCGGCTCATCAACGCCAGTTTGGGCTTCCGGCGGAATCCGACAGGCTCCCCATACGTATCTGGGTCACAATACACTCGCATGATACTCAAAGATATGGAGAAATTGTAGCTCATTTATTTTGACTATAGTTAATCTGGTCATTTTATGAAAAAAACACACACCTTGGCTGTGTGTTCAACACCTATTTGCTTGATGAACCGGAACCGTTCTTGTGTTTTGTGCACGAGTGGTGCTCGGGGTGACAGGGTGACGCTGGGGGAGGGCGGGGGCGGCAGGGAGGGTCTGCATCCGGCGCCGGGTGGATGGAAGACTTTTCCAGAAGTCAGCTTGCCCGTTTTCTCCTTCCCTACTCTCTTCTGTCACCCGTGGGAGGCGGCCAGGGGCACAGAACCTCGCAGCCCCGGCCAGGCCACGCTGCAGGTCCTAAGGCTCCCTGGAGCTGCTGCTGGGACATGGGTGGTGGGAACGGGAAGGACAGGAGCAGGGAGGAAGGCTCAGTGCAGCTGGCCGGCAGGTGCCGGGGTTTTGAAGAGCGATGCTGGGGCCAAGGCACTCCACGGGAGAGCTGGCTCCGCGGGCGATGGAGTGGGCTGTTGTTCCAGCCCATCTGTCTCTCGTTAATGAAGTTGTCCAGCGCGGCCTATTAATAAGGACGCGTGGGCTCAGCCGGCCTGGGACGTCCTGCCAGAACTAAAGGGCACGGCGACTAAGCCTTAACGACTCCTCAGGCACAGTCAATATGAAATGGCTTCCAAGCACCCGGCCGGAGGAGAGGGCCGGGGGTCCAGGGCCTGACCTGAGCCCTGGGAAGGAGGCTGGCAGGCCGGTCACAGGGGGAGGATAAGCCCAGCCCGGGGGCAGTCAGCAACCAGGGGTCCCGAATGCCCACCCTCCCGGCTCGGGGCTCACGCCTTCCTGACCACCACTCTTCCCTCTTCCTGCCCTACAGCACCTGGCGGAGTTTGCGAAGCCAGGTAGGCAGAATAATCCCACTCCCACCCCCAGAAGGATGCCCACATCCCAATCCCTGGAACCTGTGAAAACGTTAGGTTATGTGGCCAGGGGCATTTAAGGCTGCAGACGGAATTAAGCTTGCTAATCGGTAGGTGTTAAAATAGGGGATTATCCTGGATTATTTGAGTGAGGCCAGGGTAATCACAGAGGTCCTTGTACGTGGAAGAGGGAGGCAGGGGTGTCAGATGCTGCAGCCTTTGAGGATGAGGGATGAGCCACCAGCCGAGGAGGGAGGCGCCTCCAGAAGCTGGAAGGCAAGGAACGGGCGCCCCCTAGAGCCTGCAGGAGGAACACCACCTGCTGGCGCTCTGATTTTAGCCCAGCGAGACCTGCGTCACACTTCCGACCCCCAGAACTATAATAAATTCATGCTGGTTTAAGTTTGTGGTAATTTGTTACAGCAGCATGAGTAAACTAATACAGGCATACTTGGGAGACATGGCCGGTTCTGTCCCGACCACCGCAATAGAGCGAGTCACATGAAGTTTTTGGTTTCCCAGCACGAATAAAGGTTGTTTATACTATACTGTAGTCTATAAGCTATGCGATGGCATTATATCTTAAAAAAAAAAAAAGTACGTACCTTAACTAAAAAATACTTCATGGCTAAAAAATTCTGTCTGAGCCTTCAGTGAACTGTAATCTTTTCGCAGGTGGAGGGTTTGAAATATTGCGAGAATCGCCAAAACGTGACACAAGGACACGAAGTGAGCAAACAGCACCCACAGATTTGCACAGGGTTGTCACAAACCTTCAGTTGGTAAAAAAAAACAAAACACAGTATCTTCGAAGCACAATAAAGCGAAGTGCAATAAAATGAGGTCTGCCTGTACACAAAGGTAACAGGCCCGGTTTAAAAGCACTCAGCTGTCCAGACTGCCCCGCAGGGAGAGGTGGCCTGTGGCCAGTTCTGGCCTCTGAGGTATAAGCAGGTGTGCACTGGCTGGGCTTTCCTGGAAAGCCATTGCTTTGCTGATACAAAGGGCGGGGGGTGCCGAGGAGGGACAGGCTCTTTGCCTCTCACCCAGCCCTGGTCGCTTCCTCCTTCCTGCCTGGGACACGGATGGGACGCTGGGGGTGAGCAGCCCCACGCGAGCACGGCGGAGCCCAGGGGACAGGAGGAGCCGGGCACCTATCGCCCCTGCACCCGCCCTACAGCGGCCTCTAACCTGCCGTGACGCGAGAAAAATGAGCCCTGCCAGGAGGCAGCCCGGATGCTGCGACACAGAGCCAGGAACGACCCAAGTGCCACCCGGCTCCTGCAATGATGAGGAAGTGCCGTCCAGAACCCCCGGCGGCCCTGAGCCCTGGGGGAGCCCAGGGTGAGGAAAGTCCTCCTCCTCTGGGGGCTGGCTTCACACTGAGAAGGGCTCTGGGGCCATTCGGGCACCAGGCACGGCCGCTAACTAGCAGGGACCCAGGACATGCCCCCGCCACCTGGGCCAAACATCTCCCAGCGGGTTGCGGCTCCTGGCTGGCCCATCAGCACCAGCTTTAGGCCCTCAGATCCAGCCCCGGCTTCAGAGGAAACACGCAGCACGCCGCTCGCACGGGTGTGTGCACATACACGTATATGCTTACTGTATTAAATGCCTCATAGCACCTGCCCCGTTTTTTTATGAAGTTCGAAATCGTTTATTAAACATTGTGTGTGTGTCTGCCTTTAAGTTGGCCAGAGACCTATCCAATCTCTTAACAATACCCAGTTTATACTTGACATTCACACTTGACAAGAAACAATCCATCGTTTAGCCATGACAGACATTGCTGGCCAATCCTGATGCACTTTTTTTCAGCTGAGATTTGGCTTCAGAGTCCTTCTGAATGGGACACTCTGCCTATCACCCATTTATCAGAGCTGCCACCTGAGGGGAAACCTCTTTACTATCCCAAGATAGAATCACTTTTCCGGACTTTACTCTGCATTTAAAATGTGGTCATAAATTAGCTCCAGTAAACTCAGTGCTGCCCCGTTTCTATAATCCACGAGAAAAAGGGTTCAAGAAAGTTTTTCACTGTACTCGGTTTTAAAAAATACAAAAATGAACATTACGATGACAGAAGAGTGTCAAGAGGCTGAACTGAACAGTACATTCAAAAGTACATACAGCTGCCGGCGACAAGCTTTTGATGTGCAGGTCCCGGCCCCCTGTGCAGTGAGGCCACGCCCCCTGAGGCCCAGCGGCTCTGCCTCAGCAGGACCCGTGGCCTGGGGGCTCGTCCGCATCCCTGAGTGACACTCCCCACGGCGTGGACATCACCCACGCCTTCAAACACCCACACACCACACACTTAATTAACATTAAAAAAATTTCAAACCACTCAAAGCCCGTGAAATTAAGAGATCCTATTAAAACGTGAAACCCACTCATTCTCCAAAGGGAACTGGAAGTCTATCTGCTGGGGAGCACCGATGGCTGGGTGTGACACACGGTTCCCCCAGGAGCTGCCCAGACTCCATCCGTGACACACAGAGAGTGGGAGAGCGGTCGGCCCGGGGTCCTGAGAATCTGCCGTGAGATGCTGTGAAGTCACCCTGGGACGGGCCCCATGACAGGTAATGTGCCACAGCAGACAGATGGGCCCTGAAGGGTGGCGGCCAGAGCCGGGAGACCAACACAGAGGGAAGAAAGAGATCTGGGCCTTAAGAGAGGGAAATGGAACCACAGTACAAGGCTGCAGGCCGGTCACTGCCCTGGGGTGAGCCGTCACCAGGATGCCTGTGGGCCCTGGATGGGGACCAGGCGTCGGCCATGCCAGCGCACGCACAGGAGACCCCAGCTCCTCCCTGCGAGTGTGCAAAGACACACACTCTCCAGACTGCCACACACACAACCCAAACCCTCCCTTTCGGCCCCTGAAGGTCAGGATCCCCCTGGGGCAGGTGGAAGACTCAGGGACCCACCAGATGAAACCGCAGAACAGAGAATCGTTCTTCCCCAGGCCTACGGACTTGGTGCAGACTCCTTTGCGAAGAGCCGTAGGTTTCTAAGTCTTTTCTTTTTCTTTTTTTTTTTAAATAAATTTATTTATTTATTTATTCATTTATTTATTTTTGGCTGGGTGGGGTCTTCGTTGCTGCACCCGGGCTTTTCTCTAGTTGCGGCGAGCGGGCTTCTCATTGCGGTGGCTTCTCTCGTCGCAGAGCACAGGCTCTAGAGCGCAGCCTCAGTAGTTGTGGCGCACAGGCTTCGTTGCTCCGCGGCATGTGGGATCCTCCCGGACCAGGGCTCGAACCCGTGTCCCCTGCACTGGCAGGCAGATTGCTAACACTGCGCCACCAGGGGAGTCCCTCTAAGTAACTTCTTGAATGCACAGAAGTGACAGGACAGACGTGTGTGGCTCAGGGACGTGCCAGCTGGCCCGGCTCAGAAGTCCTGCAGCTCGGGGACGTCCCGGTACAAATCCAGGGTCTCGGGGTTCGAGAAGGCTCTGCGGTGCTCCACGGTTTTCCCAGCGATGATCTGCTTCACGGCCATTTCCACTTTCTTGCCGTTGAGGGTGTACTGCCAGGGGAGGGGAGGAAGCAGACAGAAAGAGCGTTTAGACCCGAAGGGGAGAAAAGTCCCTCAGCTCTGACATCTGGGCACATCCAAGCCGAAACGACCACTGTGACCTGGGGCGACGAGAGCGAGCGATTCTCGGTGGGTGACCGTGAGCAAGTTCCTTAACCTGGGTTTGTCCCCTTGAACATAAACTGGGGACCAGAGCACCACCCCGAGGCTGTGGGCAAGCTGATGAGTTAAGGCGCACACAGCTCTCGGACGTGCCTCGCTGTTACACTGCCTCTTCATTACTTACATTTACTTTCTTACACTGTATTATACTTGAAAGACCAGCTTATTTCAGGAGTGGGCTGGCTTCCTGTGACTGTCCCCGACCACCGGAAAGTGAGCTTCGTCCAAGAGCCTCGCCAAACTTCCGGCAAATCTTCCCCCAGAACCGTCATCTGAATGAGATGGGGCACTGCTTTTCCCATAGTCGGACTCTGTCGAAATGCTCAAAGGCCCCTCTAAGATTCGTAGCACGCATTTCATCTTTAACCCCAATGGTCATTTGGCGGCTGTGCTGGCATGTTTATTTAGGGACCAGGAAAATTCTGGAACAAACAGAGAGCCCTTGAATAAAGCCGCTGGTGCCCTGATCTCTCCTCGCACTGGCACTTTTTTTTTTTTTTTTATCCTGAGATGTAATTAAAATTCATTCACTGAAAACCTCGGTCTACACGTGAACTAATCAAGGATCTGAGCACCGGATTCTGAGGGACCACCTGCCACTGGGGCGTCGTCAGCCCCTCTCGCCCTGAAATGCAAGCGTCTCGCGTGCTTTCTGTGCTTTCAAGCCCCAAGAGCAGCCTGCATCAGCTGACAGAACAAACAAGGCGTCGTTTTACAAGAAATCCTGCTCCTGCTTCCTGGTGAGAAGGGCTGGGGGGTGGGGCAGAAGGTCCCTGGACTCCTGCTTGGCCCCCTCCCTACCCCCCCTACCCAAGAGATAAGGCACAGCCTCCCGTCGGGATGGGCCAGCACGTCAGCTGTGACCAGTGACGAAGACCTGCTGAGATCCGGGCAGTCGTGGCCGCCGGGCCCTCCAGCCTGGCAGGGCCTCAGATGCCCGCTCGTGTTCCCCTTGGTGTGACCAGACCCCCGGCCGTGACCTTGGCCATGTCCAGCCCCGAGTCCCTGTGGCTGGGCCGGACCCCCGCCAGCCTGGTGACACAGGGCGAATCCTCTCCGAAGTGCTCCATTAGTTCGGACCACAGGGATCTGAGAACACGAGGGCGCTTGAAAAAAGCCCCAGGAACCCTCAAAACGACTCCACAGACCAAGCGGACGGAGGAGGAGAGAGCTGAACTGAGTGCCCAGAAGTCAGGGGATGAGAGCCAGGCTGAGGACGGAAAGAAAGACAGGCCGGGACGCTCCTCACCTTCCAGCAAATCGCTCCACTCTTCTTGGGAGCAGATACAGTTTGGGAATCACCATTTCGGCAGCAAAGGACACAGATTCGTTCTCAACAAAATAAAGCCGAGGGGACTATCACATTCTAGTTCCCCAAACTGTTCCAGATCCAGACAGAACTGATCCACTGAAGGGAAGCCTAAGACCCTCACCAGGGAAAAGACAGTGAGTGTCACTGACTCAAGAAGTCCCTCCTCTCCCTGAGAGCCACTGTCTGCAGTGTCACCGGGAGTCACCCGCCGAGTGAGACAAGAGAGCTCCCAGGCCGCCGAGTGAGACAAGAGAGCTCCCAGGCCGCGGGGCCCTTCCTACGCATAACCAAAGTGGAAAGGAAATGTGTGGACGGTATAAAAAGCCCTGGTTCTAACTGCACCTCACAGGCCCGCCCCTGCTCGGGGAGCGACATGCAGACTCTCCTTCCCCTGGTGGCCCAGTTAACCCGTTCCCGTCCCCGCCTCTGTGAACAGCTACTCTGCAGGCTTGGCCCCGCTGTGCACTTAGACTGCTGTGTGCGCACACACGTGTATACACGGAGGCCTTCTCGGCTGACAGAGGCCTTTGTTTTGTAAGTGACACAAGTTAAAGCCGTGATCCGATCTGAGTGCATCTCTTCCCCCACTGAGAACCTAAACAAAGTATTGGTGGGAGGGGGGGCAGCTTTCTGGAGCTGTGCCTCTAAATAGATTCAAATCTTCTTTCTGCAGGCAGAACTTAAAATTAAAAGGCAAGAGCAACGGCACCCCAGCGACTCTTTAAAAAGTTAAAATTAATTTTCACATTAATAATTTGAGCACACGCTAAAACCACACAGGGGAAAAGCCAGTTGGACGTGCCAGGCTGGGCCTGCTTACCCTCTGAGGACTGGTGTTTAGCAGAAGTTGCTTTACATGCAATTTACGAAGAGTAAAAAAAAAAAAAAAAAAAAAAAAAGAGAGAGAGATAGAGGGAGATGGCAGAAAAGAAAACAGGATGGGGTTGCCAGGCAACGGGCACCAACTATATATAAAGCATGAGCAAGCGTCTAGATGAGAGCTCCGGCAGCACGCGGGCTCTCGGGGGGCCGTACCGGGATGCCCTGGGTCTCCAGGATGAGGCTGGGCACGTGCCGGGCGGACAGGCCCAGGCGGATGGCGCTGCAGACCCTCTTCACCAGGTCGGGCTGGAAGGTGTGGCCGGAAGCCATCTTCAGGAAGAGGATCACCCTCTCCTCCCCGTCCTTGTTGTACTGGGGGACACACAGGCTGTCCAGGACCTCCTTGAAGGCCTCCACTGCGGAGACAGGGCCAGGGCCTCGCTCTCACACCATCCCCCCTTGATTGGGACCGCCGTGGCTCCCCTGGCCCCCCGCCCCGGCAAGAGCCCCGGGGAACAGGCAGAAGGACACCCATCCCCAGCAGAGTCAGAGGGCTGTAGCTTGCGCTGGAAGGGCTGACGTCTTACAAAGAGCCGGGCACCCGCCTTACTTACTCAATTACAAATTTAAAAATAAGAAAAGGAATCAAGTGCCGCAGCGAGGGTCCTCCACTGGTGGGAGGAAGAAAGGCTGGAATCACATGGATCAAGATTCCACCCTGATTACACAACCCTGACATGACTTTGGGACTCTGTCATCCGCATGAGGCCGCCTCCCTGGGAGGCTGATTTCGTGGCCCTGGTGGGACATTTTGAAGGCTCACAGGTGACTCTACTGTGCATCCATGAGGCCCACTGTCTTTATCTGGCGTCCTGGATGGTGCCGTGTGACTGTCAGCAATCACACAACCTCCCTGTGCGTCTTTCTTCACCCATAAAGAGTGGACACAGTTGACCAACCTGATGGAGCTCACCGTGAGGATGAGATGTAATGGAATGGGGATGGGCCACGGGACCTTAATAATCCTGTCCTGAGGTTTTCTGAGCCACAAGCAGTGTGGACGAGGCATGTTCTAGAAAGAAGGACATGCTCATACGTGTCTATTCACACGCCTGGAGGCAAAGGGGCAAGAGTTATGCCAAAAGGTGGGATCTTTGGAAAGCAGGTCCCCGCTGAGACACTCCTTGCGTCGCTCCTGGATGAGTTGAGAACAATGCCGGGACAGAGAATGCTCACCGATGTTATAGATTTCCGAGCTGCCGAATCGCACTCCGTTGGGGTTGAGTGTGCCGTCGCTGGAGAGAGAGAGAGACGAGGTCGTGGGCACACGGCGGCTCCAGAGTGAGGCCCGTCGCAGGGGTCCCAGGGACAGTCACCCCCTTTCCACGACAACATGCCGTCATTACTGGCGGCCTCCCCAGCTCCTGATCCCGACCACCCCCCCTTTCTCCCTCTAAACTCAAAGCTAGCTATCAAGGGGGTCCCCTTTGTGTGGGCACATCGGCCACCTCCCTGCCCCCCCCCACAGGTCCCCCCTCCCGGGTGCGGGCGCCCCTCCCCCCTTCACTCCGGGAAGGGCCGTAGCGACGGCAAACAAGACACGGGGGGCACGTCGGCCGCGGGACTCACACTCCAAAGCCCCCCGACCCAGCACTGCGGGGCACAGAAATGTGGGTCAGGCCCAGACCCACCCCTGGGAAGTTGACACAGGAAGAACCCAGGAAGGGTCCAAAGTGGGGCAGCCAACCCACCCCGCAGGCCGAGCAGACGGAAGGGTCCCGGACACGGGAAGCGCCCCGCTCTCCCTGCCCAGACGCCTCGGGAAGCGGGGCCCCAGGGAAGAGAAGCCAAGTCCGCGGCCCTCACCTTCGGCCCAGCATGATGATGCCCCTGGTCTTGGGGTTGATTCTGCAGTAGTCGCCGTGCACCCAGACACCTGCCGGGGGGCAGAGGGACTCGGTCACCCCAGGGGGACAGGATCCTGACCGGCTGCCGGGACAGACGCCCTCGGAAGGCATGACACCGACGTAACTCTCGTCAACAGACTCGCCCGAGGCCCAGAACCAGGTGCGACGCGGGGCTGGGGGCGGAAGTGAGCCAGACGTCTCCCGCCCCCAAGCGCACGCCTTCCAGTGGGCTCCGCCCTCCAGCGGGCTCCGCCCCACACCCAGGTCTGAGATGCGGCAGCGCGCAAGAAACGCCCCTCCCGCAGGTACCAACGAGGGCTGCGGGAATTCACGGGGGCTGAGCGCAAGCCCAGCAGTGAGCACGTGAAGGGGGGACTGGGGAGATCGACGGAGCTTTGAGGGGGGCCTCTGAATGGAGGGTGGGAAAGTACAAGCCCCGCCTTGGGAAGAGAGGGTGGTCTGGGGTGGCTGAGGGAGCAGGTCTGGAGGGGTTGGGGCCCAGCCCACCTTGTAACAGAATAAACAGAAGGCGCATGACCAGGTGGGAGGCGACTGCAACGGTCCCAGTAACCTAAGCCTGAACTGAGGCACCAGCCACGGGGACAGAGGCTTGACTGACGAGCAGGTAAAACCCAGGGCACGTGGAGGGCGGAGAAAGAGGGAGGAATCAGGTGACACTGACACCGTGCGCCCTGAGCCACCCCGACGTGGCCCGCAGCGTGCAGCTGGGCCCTTGGGCTGGTGACGTTCATGGGGAGGCCCCCGTCCTGGATGCAGCAAAGCAACAGATCCCAGGGATCCGGCCCCAGCTTTGGACACATCCTCCACCCGACACGGAGCAGCAGAGAGAAGCCACGCCTCACGGGGGAACTGCCAGGAGGCCTCCTCCCTTGGGCGAACGCAACTGGCCTAGGATGGGCCCCACAAATAGAGGAGGCGCCCAGCGGGGGAGAGAGCAGTCAAGACCACAGCTCTGCCGGCTCTGCGCGACTCGGAACTCACTTCCCTGGCCTCCTGAAATAAGCCCCAGAGCCCCTGCGATCCAGCAAGGGGAAAATGGCAAACCAAGCCAGCTCAGGGTCCTCACGGATGCCATCGCTTCCTTCCCAGTTCTTGACACACTTTCCAACTGTAAGTGACTCTAAGCCGCTACCCCTCCAATGACAACATACTCCGTTGATGCCCTCATCCCAACAAGTGGCTGCAAGCCACGACCGAGGCTTCTCCGGAGATGAAGCCCAGGTCCCCCGCCTGCAGGGAGCGTGCAGTGCTTGGGAGGCCATGGAAGAGAAGGAAAGGCCTCATGAGCTCATTTATTCTGAGCAAAGAGGACGGGAGGCCTCGAGGGCCTTCTTCCCTCCTCCCCAAGCTAAAAAAATAAAACCTTTTCTTTTTTTTCCCCACTAGGTATTTTATTCTTTTTGATGCAGCTTTAAAGGAATTGTTTTCTTGCTTTCTCTTTCTGATAGTTCACTATTAGTGCACAGGAAAACAACACATTTCTGTATCTTAATCTTGTGTCCTACAACTTTACTAAATTCATTTGTTAGTTCTAATAGTTTTTTGGTGGAGACTTTAGGGTTTTCTATATATAGCATCATGTCATCTGCAAACAGTGACAAGTTTTACTTCTTCCCTTCCAATATGGATGCATTTTATTTCTTTTTCTTGTCTGGTTGCTGTGGCTGAAACCTCTTCTTTCTAATCGGATATTTAAAGGGTTCCCCTACACAAACGGGTGGAAAAGTCATTCCTAGGCTTGCAAGTGACATGCCAAAGTTTTGCAGAAGCACGTCCCAGGCTTATAAATGGTGGTCCCAGGAGACAGCAAGCTGCAGACACAGCAGCAGGGCCTGCCCCACCCACCTCCTGGGAATTCTTTTTCATTTTGGAACTTGGGTGCCAGGATCAACACACAGTCTGGCTTATATGGGGTCAGACCTCCCATGAGTCTGATCCTTACTGAAGCCCTGGAAATGCAAAGAAAAAGGAAGATGAAAATCTCCCGGAAGAAGTTTTCATTTGTGAAGATGAAATGACATGCTTCAACCTCTTGCAAAACCAAAGCTAAGGGGATGAATCCACAAGTGGCTGGAGGCTCTGGTGCCCAGTTGCCACGTCAGAGAAATTAAGGGTTTCCTTCTAGGTTTCCATGCCCCTGGGCCTGCAGTTCAAACTCTCTTGTTTTCATGGCAGGTGATTCTGCTTCACTCTGATTCTCCTCCTACTCTCCCATTTCAGTGATGGGACCCGTGAACAAATACACCAGGATGAATGGGCAAACCCAGCCTTTCTCCTGCTTTTAATTCCTGGAGGTCTACTGCCTGAAATCTTTTTAGAGTAAGCATGTATACCTGTACATTAAAAAAAAAAAGATGGCCCAGCTTTCCATGTACATAAATGTAAATATAAATAAACAACACATTGCACATACACGCTTCTCTTATTAAAGGACCTATGACCACTGGACCTGTTTTGCTAACAAGGGCCAATGGAAGCTTTGGCTGCTCCATCTCATCAAGCTCAAAATCTTGATGGCTCATGGGCAGGCCTGGTCTCCTATTTGGAATTTATCATCTTCAGTCACCTGTACCCATCATACTTCCATTTTTGCCTTGGCTACCAGGAAACTCAGAGCTGAAATCATTGCTTTGAAGAATCAGAATGATCTAAATCTTTCTAAAGTCTGCTTTTAATTTCCTTTTAAATTTTTATTAGGTTTTTAAAAATAATTAAAAGTCACAAAGAAAATCAAAATGGCTCATACGAGTCACACACATACATACATACATTTCCTTTTAAAAACTCACACAGAAGGGATACAATGCCCTCGGTTCTGAACTCCTGTTTGTCACTTAATAAATTCTTGGATACTTTTCCATATCGGCACCTTGTCAGTTTACATTTTCACCTGGCCTAATTTTTCAGGGTAGTGACGTCTGTAAGTCGGCTGCCTGTTGCAGAAAGGAAGACCTTGCTTCTTTGTTGTTGTCTTCTTTTATCATCGAGCCATGTCCTATACGGTCCAAGAATTTCTCAGTGCTGGGCCTGGCGAAGTGGTCTAAGTTCAGCCTGTGTCCACCCTGACCATGACCAACAGCTTCAGATCCCATTATCTTATCTGCCCTTGTTTCTCCATATTTATTCGTATGTCACACCTACTTCCAGAAAGTATTTGAGGAAGCTACCTATAAAGCCAACTATATGATGGGATTACTGAAAGAATCAGAAACTCTGCACTGGGGTGAGAGGACTGCTACAACAGAGCAATGATGGCAGCTCTGAGTTTCCTGGCAGCCAAGGCAAAAATGGAAAATATAACAGGTCACCAAGTATTTGTTTCCTCCAAGAAGGAACAGCAGAGCTTTGGAAATAAAGACTTTTTCTGAAATTAATCCTGAGAGACCATTTATCACGTGAACCCTTGCATATATAACAAAAAGTGACAGAAAAGAGTTTTCAAAGAGCGGTGTTGCAGAAGATGAAGAGATGTCATTTCTTAGACGGATCTTCAAGCTGAGGTTCTAATCCCTTCCTAGGACAGGAGCCCCGACTCCTCTTCCAGGTCATTTGAGGAACCTCTGTCTCTCCCTCTCTCTCTCTCTATTCTGCTTTAGTCTGTCTGAACAGCTACACACTGGCAGGACCCAAGGTGGGGCTTAAATGCAGCAGGCATCCAATGGAGGCCAGGCCACATGGCGGGGACGGATGCTCCTGCTACCCTCATATGCGACGTGCTATGCCAGGTACGATGGCTTTCACGTGGGACATTACACGGGAACACGCAAGGCCGAGTAGAGAAACGGGATGGACCCGTGGCACCTTCTACCCCCGATGGTCACCTGCCACTTTCTCATTCACCACATGTGGTTTATGCAAAATAGAATTACCTTTCTAGAGGCTGAAGAGAGCAAGTACTTAGGTGTAAATAACTCTGGAGCAGAAGACTCGCTACGTTATGAATTACATAGCTGCAATCACTCGAGGTTGCTTACGAAATAAGGTAAGGAGGCAGGAATCAGAGCTTTAAATAAAAAGACTTTCCAGCTCTGGGGCAAGACACCACTCCGAAGATGAACGGAGGGTGGCAGCCTGAGTGAGTGATGGCCGGGAATTAATCATCCCGCTGCAAAAGCCCTCTTCTCCCATCACCTCCACGAGGACTGGATGATGGGGTGTGAGACAGAGGACACCCCAGCCAGACAAGTCTCGCACACGCATCTCTCCCCGAACAGGCAGACGAGCCTGGGTAAGCGAGCGGGCCTCCCGCCCCTACGCCGGCAAAGCAGCGGGTCGTGCCGGCTCCCAGGAGCAGGGCTCTGGGCACAGAGGGTGGTTAAGAGTAATCTAAACCGAGATTAGGGTTTCGTAAGATGGCTTCAAGCTGACGGTGACAAGATACTGATCAAAAATTCATCATCGCCCCCCTGGCGGAATGAGCTGCGAGCAGCCTCACTGGGCTTTCTTGGGGCGGGGGGGTGGGGGGGAGGCCGGCAGGGGGCAGGCGCATCCAGAATTAGACACCGAAGGCCCGGCCCGGGCGGGAATCTGGGCAGCTCCACCTGCATCCCGACCCACCTGGGAATTTGGAGAAATACGCCTTCCGGTACTTGCTGCCGTTCTCGTCGTTCCAAAAGTGCGTGGGCTGGCAGGGGAGCGGCTTGGTACACACCAGCTCACCGCTCTCCCCCCAGACTGCCTTGCCTGGCCGGGGAGGAAGGAAAGATACACTGAGCACACGCCACAGCCAAACACCCCGGCTCTCTTTCTCTCCTTCTCTCCTTCTTTAAGCTATGAGCTATCGCAGAGTATTTCAGACACATCCAAGCTATGCGGCCGGCCCCACCCACATGCCCGTCACCCCGGCGTCACTGAAAGCCACGCTAACCGCCCCACCACACTCCCCCGATCTCGCTCTTGACTTCAATCCTGTACTGTGCCCTTCTGTGGATTAATAATTTTACCACATCTACATGCACCTGAATAACACGTCATTTTGCGTGTTTCTAAACGTTGCACAAATGGTATCGCGCTGCCCCTCGGGTCCTGCATCTTGCTCTGGGTCCTCGTCGGGGTCAGGGCACGAGGCTGCTGAGGCAGTGGGGTGGCCTCAGCAGCGCCCCCAAAGTTTGGATGCCTACCTGGCGTTCCAAGCACGTGGCCCTCCGTCTGTGCTGCAGGCCAACACCCACCCCTCAGCCGGAGGGGCTGAAGGAGGCCGGGGAGCCCAGCGGGTGTTCAGCCAGGCCTGGGGGCCGGCAGTCTGCGAGCGGCGGCAGCGGTTTTAGAGAACTGGCCCCAAGCAAAGTTACACGTCCAAGCGTATCCAAGTTACCACTCACACCTCGTCACAGAGAGAGAAAGGGTTGGGGGCCGTCACCTTCCTCGTTCCACACCTCCACGGCCATGCCCAGGTTCCGGGCCTGAATCTCCCCTCTGTACACAGGAATGGAAGGATTCTGGCCCACGAAGCAAGACATGATGTCGGTGCCACCTGCAAAAAAAAGGAGATTTAAGATTCGGACGACCGGGACTTCCCCGGCGGTCCGGTGGTTAGGGCTCCGGGCTTTCACTGCCGAGGGCCTGGGTTCATATCCCTGGTTGGGGAACTAGGATCCCACGAGCCACATGGCACGGCCAAAAAAAAAAAAAAAAAAAATTTCAGAAGGCTGAGACAAACTGCCCATGTTTTTTATTAATGAACAATAAAGGAGAAAGACCCCGGAGAACAAATATCTACTACTCTTTCTCCAGATAAATACTGAAAAATCCCCAGAGAGCTGAGCTTCTCTTCAGGGAGGGAGCGGGGAGGTGACTTAGAAACTGGACTGAACCTCCCGTGTCCGGGTGATTTATCGTTTTGACCAGGGTTACGTGCTGAAGGAGAAACCAAACAAATGACCTCTTGTGGTCGCACGGAAATCCTAGACTCAGGTTCACGAAAGTGGAAGCTTCGCCCCATCAGACCTGTCTGCAGGAACTGCCGCGGCAGATGGGTCACGTGCAGAGTCTCTTTGCCGTGGTTTATGTTCACTTAATCATCAGACAAGCAGAAACCCTGTGGCCCTGGAGTGCGAGTCTCCCGCAAGAGAGAACGTGCTGGATGCGAAACGCTCCGTTTCAGGGAGGGGCTCGAAAGAGAGTCGGACCCCGGGTGCCATCAAGAGGGAGTGGCATTAACGCCTGGACCTGGGCCCAGCCGGTGACAACTGCCCCCTCGCACGTGCCCGCGTGCGGGGTGCTCTGTGGGCGCAGGGACACGCACGGGGCCCGCCGGGGCGCACAGCGGTTGGAGACGGCAGCCCAGGGAGGAAAGGGGGGGGGAGGCCGTGGGCAGGGGGCATACGCGGAGCCCCGACTTGGTCCCTCCCTAGACTCGGCGATCCGGACACTGGTGTCCGTGCTCCCCTTTACACCTGTCTGTACACCTAAAAAGACAGCCTTGTGGTTTAAGAAGTGTCTTCTCCCCGATCACGCTCTGCGTATATGAACGGGGCGGGGCAGGGCGATCGAAACCCACATAAAACGTTTCGATGCTTCAGCAACGGGCAGGATTAATTCCGGGCAGATTCGAAGCGTGCTGACCTGCCTCCCTCCTCCAGACACCTCGAGGTACCGGCCGGCGCGCCCCATGAACACGGGAGAATCGCGTTCACGGCCGTGACCGGCAAGCTCGGGGCAGCCTCGCGCCCCAAGGGAAGCACAGCGCTGGGAGCAGCAGTGCCGCTTCCTCTGCTTCCGGATTGGAGCTGGGGCGCTCGGGACAGCGGCAGGAGGACAGGCCGAGAGCCTAACAGACACGGCTGCCCCGAGATGGGCTGGGCCGGCCCGGCAGACAGCCCCGCGCCCATCCGACCGCAGCAGCCCTGCCCACCAGGCGGGCTCCGGGGAGGACCAGGGGATGCGCTGGACGGGAGGGGAGCTCGGCTCTGAGGCGGCAGGACCGGGTTTGAATCCCACTCTGTCCCCAGCTAGTGGGTGGCCTCAGGCCAGTCACTTGGCACGCGCGAACCTTTGTTTCCTCTTTTGTAAAGAAAATAGAATGCACCAGGACGAGTTGTTTAGGATCTAAGGTTACGATCAGTGTGCGGTGCGTACGTATACTCTCCACCCCCGGCGAAGGTTCAGGAACGGCTGACTCAGCGTTGCAGCCTCTCCCTAGAACATAACTACCGAGAATAAGGAACACTGACCGCGCAAACGTGCATGCCCTCCCTGCTGACCGTTCACGCAGATAAATTCAAGCCGGGGGACTTGCTGGGTCACAGGGGAAGCACGCTTAGCGGCCAAGCCTGGTCCCCGAGTCCTCCGGTTCTTCCAGAACCTTCTCCACGGCGCAGGCACATGGCGGGGGCCGTACCTGAGATGGAGCCCAGGAGGACGCTGCTCTTGATGCACCTGTAGACGTAGTCGTAGCTCTGGGCTTTCAGCGGGGAGCCGGTGGACAGGATCGTGTGCAGCGTCTGGAGGCTGTGAGTTTCCACTAGAGCCAGAATCACTGAGAGGTCAGAGCCAAACCCGACACCCTCTGCCTGGCTTGCAGGAACCAGGTAACAGGGTGGATCTGACTTCCGCGGCTGGTGAGACAGGGAACGGACGCCCTGGGAGGCACGCTTACCTGGCTTCACGTCTTTCTCTTCCAGCACTGACAGCCACTTCGCACCCGTTCCAAGGATGGTGATGCTGAAGTTAAGAGGACACCAGGAACTTGTCAAGGCTCCTGCACGTTCCAGGCACCAAAGCTTTCTCAAATTAGTGACCCATTTCGGACAAGGTTGCAAAATCCAAGACACGTCATTTTTCTGGGTTGAATGAATGCTTAGTATGCAGCTGGAAGCCAGTTACAACACCTGCGTTACTCTGAGGCCAGCACGGACTCGTCTGCAGAGCACCGGGCTCACTTTAACCTTCGGCTCTACTTAAAACAACTGTTTGCACATAAACCCACCATCTTGCCAACTGCAGGATGTTTTCTCTCGGGGGGCCCAAAGGAGGCCACAGAATCAAGACCCCTCAAATTCTGAGCGCTCGCGATCGTCTCCCAGGGAAGTGGAGAGGGCCGTGGGAGCTTTTGTTAGGACAGGTGCCATGCTTGGAATTCCTGACCCATCCCCCTTTCTTAAATAAGCTCACATTTTTATGAAACTTAGAAAACCGCTCTTCTTCTCTTTTTGAACATTTAGAATCTAGTCCTTTATCCCCGAGTTTGCACTGAGAACAACACGTTATGCTGAGTATAAATCACTGTGTTTTCAAGGGGAGAGTGTTGCTTCATGTTCTGTTTCCTTCCACGAAAGCTCTACCTTCCTAACTAATGGCTGTTTTCTCCTGCGGGCTGAAGGAGGCCATAAAATCCAGGCCCCTCCTCGCCCAGAGGGGCGGCAAAACCCATCCCTTCGCACCTGGCTGGCGAGATTCATTCCAGGGAGACAGCCCCGTGCTGTCTGACGCTTGACAGGGCTCAGAGGCACAGACACAGAACCGGGGCCGCTGGGCTGCGAGGGGCGGGATCCACGGCTCAAAACTACTGTCTTGGGCTTCCCTGGTGGCGCAGTGGTTGAGCGTCTGCCTGCCAGTGCGGGGGACACGGGTTCGGGCCCTGGTCTGGGAAGATCTCGCGTGCCGCGGAGCGGCTGGGCCCGTGAGCCACAACTACCGAGCCTGCGCGTCTGGAGCCTGTGCTCCGCAATGGGAGAGGCCGCGACGGTGAGAGGCCCGCGCACCGCGATGAAGAGTGGCCCCCGCTTGCCGCAACTAGAGAAAGCCCTCGCACAGAAACGAAGACCCAACACAGCCGTAAATAAATAAATAAATAAATGATTAAAAACAAAACAAAACAAAAACTACTGTCTTTCGTGCCTCCTGTCCCTTTCTTCTCTTCACTTCACCGGGACACCCTGCCTCCACTAAAACCGCAGACGCCTCCTGGGTCGCTGTGTCCCGGTGAAGGCTGTTTTGGGAGCTGGGAGGTCGTGGGGATCAGGAAACGTACACAATCCCCACCCGCTCCTCACTTATTTCATAAACTCGGGTAGTCTGATTAGCTAATTCCAGATCACCTCTGAGAATTTAAGGCGTCACCCGTATTTCAGCAGGAGACCAGGGACCCATCACACGCTGACGGACAGCAGTGACGGCCTCAGCCACAGGAACAGAGATCTCCAGCCACCAACCACACAGAGCAGCACGCGGATTTCTGCTCATCCCCCATCCGCCCCCCCCCCCCCCCCGCCAAGTCGCAGGTGTCTGTCTGCAAATGGTGCCCTCAGCGGTGTGTAAAGACTGCCGCCGCGTCCCCGGGGCTGGGCCCCAGGCCTGCTTGTGTGAAGAAAGGGCCAGGCCTCCCCATCTGTCTCCAGGGCTTGTGTAAGGCGGTTTAAAAAGCACAGAGTTCATGAAGCGCGGGCGCCCTCGCCTGTGTGCTCGGCGCCGTGTCTTTCTCGCGAGTGCTGCTGGGAGGCACCCCACGAAGAACGAGGCAGCCCCCCCGCTCGCCCCAGCCCGGAGCCCCGCGAGGAGCCGCGTGCAGGCGCAGCCCCCCCAAGGCTCCGCCAGCCTGAGCCCCGGTCTCCCGTCTGCCCGCGACCCCACAGTTCGCGGGGGGATCGTGGAGCGCCCCCGAGTTCAACGCCCCAACGGGGTGCCACGTCACGCGGAAGACACCCGCCCTGCGGCACAGCCCCGAAATCCCCGGGGGACCCTGCCCTCCCCCCTCATCCGGCCCCACCGCCCGAATCTACTGCCCACATCCGGCCGCGAGGGCCTCCTCCCAGCCCCCGCACCGCCCCCATCTCGGTCCCCTTGGGGCCTCGGCACTCGCCGCTCCCCTAGCCTGGAACACGCATCCCGAGGGCCTCCTCCCAGCCCCCCACCGCCCCCACCTCGGTCCCCTTGGGGCCTCGGCACTCGCCGCTCCCCTAGCCCGGAACACGCGTCCCGCAGTCCTAAACGTGAACTGCCTGCCCAGTTGCAAACCTGGACAAAGACGCCAGAGTTCTGCCCTGACCCCGGCCGGAATGTTCCCCGGCCTAGACCTGCAGAGCCCAGCAACACACCCCAAACGAAGAGGACAATCCGTCCTTTAACCTCGTTCACGTCTGCAAAACAACTGCTCAGTTATGAAACGTGTTAGTAAGCCTGTGGGCTGAACGATGACAATCAACGAAGATTTCGTCCCTAAGTGCATCAACGTTATTTTAAACATCAGAGGCCCTTAAATAGCACTGCGAGGACCCTGCCCGCCCTGCCAGCGCTGAAGAGTCGTTCCTCCTGCCACAAACCCACAGGATTTTAGGTGAAAGCACGTTTGATCTGGTGTTGCTTCAGCGTCGGGAGGTGGCAGAGCTGGAATGAAGGCATCCGCCCCGTCTGACCTGCCCCCTCTCCTGTCACCCGCGTGGGCGGCCGGAGCGCCGTGCTGTCCTTCGGGCGCCCCTCACAGGCCGCAGAGTGGCCCCTGCCTCACTGACCTCAGCAGATGAGCCCTCCCAGCCGGGTGAAGGGCCAGGCCAGAGGGGCCCTGAGGACGGCCAAGGCCACGGCTCAGCTGGCGTCCGGGGCACAGGCCAAACCGGGATGTAAGGCAGAGGCCCAGCACGTGCGTTCTACACAGACCCAGACCTCAGGGCTGCGAACGCACTCACATGCACGCTTGCACACGCACCTGCACACAATCACATGCATGCACACACACACTCGTCCACAGGCACGGGTGCTCTCACACCCACGTGTGCACATACTCTCACACACCCACTTTCCTGTGCACATATGTGTATGTGCACATGCATATACACACGTGCACACACGCACACCTGCACACATTCACAGACATGCGTGCTCACACTCTCGTGCACCTGTGCACATGCACATACACACACACACGTTCACACTCAGGTGCATACTCACACTTGTGCACGTATACACACTCAAAGTTAGGTCTCCCTGGGCCCTCCATCCTTCAACTTCATTAGCTCTAAGCCCCAGGGATATACCTTTCTCTCTCCATCCCTCTGCCTGTAGCACAGGCATACACGTCCAAAGTGTCTCCTCCTGAGCCCGGCTTACAGGTATTCAGGGCAAAGATCTTCCCAGGGATTTGATTAACCTCTCACTGGCAACAAGCTCATTAGGAAATAAATTTCCTCGCTAATATTGTGAGCCAAATGTCAGGATTTAAATATCACCCAGACCAAAGTTATACTTAAAATATTAATGCCCAAGGATTTAAGAACATTAGTGGTTCCTTCTATTTCCCCAAAGTAAATGGACTCAAAGGTAAAGTAATTAGAACATTTCAGAGCGTGGCTGACTTCTGGGCCACAGGAGCTCTGCCAGCTTCCGTGTTCTCGTTCCTGGAAACACGATCATTAGGCCAACGGTGACCACCAGCCGCAGTGGCGAGAATGCATCCGCTGGCTATGATTGATTCATCAGCAAAGAAAGTGCCAATGGAACAGGGTCTTCTGACAGTTTCTGGCAATGACGACGAGGAGGGGGCTGGGGGAGAAACGGGGCCACTTCACCCTTCCCCTGACACCGCCCCTTAGCTGGCCGCTGCCTCTGTCAACAGGATGCCTGCTTGTCGCCCTATTAACAGGACTGCGGGGAGGCGGGGATGCCCTTCTGCAGCTCCGGCAGCAGGGCATCTGGAAGCGCGCTGCTGAGTCTGGGGAGACCCTCGAGGCGCTGGCCAGCCCTGAGGGCTCGCAGAGAGGCGGGTGGGAAGGCCAGACGCTGGGAACGCCCCCGAGACAGACCTGCCCTCCCCTGGATGAGCATCTCCACACCGTCCCCCGAACAGGTAGGTGCGTTCAGCCTGGGTCATTCTCTGTCACCCTTGCGGCCATGGGTCCCATGTGAAACAATGCTCTCATCAGCCCTCAGTCTGCCTCTCTTCTGGGCCGCTGCTCTGCAAGTTCTTAGAATCCAGAGTTACAAAAAAAAAGACCACGTTCCCTCTCCCGGTGCCCGAGGTTTCAGAGCTCCCCCACTGGGCCCTGGGGGGCGGGGCAGCCCCCTCCTCACTACACGGATCTCCGCGGTCGGTCCCTGTCAGGGGTGCCCGCCCCTTCCCACCCTCCTTGACAGCTTCACCTACTCCTGGCACCTCCACACCCTCACACAGCCACCCCCGCCAAGAGGGGGACATCGAGGGTGGCAAAGCATTCCAGAGACGGCACCCAGATCCTGAGAGCGGCCGCCCTGTGTCTGAGCATCCAGGGTACCTACCCGATCCTGTCGACCAGGTCCCAGAGCACATTGGGGGTGGGCACCAGCGGGGAGCCGTCGTAGAGGACCACGGCCGCCCCCGTGGCGAGAGCAGACACCATCCAGTTCCACATCATCCAGCCGACCTGGAGCGGACAGAAGGGAACATGTGTCAACCCAGCGCCGGGCCGGCTCCCCTTGGCCCCGTCACGCAGCCTCTCACATCCCTAGAAAACCACCCGATGCTCGCCAAAGGAGCCGAGAACTGCCCGGCCCAAATGCACAACGCTCTGCCCCAGCAATTCCCCGTCAACAGTTTACGGCAAGGGACTTCCCTGGTGGCGCAGAGGTTAAGAATCCGCCCGCCAATGCAGGGGACACGGGTTCAATCTCTGGTCTGGGAAGATCCCACGTGCCGCGGAGCAACTGAGCCCGTGCGTCACAACTACTGAGCCCGCGTGCCACAACTACTGAGCCCGCATGCCACAACTACTGAAGCCCGCGCGCCTAGAGCCCGTGCTTCGCAACAAGAGAAGCCACCGCAATGAGAAGCCCACGCACCGTAGCAAAGAGTAGCCCCCGCTCGCCGCAACTAGAGAAAGCCCACGCACAGCAACAAAGACCCAATGAAGCCAAAATCAAAATAAAAGTTAAAAGAGTTTATGGCAGGGATCAACGCACACGTGTGCACTAAGACATGTCGGGGACTGTTTCCTGCAGCCTCACTGGTGACAACAAGGGACCGAAGGCAACAGAGATGCCCGTTGCGTGGTCACACGGTGCACACATGCAGGGAACCCTGGGCGCTGGAGCAGGCAACCCAGGTCGGACGTGGGAAACAGCGCCTGGCACCCAGCAAGCACTCAGGAGTCGGCCACTGTGCAGCCACATCAAAAAGAACGAGTCCTGGCTTTGTGTGGATCAGTCTCGAAGACAGACCGTAAAGTGGCAGAGCCAGCCCGGCAGAGGGTGTGCAGCGCCCCATTCGTATACAGAACCCCCAGCCCCACCCCTGGGCCTGCAAAAGGGCCCGAGGGGCCGGGGAGTGAGCGGGGCGGATGTCTGGGCCCTGGAAGACGCCAGCCTCTCACCAAGTTCCCACGTGCTGCGTGAAATGCTTACCACGTGCAAGTAGAGCATTTTTTTTTTTTTTTAATTAAAAAAAATTTCACATTCTGTTTTACTTGGTGTGTTTATCCTTTTGCTCTTATTACATACCGAATCCTTCCTCAGTTTCTATATCCCTCCAGTAGGTACTTGTTTTTAAAAATTA
Organism: Eschrichtius robustus; assembly: GCF_028021215.1. Lineage (NCBI taxonomy): Eukaryota > Metazoa > Chordata > Mammalia > Artiodactyla > Eschrichtiidae > Eschrichtius > Eschrichtius robustus. The sequence continues at coordinate 5,669,338 of NC_090837.1, forward strand.
CATACTTTTTTGTTTTTTTGTAAACTTAAGATAACTTTATGCTTGTTTGACTTTGGTTTTACTTTACTTTAGATTAAAATGGCATTATTTCATTAAAAAAAAAAAAAAATTTCACAGCCAAAGAGCGCTCATAGCCCCACTGACAATGGCACCCCCATCCACGCTGGGAGAATTTGTAGGCGATTCCGGCCTAAAGCAATATAGCGACAGAACAAGGGGGCAGGAATCTCTGTCCAGAGGGCAGAACAACCCAATTCCACCCCGTAAGAGGGCAGCAGGATGCCCACCCACGAGCCTGGAGCAGATGCGGCCCAGTGTCCCAGGTCACCCGGTGTCCCCAGGTCAGAATCCCGCCACCGGGGACCAGGTGGCCACGTGAGGTGGCACCCAAGTGGCAGTTAAGAATCCCCAGACAGGTCACAACAGTGTGAGTGACGTGGGTAAGAGCGCGGTGACCAACCTATGCTCCCCCTTTGGCACCATGGAAACGGCAAAGGGAACCAGGGGTCACACGAAAACCTCCATTCAGTTGAGTTGTGGTTTTTTTTTTTTAAGGGTTTTAACATCCTAAGTTGAGTTTCTTCTAATAAGGAATCTTTTTTACTTTTCTTGTTTTTTTGGCCTCACAGCACGGCTTGCGGGATCTTAGGTCCCCAACCAGGGATTGAACCCGGGCCCTGGGCAGTGAAGGTGTGGAGTCCTAACCACTGGACCGCCAGGGAGTTCCCAAGGAATTATTTTAATAGGCAGCACTGCATCCTGGCCACCTCACGGTCCAGCTGTTAAAGTGAGTCAGTAAGCGACAGCACAGCCCTGGCTGGGGCTGGCTGGGGCCGGCTGGGGGCACCCGAGGCCGCTGCTGGCGCCTGGCGTCCTCCACCGAAAAACGCAACAGCCCCGTCCTTCGTGGGCAGGATGCTTCCCAGAAAAGTGAACTGCCTTTGAGAGAATCGCTCTGGATCCTCGAGTCCTTCCATTGTCCCCTCGGTGCAAAACCCTGTGTTTTGGAATCACCGTGTCCCAGGGAGGCAGCTGAGTTGGAGGTCAGGGTAGCTGTAGCTGCCCCGGGGGTGGGGTTCCGCAATTCAAAACGCTGCTCCACTAACGCCCCAGGGCTGGGCTTCCTGTGTGAAAGGGCCGGAGCCTGGCGGGGGCCCAGCACCACTCACTGTTCCACGATGGGGGAGGGGGATGGAAGGAAAGCCTGCAGCTGAAAGAAACCCCAATCATTTGGCCCAAAGCCCTGGATTCACGGCTGGGCAGGCTGGGCACAGGGGGGAGACGGGGCGACCTGCCCCTGGTCGCACGTCAGCGCTCCCTCCCGTGTCCGCGTCGGGTCCTGGGGCTCTGGCACCAGGGAAGCAGCAGGGCCTGGGCCTCGACCTCCCAGGTCGGGAAGATGCCTCAGCCTTCTGCTTCCTTGAAAACTCAGAACGCAATTGTCATCCAGGAAAGGGAGCTAAATCACTCTGGAGCCTCTTGATGTTTGCCGTCTTGGAAAAAGCTGATTTTGAGTTTTCTTCCCTTGGGATAAACAGCACTTCCTTCCGCTTGTTAACCTTTCACCTTCCAGGGTTCAGCAGGGTCAGGAACACCCCCAGTGCCTTGAGCTCAAGCTTTGGTTTGATGACGCCCGCTCCACGCTAAACCACGTGAAGGGCTGGAAGCAGGGCCACCTCCGTCCTGGGGGCAGGAGAGCGGGCCTCCCGCTGGCGATGCAGTACAGCTGCGGCTCTCGGCTCTCGTCTGGCCGCGCAGCCGCCCGCAGGCCCCACCTGGTCTCGCGCCTGGATCCCCAGCCGTGGAAGTTAACTGCTCGAGCTGCCCTGCACGCCCTTCCTCTCGCTGCCGTAAACAACGGCCACAAACTCACCGGCCTAAATGTACTACTGTCTGAGAGTTCTGAAGGTCGGGTGTCCAAAATCAGGTGTCAGCGGGGCTGGGAGTTCCTTCTGGAGGCTCCAGGGGAGGGTCTTTCTTTGCCTTTTCCAGCTTCACGGGGCCCCCGCGTTCCTTGGCTCATGGTCCCACCGCGCTCTGGCCTCTGCTCTGTCGTCCTCCCCCTCTGGCGCCACCATTCCTGCCTCCCTTGTGTAAGGACCCTGGTGATCACCCTGGGCCCCGGATAACGCAGGACACTCTCCCGGGCTCCGGAGCCGCCGCAGCCGAATCACATCTGCAGAGCCCCTTTGCCGCATCAGGTGACACGCACAGGCTCCGGGAGTGAGGACATGGCACCTTTGGGGCCATTATTCTGTCTCTCAGGACGCCGCCCCACGGCCTTCCAGTAAATTCCTTTTCCGCCTCAACTGGTCAGAGCCCCTTTACTATTGCACACGACCAAGAACTGACCGTCCTCGTGGCATCTCTGGTAAGTTCCTGTCGCCCTGGTTGAGCCGCAGATTTCCGTCAGGGGATACTCATCCCCACCTCTACAGGCTCAAGAGACTGCATTAACAGTCTCCTTGGTTCCTCTAGATTTCCCCAGGGCTCCAGGGCTCCAGGGCTCCCTGCGGCAACCGAGGTCAACACAGGGGGACGGGCCAAGCTGGCGCTCGACCTCGGTGCCGAGACTCAAGTGGGCAGCCGCTGGGAGGGAGAGAAAGAGAGCAAGAGCGAAGGATCCCGCAGAAGGGGCTGCTCGGGCACGCGGCCCGGGGTCCGGCGCACGCGGCCCGGGGTCTGGCGCACGCTGCCCGGGGTCTCCCGCACGCAGCCCGGGGTCTCGCGCACGCAGCCCGGGGTCTGGTGCACACTGCCTGCGGCTCGAGCTGCGCTTCCGGCTACTGACATGTGCAAAGGTGGAGAGGCAAAAAGAAGAGTAAAGATGAAGGCCTCCCTACCTGAATGAACCAAAGCCCGTCCTGGGAGGGGCGCGGAGGAGGGGGAGGGCACCCATCTCAGCACAGCACCCGCACTCACCGTGGTGTAATACAGGATGATGTCACTGCTGGTCATGTTGCCGTGAAGAACGTGTTCCTTCAGGTGCTGGATGAGGGTTCCCTGGGGAGAAGCGGGGGAATGCCGTGTGAACCGGGCTGTTTCCTCCGAGGGCGCAGAGGCGCGCGCGCAGCCCGGACGCTCGGCCCTGGGGCAGGAGAGGCCAGGGAAGAGGCAGAGCTCTGAGCGTCCTCGCCGTGACGAGCGGTGCTCCCGTCCCTCTGCCACCTGACCCGAGACTCGCCGGGGACACGAGAGGAAAGCCTCATTCCGACCCTGCCGGCCTGCAGGCTCTGGGCGCCAGGTGATCAGGGGCACAGGGGACCCACCAACCTCAGGCAGAGAGGAGTGAAGATCACGGAGCGGAGAGTCACAAAGATGGGGGCAAAAGGCTGGGTGCGGGGACACCTGCACCTCCGGACCAGGGCACTACAGGCCAGCCTTGCTCCCTCGTGGTGGGCGGGGAAGGGGGGATGCCTGAGAAAGAATGTCCCCGGGGTGCACAGCCGCTGCTGGGTCTGCAGCTCCGAGAGCCTCGGATCAGAGCTCAGGGACTCCTTGGCCGAGGGGTGGCTCGAGACCCGGCTTTCAGCTCAAACGCCCAGTCAGACCCCTCTCTCCCAACCCCGACATGTGATCTATTACTTTTTATTTTAATGTTTACTGGGCAGTATGTTCGCCTGGACCGAAACTCGAAAGCATACACCATGACAAGCCCCCCGCCCCCTTCTGCAACCAGTAACCATATACGTTTCCCGTGTGTATTTCCAGGTATGCTTCTTGCCGATCTGCATGTATTTATTTATGCTGGGTTTTTATTTGGACGCACTGTCCTGCAGTTTGCTTTTTCCATTTATCAATACAGGGAGCGTCCCTCATGGTTTTTCGTACAGCTGTAGAGTATTCCGCTGCCCAGAGCCCACTTGTTCCAAATGACTCTGTGTCGCCTGTGGCTCACAGGGAGGACGGGAAGCTTCCCGGCCCCAAGCACAATGCAGAGAGCAGAGCAAGGGGACCCTGAACCAGCCTTGATGACCCTCACTGTACCCGAGAGAAATAAAAAACAAGCCAGTAGGAGGAGATGATCCCTTTCAAAGCTCAACAGAAACAACCCTACCCAACAAATTCTCTAACTCAAGAGCCAGCGCTCCTATTCCCGAGTCTGTCCTGGATGGCACCCTGTCACCAGGCCCGCAGCGGGGACGCCTGCCCTGGGGAAGGACCACACGGGGGTGGGAGAGACAGCAGTAGAAAGGCTGCTGGGAGGGAGAGCCCATTCTGAGGGTTCCCCGAGGCCCCCCTGGGTCTGCGCGCGGGAGCCAAGAGCCCGGTGGCTTCACCGTGCGTGCACTGCGGGGTCAGAGACAGCACGCCCGCGCCCACCCAGGACAGTCACGGGCTTCCGCGCAAAGTCCCTCAACGCACACCGCTCTCGCTCAGAGTCGGCGGGCGACCACGTGGGGAAAACAAACATGTCAGGAACCCTTTCGATGAACGCCAAGTGTTCACGTGGCAAAATCCACAGAAAGGACGGGGAGCTCCTGGATTACAGGAACCCGCGGCAAATCCCCCGCCCATTTCCCTTTTCACTTAGATTGGCCTTTAAACTGCACCTTTGCCTGTATGGTCTGCCTCTGTCAGCCCGGCCTATTCATAACCCGCCACGCACGCACCGGCTTCAGTACCCTCACTCTCTCGATGGCACAGAACTCTCCTTGGCTTCTCTCCGTATGAACCTTAACAAGTCGCATCAATAGCACGTCCCTTCATTTCTAAATATTTATGGCAAGTCTGAATGCTTTCCCTGAGCGTCAGGAAGTAGAAGCAGCGTGGCTTCTGGATCTCAAGCAAGAAGAGTAATTTAAAAGAAGGAAGAGGGAAGCTGTTTTCTGGGCTCTTTTGTGGGCCTAGAAAACACAAACCAGCAAACGAGGATCACAACCTCCCAACCCAACCCTGCCCCCTGCTGCCAGCCCCAGGGGCGCTGTCGGCAGTCCCACCGTGCTGTTTTCACGTTTCCTCTCAAGATAACTCTTGAAAACAGGCAAGATGCTCAGTTACTTCTCTGCAGATGCAAGAGCCCAGCGAAGCCGGAATTAATATAATTTTTCCTGACTTTTCCATATTCTAAATATACCGAGCACGACGATTTTATGAGCAAACTACATTTTATCTAATACATTTTTATGTTCCTCTCCTAAAAAGGGGACATTCACTAGGCAAAGAGCACTAAAAATAAAAGTACAGTTGGGCATTTCAGTTTTTCCTAAAATGTGCTGTTTTCCCACACACGCACCCCCAACGCCCTCGGGCCTGCAAGGTTTCTAAAAACACGATGCGCCTGGATATCGAGCCTCCGACCAGGCACACCAGGCCTGGCTCCCCCTGCAGGCAAAGCACGAGGCCAGCAGGCACACCTCAGGCCCTGAACACGCCCGACTCTGTGATAAAACCGGATGGTGCGCAACAAGAACTCGCTCCTCCAGGGAGGCCACTCGGCTCGGCCAGCGTTGCTCCCAGAGGTCAAGCCTCTGGCCCCCGGTGTCCCCTCCCTCCCACTCCGTGGTTCCGGAGAAGTCACCCACTGCTTGTGAACAGGCTCGTGTGTACCTGGCGGTTATAATTCCTAACCTGCCATCGGATCTCCCTTGGATCCAAATCCAGGTAATGACAAAGTTGTGTCAACTCCTTTCCACGTTCTGATGAAAACACGGGGTAAAGAGCTGTATAAGGCGTTAGAGTGATTCTACGGCAGGGGTTCAAACAGCTTCTAGATGCTCTAGCAGAGAACAGCTGTAAAAGCTAAATGAGCTGGAATAGGAGAAATTTTATATTTCACGTTCAAATACCGCCCCCTGGCCAAGCGATAGCTAGAAGGCTGTTTGACAATGTGAGGTTTCTCCACTCAGATAAGCCTCGGGCCTCCTCGAGGGGAGGAGGCTGAAACGAGGCCTTAGGGTGGGCGCTCGTCCACCGCGATGGGTGTCCTTACGAAGAGAGGAAGATTAGACCCCAAAGAGACGCCGGGAATGCGCGTGCAGAGAGGAAAGAGCACGTGAGGACACAGCGAGAAGGCGGCCCCTGCGAGCCGATGACAGAGGCTCAGAGGGAGCCAACCCTGCCCACACCCCAGTCTTGGACACCCAGCCTCCAGAGCCACAAAGAAGTCAATCTTCGTTGCTTAAGACCCCCCAGCCCGTGCTATTTTGCTACGGCAGCCCGAGCTGACTGACACAGCACGGTAAGTCCTCCCTCGGTTAACCGCACTTTGTAACATAACCCGGCGGCTTTCAAACTTTTTGACCCCAGCCCACGGTCAGACAGAAGTTTCGCGACGCCGCCCGGCACGTGCACCGTCCATACCCGCGCTTACGTGACAGCTTACGTGACAGTTTACGTCCATACCCGCGCTTACGTGACAGAGAAACCACACCAACACCTCCTATGACCCTTGATGCGCTGGTATTTTCTATTCTCACCTAACCTGTTTCCTTCTGTTTAAAATGCCGGCAGATGGCCAAAAAACACATGAAAAGATGTTCACCATCACTAATTAGAGAAATGCAAATCAAAACTACAACGAGGTATCACCTCACATGGTCACAATGGCGATCACCACAAAATCTACAAACAATAAATGCTGGAGAGGGCGTGGAGAAAAGGGAACCCTCCTGCACTGTTGGTGGGAATGTAAATTGATACAGCCACTATGGAGAACAGTATGGACGTTCCTCAAAAAACTAAAAATAGAACTACCATATGACCCAGCCATCCCACTCCTGGGCATATACCCTGAGAAAACCATAATTCAAAAAGACACATGCACCCCAATGTTCACTGCAGCACTATTTACAATAGCCAGGTCATGGGAGCAACCTAAATGCCCATCGACAGACGAATGGATAAAGAAGATGTGGTACATATATACAACAGAATATCACTAGGCCATAAAAAGAAATGAACTGGGTCATTAGTAGAGACGTGGATGGACCTAGAGACTGTCATACAGAGTGAAGTAAGGCACAAAGAGAAAAACAAGTGTCGTATATTAACGCATATATGTGGAATCTAGAAAAATAGTATAGATGATCTTGATCGCAAAGCAGAAATAGAGACACAGACATAGAGAACAAATGTATGGACACCAAGGGGGAGGGGGGGCGGGGGGTGGGAGGAATTGGGAGATTGGGACTGACACACACACACACTATTGATACTATGTATAAAATAGATAACTGAGAGGAACCTGCTGTATAGCACAGGGAACTCTACTCAGTGCTCTGTGGTGACCTAAATGGGAAGGAAATCCAAAAGAGAGGGGATATATGTGTACATATAGCTGATTCACTTTGCTGTACAGCAGAAACTAACACAACGTTGTAAAGCAACTCTACTCCAAGAAAAATTAATTAAAAAATAAATAAATAAAATAAAATGCGGCAGGGCCCCTCTGTTGAACTCACAATACCCTGAGGGGTCATGGCGTGCGGCACGACCGTCACCGGCTCGCCCGGCGCTGGCCTTGCCCTGGCGGCGCTGTGGAGTCCCGGCACCCCGTGGCGACGGGGCCACGGCAGCTGGGCCAGCAGTCCCCCCACCGCCCGGCTGGAGGCCGGATCGCGGCGCAGCACCCCACCTGGAGAGCGGGGACGGGGTGCCGCCCTAGCCAGCAGGAAGCCCCCAGGCAGGGACGGGGTGCAGACCTACCCCGGCCGAGTGCACCATGCACTTGGGCGCTCCGGTCGTGCCCGACGAAAACATGATGAAGAGCGGATGGCTGAAGGGCAGCTGCTCGAACTCCAGCTGGGGGGCTTGCGCACCTTGCCCGGTGGCCAGGAAGTCCTCCAGGAACACGCTGTGGGCAAAAAGGCGCAGGAGACAAACGGTGAAGGTTCTAGAACGCCTGGTGGGGCGGGGGTGCGGAAATCTGTCGAGTCCTCCCGTTCGCCCCCCTCTACGTCTACCTGGGTGACGACCTAGATTCCAGGGACCTGCCTTGTCTGGAAGCTTCCCAAGAGAGAAGGGAGGAGTCGGGGCTCGTGGATTCATGCTAATTGAATACAAAGTAACTGAGTGAAAATTTCCGGTTGCTTTTTCTTTTTTTTTTTTTTTTTTAACATTTATTTATTTATTTTGGGTGCTCTGGGTCTTAGTTGTGGCAGGCATGCGGGATCTAGTTCCCCGACCAGGAATCAAACCCGGGCCCCCTGCATTGGGAGCTCGGAGTCTTACCCACTGGACCACCAGGGAAGTCCCGAAAATTTCCGGTTGCTTCATTAGCACCGCTGATGGGGCCAAGGGCTGTCTCTCCAGAGAATCTAAGCGCTTTAATAAACACCGTGGGGAAGGATCCCTTGCAATTAACACATTGGCTGTTTGTATGCAGACTCCGCGGAGGGGGTCTGAAGTGACGCTCAAGTCCTCGGAGCCCAGGCGCACCTCCCGTTCGCTACGAACTGTCTGATTAGCAGACGCCTGGTTTCCCCAAGTTCCCCAAAGGCAAGCTGGAGTCCAGGGAGTCTGAATTCTTCCCCTTCCCCCCAGGAGAAGGGAGGGGAGGAGGTGCCGGCTTGTAAGCTCTTCTGACACCTGAAGGGCACAGCCAGAAAGTGGTGCCGAGGTCCCAACTCGAGAGTTTCTGTGACAGAAAACCTGCGGGGCAATTGTTCTCACTATTTCCCTGTATCCTGAGGTTTACAATGGCCGGATGCAAATATCTGTCCAGGAACAAATAAAATTAAGCCCAGCTATCGGCTCCAGCCTAAACAGCCTGCCCCTACCCTGCCCCCAAAGCTGCCATAAAGCACCACTGCATGTCACCAAGAACCACTGAAGGGGCTGTTTTCTGAGCAGAAACAGGGTAGCGGAAGCCGCGAAGCCACCCTGGGAGAGACGTGGTTTCTCTATTCTGAGATCGGCGGAAACATCGACTCCAAAACCCCGGCCCTGTTCCTCCACTGGTTTAGAAGGGAGAAGAAAGGGAAAAAATCGAAACTACCGTTTTGTCAAATGGAACCTTCTTTCAAGGAAGGGGGGAGAAGTCAGTTAAACTCGGCCTGCGGCAAACTGCCAAGGAGAATCACTCTGAAATACAAACGAATGCACACGAAAAGTGAAGAAGTGTGCTGTCTCACATGGAAAGGCTCCCTTAAAGATGAGGATGTGGGACTTCCCTGGTGGTCCAGCGGGTAAGACTCCGCACCCCCAATGCAGGGGGCCTGCGTTCGATCCCTGGTCGGGGAACTAGACCCCGCGTGCACGCCGCAACTGAAAGATCCCAAATGCCTCAACGAAGATCCCACACGCTGCATCGAAGACCCGGCGCAGCAAAACTAAATAAATACATAAAAATAAACCTTTAAACAAAGAAAAAAGAGATGAGGATGTCTCCTGGGGGAGGTGCGGCCATTTGAAACGGGCACCCCAAATAATTCTGAGCGGTAAACAAGCAGACCCTTCCTCTCCAGAGAGTCAGGAAGATTATTCACCGTGGAACCTTCCAGCCAACGAAAGCCCCATTCCGCCTCCGCCTCCCATCCAAATCCCAATCGCATCGGATGCTCCACACAGAGAAAAACGTTTTCTTTCCATCGGTCTATAAATCACAGTAAATAGCGGTTACTTTTGTTGCCTCTTCTAACAAGGAAAAGCCCAAAGGGCAGGCCCCCCACAGAGGCGCAGACACGCCTTCGGTTTATCTGCGGCACCCAGCAATCAAAGGCTGGAGAGCGCTGGGGGCCTGCTTCCTGGGGGGACGGGGGCTGTGGAGCTCTCCGCACTGCCCGAAGTTAAACGAAGTGATTACTGTTACTTCTGGATGCTCTCACTTTCTATCAATCACCAATAAACACATTCAGAAAAATAAAAGCTGGGCCACCACGGGGCCAGCAAACCGCCCTGTTTTCCTCCTGGCCTTTGTGCACACGGCCCCATCGATAAAACCAGGGGAGCTATATTCACGGCGGGGGTGTAATTTATCAAGGTTGGCAGGGTTCCCACGGTCTAGGGGACAGTCCAAGCCCCCGGGCCTGCCTGTAAGGACCTGCACATCCTGACCCGGATGCTCCAGAGGACACAGCCCACTCTGGCCTGCAGCTGTCACCTGCCCACAATGACAGACGACGTTACCGAGAGCTAACTTCATGCACACTGCTAAGCCTGCGAGGAAGGTACTGTTATCCCCGTTTTACAGATGCGGAAAACAAGGGACAGAGAGATTGATCACTGGCCCAGGGCCACACAGCTGAGATCTGACCCGAGCAGTGTGGCTCGAGACCATGGCCTTAAGGGAACGGTCACTTTGCTGCAGCTCCCTTCAGCCTCTGGAACCCTGGTACTGCCGCTGTCCCCAGACCCTGCTCACCTCTCAAGGTCCCTCAGGTGTCACCTCCCCCAGGCCCCACAGAGAAGCAACCACGCCCTTCTCTCACCTCCTGGGCACTTCCTGTCCCCCAACCCAGTGAGCATGGCTGTGTCTACTGGGCCGAGTGGTCACAGCTCCCCCTTCCTGCAGGTGTGTCTTGTCCCCCCAGCTCGACTGGAAACTTGGGGGACAGCACGTGAGCTTTAGCCCTCTCAGTGCCCCCCAGAGGGCGCCTGCAGAGAACCACTGGGCCACGCGTCCACCCCAGCTGCCTGAATAGCAAGGCCTCCCCCACCACGGCACACACAGGATCCCCACCCGCGGCTCTGCCGCCGCTTCTCACGGGGCCTGAGGCCACTCAGAGACTCCTGCCTGCAGCCCAGACGCGAGGCTAAATGGACAGGTTTACCTGCACAGGTAAACACACCTGATCTCAGAACTCTCTCCTCTATGATGGCTTAAAGAGAGATGAAAGGTGTATAACAAGAACTTTGGGAAGAATCTCAACTTGGACCAAATCATAATCCATTTTCTTAACTTCTGTGCAGAATTAAGGCGCTCACCATTCTATTCCATGTCAAGGCCTGTGGTCTACTGGCTTATAAATGTCAGAAAAGCAGAGGAAGATGCCAACAGCAATGGCAACAAAAAATAGGTTTTAAAATGAAAAAAAAAAAAAAAAAACATATTATGTATGTGTACACCTTTGTGTGGATGCATGTGTGTATATATACATGCATACAAAGATACATACATATGAACCACATACACAGAGGTGTACATATGTGTGTGCACATACGCACATCCACACACACATGCACCTGTGGATACACATTGGTCACCGTTCAGCACTGCTGTGGCCAATCCAGGGAGCCAGCCTGGCCCCATCCAGGCCCACCACTTCCAAGGGACACGAGACAGGAAGGGCTAGGATGCCTGGGACAGTCTCTGTTCTGCCACTAAGTTACCACGTGGCCCCAAGGGATTCCCCCTGAGGTCCTCGGGTCCCCACCTACAGAAGGACGAGTTTTAACTAAGACATCTTGCACCTCTAAAACACTCCAACTCCAGGGGCAAAGATCCAGAGAACCTGCAGCCCGGTGGGACTCTGGGTGGGTTTCACATGCAACCAGTGACCAGCATGTGGCTGGCTTACCTATTTGGAATCTTGGAAATGTCTATCTTCTCTCTGGAGGAAACGTAAGGAATCACCACCACTTTTTTCAGGTCTGCGAGTCCTGAAAGCAGCGGGGAGGAGAAAACACAAGCTTACAGGACACAACATCCCTAAGTCGCTAATCTGTTTCTTTTTTGCTGAAACGTAACACAACCTAGGACTGAGAGCTGCTCCGTTGTTGCGGGGCTCCTGGGACCCCCGGGGGGCTCTCACCCCCCGCCCCCCACGCACCTTTAACGACCTGCTGCAGCTTGTCTATGTGGTCGTGCTCTTTGCCATTGTACACGACGGCCTCCACGGAGAAGATGAGCTTCGGCTGAATCTGAGAAAACCGGTCCAGAACGCCCTCGAGTGGAAGGAAAGAGTCGTCACTGTTCACGCAAAAGGCAAAATCCTCCAGCAGCCAACGGGACGGCTGCATCTCCAGGGAAAGAAAAAGCAGCGTGTCCAGCGCTCTAGCCACGTCCCTGCGTCCCCGTCACCCAGAGGCCAAGAAAGACAGCCAAGCAAACGGGACATGCACCCGAGCCAGGACCATCACTTCAAAGAAAGCATCGGCACAAAGAAACACCGGACGGACTTACAGACACACACTGAGCCTATCAAATGGGAAAACACGGGGTGAGTATTTGCACGACCACAGAGATCCCCCTTTTTACAGCAAGAGCCTCCCAACACAGCGCCTCTGGCATATGTAAGTGGAGACTCACCTTCCCAGAAGGCAGCTCTGTATGCAAAGTGGTGCCATATTTAGGCCCTCCTTTCATCTTCAATCCAAGAGGTACCTGAATCCCCCGAATGATACTTCTTGCCAAGCAAATGCATGAACTCCCAAATGTGTACACTCGTAAACAAGCCCCATGAGAAAAAGCAGGCTCTCCACGCCCAGCTGTCTGTCTCCACACATGGAATCACCGTCCCGCCAAGCACACCCCTCTCCCTGAGAGAAGGCGCAGCCCCCGTGCACATGCGGAACTTGTTTCTGGAACTGCTGTGAACTGCCGCACGCCACCTCATGATGCACTGATACGACCTGCGTGTGACACCGAGGGCGACAGGTACAGGCCCTCTCGGATGGGCTCCCCTCCCGCTCCCCTCCCAGCCTGCCAAGTGCAGACCGTGGTGGAGCCATTTCCATCCACAAGAACAGCACCTGGAAGGCATCGCCCAGATGGCACTCCTAATCCCTCGGTCCAATGCAGCGGCTCAAGGTCAATGCCTGGGCTGCTCCAAGGGCACCAGCAGTGATGCCAGAGCCTCCGTGTGAGGACCGGATGGGCAGGGTCTCCACCCTGGCTGCAGGTTAGAGCCATCTGTGGCGTGATGACTAATTAAACTCATTAGGTAGCTAATTAACTGGCCTGGAGTGGGCCAGGCACCGCTTCTCAGAGCTCCCAGGAGTCAGCAAAGCACACGCCTAAGACAAGGGGAGGCCAGGGCCCCTCGGAGGGGTCCTGGCGACAACAGCATCACTCGGGGCCCCAGACCTACTGAACTGGAAGGTCCGGAGGTGGCCCAGCAATCTGTGTTTTCATAAGCGCTTCTGGCGATTCTAACGCACAATAAAATTTGAGACTCTCGGGGCTAAAGATTCAAGGACTGATTCTATTTTCAATGCCGTCGGACTTTCAAGACCAGAAGCTGAATTAACAGAGAAGAGCTGCGGGCGGAGAGGGGGAGGAAGCATTTCTTTATTCCATCTACTGTGCCAGGCAACCAAACAGAGTTCTTTCTCCTTGGAACCTATAAACTATGGGGCGGGGGGGGGGGGGGGAGGCGAGTAGCAAAGCAATTATAAATGTTTTTGTTTCCAGTTTCTAATTGTTTTCAGTGAACTATACCCATGGTTTAGGTAGCCAGGAAAACGAAAAGAAGGAAGGCAAGAAGGGAGGGAGGGAGGGAAGGAGGGAGGGAGGGGGGAAAGGAAGGAATTAAAGCCGTAAGGAAAAATTAATGCTGGACTTGATCAATAAAACCAAAATCTTTTTTCCAAAAAGATCAATAAAATAAGCCTCTTGACAAATCTGACCAAGAAGACAGATATTTCTAGCTAACACTTACATAGTACTTATTACATATCAGGCACTGTCCTAGGCACTTTACTAATATTCACTCACTTAATGCTCTGACATAGAATTATTATTCCCATATTCCAGATGGATAAACTGAGGCATACAACCATACAAAATCGGAAACCACACTTTACTACAGAAAGAGGGAATAATAAATGACAAAGCACTATGTTCAATTTTGTTAATAAATTCATAAAAGCCAGATGAAGTGGATGATTCCCCAAGAAGATATAAATTTATCAAAAATGATTCAAGAAGCAGCAGAACACCTGAAGAGACAATAACCACGGGAGAAAAAGCAGTCAAAAGTCTATCCCCCCTTTTTTTTTCTTTTTTTTTCTTGGCTGCGCTGGGTCTTCATTGCTGCGCGCATTGCTCTCTAGTTGCGGCGGGCGGGCTTCTCATTGTGGTGGCTTCTCTTGTTGCAGAGCACGGGCTCTAGGTGCTCGGGCTTCAGTAGTTGTGGCACGTGGGCTCAGTAGCTGTGGCTCACGGGCTCTAGAGCGCAGGCTCAGTAGTTGTGGTGCACGGGCTTAGATGCTCCACGGCATGTGGGATCTTCCCGAACCAGGGCTCGAACCCGTGTTCCCTGCACTGGCAGGCAGATTCCTAACCACTGCGCCACCAGGGAAGTCCCCAAAGGTCACCTCTTAACACAGACACCAGGGAGGTACAGAATTGCAGGCAAGTGCCACCAAATCCTCACACACTAGGACATTCCTTTTCTATAAACCATTACAGAGGACAGAAAGAGACAGAGAACACACAAACCGAAAAAGAGATTAGACCAGTGTAATTTACTACACTAACAGATTAAAGGGGAAAAATCTTTTGATTATCTTAAAAGCTTTCAAGAAAACGCAACATGCTTTCCTCCCAAAAAGCTTTAATAAGCTGGAAACGTCCTCACTGACAAACGGTGTCTTGCAGAAATCTATGGCAAACACATCACTCTTGATGGTAAAGATAAGAGTCCTGGTGGGAATTCCCTGGAGGTCCAGTGATTAAGGACTCTGTGTGCTTCCACTGCAGGGGGCACGGATTCGATCCCTGATCAGGAATTAAGATCCCGTATGCCGCAGTGCGGCCACAAAAAAAAAAAAAAAGAGTCCTGGTAAAGAACAGACACTAGCTTCCGTGCGCGGACTTCCACGCTCTCCTGGTGCCCCCGTCTAGCAAGGAGCCTGGAGCTGGCAGGAGGGAACCAAGCAGCGGACGATAGGAAGGGCTACGAAGAAAGCCGGTGAGACCCGCCAGAAGAACCATTAGAACCGGGTTCGGCAAGGTGGCCATGTACAAACTCCACACAGCAGAATAAACAGTATGCCTGGACCCCAGGATTCTAAGAGGGACAGAGAGTCCGCGCTTTAGCTGGGAGGAACATTTTTGCCAATAAAAACCCCTACGTGCACTGAGCGCTCACATGCACCTCTCCAGCTGGTGACGGGCACTCACACATCTGAGGTCAGGCCCCCAGGAGCGGGCGGGGCTGCGATCGCCCCCACATCCTTGGTGAGACAGGACCAGGGTAAGTCATTTGCCCAAAGCTTCACAACCTGCCGGTGGCAGAGCTGGAGTTACAGCCTGCTCGCTGTGCCACGGGGGCTGACGCTCTTAACCACAGCGCTGACTCCGCACAGGAGAGACTAGCCCTGGGGACAGGGAACCAAAGGGCGGCAGAAGAGAGCCAGGACTGGGGTCCCCGAACACCGAATCGGGAGGAGGACGCGAGAACCACGGCCAGCGCATCCCAGGAAGACCCCGGAGAGCACCTCTGCCCAGGGGCATCAAGGGGAGGCAGCCTCGGCAGCCAGGCGGGAGGGGAGAGGCTGTTCCGATCAGAGGGCACCAAGAGAAGAGCCCCAGGCAGGGGGAGCTGGCCCAGGGAAGGGAAAGAATTTCTAGAAAGCCTGGGGCCAGGGAGGAGCTGGATGAGGCCAGACTGGAGAGCCCTGGAAGGCGGCAGAGATTTCTCCATGACACCCAGCGTCCCTCCTGGTAGGCTACCCCCACACAGGTGGGAGGACCAGACAGCAGTGACCTGGGGCTCCGACATCACAGAGGTGGCCCTTCCTCACAGGGAGAGAGAACAGACAGCAAAGACGACAAGTGCTTCACAACCAGAGGTCAGAACTTGGCACCACGGAAAGACTCTGGAGACCCCACGACACGGTGGCAGTGTTCCTGGCGGGTCAAGAGCCGGTCAGGATCTCTGAGCGTCAGAAACCAGCTGCTGGCCTGCTCTGGTCCAGGAGAGGGCTGCTCAGTCGAGAACTGCTTTCACGTCACGATGAAATGAACACACCTGTAATCGTGCAGCTGCCCCAAATACGACGCTGAGCAACCAGTCAGGCCCTGAAACCAAGAGCCCAGCCGACGCGGGATCAAGTGGACGGCCACCCAGTGCGAGAAGAACAGCTGTCCTATTTATGTGCACACACGCACACGTGCGCAGCGACCTGAAAGGGCTCTGTGAGGGGGAGGGCTCCAGGCTGCCCTCTGAGATGTGTGGATATCAGAGGTCGGACTCCCCCGATGTCTGTGAAAAAGCCCCCCCACTCAAAGGTAAACAGTGAAACACAGAAAAAACCAAACGTCAAAGCACACAGGACCTGGAGGTCTTGGTGAGGCTGGCAGGTTGGGGACCCAAAGAACAAGCAGCGCCGCACCTGGAGATGCCCACGAGCCCAATGGGGGCGGGAAATCCAAGCAGATAGGGTGGGAGACATGGGAGAGGTGGAGGAAGGGGCACGCGGTGAGGAGAGGGGCAGGGGCAGGGCAGACGCAGAGCCAAGGGGCTTCAAGAGAAGTGAGGAATGGTCCCCAGCATCCTCGAGCAAAGGCGGTGTCCCCACCCCTCCCTGGAGCAGCCTGCACAGCCAGGCATACGGCCTGCCAGCAGACGGGGTCCTTTCATCACCAGCCTGGCAAGGCGAGGGGAGGTCACCACCGCATTTGTGGGCAGGTGAATCCACGTGTATGGAGACCCCGCCCCCATACCTGTAAACTGCCTGGTAACCATCCCACACGCGTGTGCCACGGGGCTAGAACTTACTTCATAGTCAGTAATGATGTGACCCCATTGTAAAAGAACCAAATAATTAAAATCAGGATTTGCAAGAGAGTGGCAATTTTCCCTTTATTATAGAGAAAATTCTTCAGTGATTTGCAGCAAAGAATTCAAAGCAGGAAAAACATTCGTGTTTCACCGCAAATTTCAGAAACGTACCCTTCACTGAAACCAGGAGACCATCTAAACTGTAAAATGGTGATGTCGGAAATTAAGAACACGAGCCTCCTTTTTTTTTTTTTTTTTTTTTTTCCTTTTTGGCTGTGTGGCATGCAGGGTCTCAGTTCCCCGACCTGGCGTCGAATCCCTGCCCCCTGCAGTGGAAGCTCAGAGTCCCAACCACTGGACCACCAGGGAAGTCCCAGGAGCCTCTTTTTAAAGCAGAGATTTGCAAACCATTGAAGAGGACAGTCCTGGGCCCCCGGGACCCCTCTGTCCCGCCCCAGGCCGCACCTCGTCATTAACTCTAGATGCTTCCCTGCAGACTTTAGCTACTGGAAAAGAACAGGGAAGAAATCTGAGGCTCTGGAGTCATTGCTTCGTCCCAGGTCCTTAGCACACAGGTACCGGTGCCCACGTGAGCAAGCGCTGTGTCTCGTGACCCGGACCAGGGCTTCCTGGCCAGGAGGGCTCACCCTTGGGAGCTGGCAGGTGGTGCCAGCAGCCGGGGGCCCTGCACCAGGCTGATACGTTAACTGTCATTCACCGCTCAACAATCACTCCAAAGGACCGTGCACATGGCTACCTGCCTCTGGCTCTACACTAGGGTCCCAGCAAAATGAGGACCGCTTCCCGGAACTCAGGGCAGAGCGAAGCATCTCAGCAGAACGGCGTTTGGCCCTGTCACTTTCTGACCGAATAGAGGGCTCTGCTGAGGCTCAGGCCATCACGCCCACAAAGATCTCCCGCAAGCACCTGTGCCGAAGGTCGTGGCCGGGGCGGAGCCGGGCTGCCGTCTAGTGCGCATGCGCTTCCGGCGAGAGCCGCCAGCCCGGAACACACGAGCCAGCCTCAAACCAGGGGAGGAACGCCGGGGATGCCGCTCCAGAGCCACCCGCTGGCTGCATCCTCTGCACAGCAGGACCTGGGACCCGAGTCAGCCAGAGTGGCCCGCGGTGCTGCCACTTTGCACGAGACAGACCCACGAGGATGGGCGCAGGGTCAAGGCCAGCTGCTGGCGCTACAGGCAAGCAGGAGGTGCCTGGGCCCCAGCCCGTCCCCTGAGCCTCCCGCCCTGCACCAGGTGGCTCAGACCCACCACCCGAGGCCAGCCCAGGAGCTCGGCTCGCTGTGAAGCCCTCGGGCAGGGGCTTCGTTCGGGCCCTAGAAGGCCACGCCCACGCCCACGCCCCCACGCTGCACAGTGCTTCTCCAACATCACACCTGCTTACAAGTTCCGATTCACTCGAGAACGCCCACTCGCTACTCATTAGCAACAGCTGACATTCACTGAGCTTGGGGGGTAGGTCGAGCGCTGTCCCAACCCTAGATGGGTGTCAATGGTGCTGTCCTCACAAGCCCTCCTACGGTGTGTCCCCGAGGACACAGAGGCAGGAAGCGGCAGAGGCGGATTCAAACCCAGGCAAGAGCCTGCCTGCTGGTAACCTCCTCGCCACGTGCCTTCTCCAGCCCCGAGGCTCCTTCACGGCTTCCCAGCACAGCTCAAGGCCTGCTGAGGGATCCAAGGACAACAGTGCCCAGGGACGGGGTCCCAACCCTCCAGGACCCCCCACGAGGACGGCCTGGTCCCAAGCAGCTCACACGGCCTCACAGAGGGCCTTGGGGACCAAGAGGCCCCCTGGAGCTCCAGGCTCAGGTCAGTCCTGGCTGCCCTGGGTGGTCCGGGGTGGAGGCGATCTGGGAGAGGCCCAGCGAAGCCCCAGGAGGCACAACCACGGCCACCAGCAGTGAGGTCTGGGGTGACCACCCCCTCCCCGAACTCAGCAGGGGCCAGTCCTCATCCCACGGGGCCAGGGCCGGCCTCAGCCAATCGCCTCACTGCTCCAGGCCTCTGTGTCGCAGAAGCACGTCTGTCCCTCCTCTGCACGCTGTGGGGGGAGATGAGAAATAACCTTGAGAGACCTCCCTGGTGGTCCAGCAGTTAAGACTTCGCGTTCCCAATGCAGGCGGCCCAGGTTTGATCCCTGGTCAGGGAACTAGATCCCGCATGCATGCCGCAACTAAAAAGATCCTGCGTGCCGCAACGAAGATCTTGCGTGCCACAACTAAGACCCGGTGCAGCCAAATAAATAAATAAATATTTTTAAAAAGCAAAGAAATACCTTGAAAACCTTTTCCAGAAGAGCAAGCCTCAAGGCAGAGGTTGAGTATCAAGCTCACACCCAAAATGCCCAGCCTGTGGACAAGGCACATGGACTGCAGAGCACGGAGCTGGAAGAGCGCCGTCCCCGCACCTGTGTCCTAAGTGTATCAATCCTCCCGCGTCAATCACAGGCCCACGCAGTCTACGCTCGTATCATGGGACTCTCTCTTCCTGATGCCCCTGCTCTGCACGTGAGGATAAATAACTCACCCAGGGATGCACGGCCAGCAAAGCCAGGCCAGCCCTTAGCCCCTGGGCTGCTCTGACCGGTGCCCAGCACAGGGGCCACGCCCAGAGCAGAGGAAGAGCGGTCAGGGACGTGGATGCCCGGCATGTCCTCTAATGGGCCTGGCCTCGTGGCTCCTGAGGGTCTCTCATCCCCAAGGTTCTGCAACCAGGAAAGGTCCCTGATCAGGAAGTGGGGGTCCCAGCAAGTCCTACTCTGCCACTTCTTCCTTCCCTATGGTGGGGCTCTGTGTGTGCTTCCTGCCCCCACCTGGGCCACTCCACAGCTGGCGCACCCTGGTCCCTGGTGCCCTTGGGGTCTACGGGGATAAAGAGGCCCGCCACCCTCCCGCACAGAGCACAAAGCTCAGCCCCAAAGTAAGAGATCAGAAATGGCAATTATGGAGCAAATTTTCCGTAAGCCAATATTCCATGAGCAAATCTGCAGAGGATAAACATCAGAAAACCTCACGTGGTCATGAAGTCACAGGAGCCGTGACCGGGCATCTCCTGCTGGATACTCACAACACCGCCTGTCGCGTGTAACACACACTAACGCAGCCAATACACACGGCTGGGCGTGAGGAACGTTGGAAAGGAAGAAAGGATCGTTTACTTTTAGACTTAAAGAGAGATTCAGCTACTTCTGGCTCCTTCTCTCCTGCTGATCTCCAGTCACCAGCCGGGGAGACGGGAGGCCATCGTGCCACCGTTTCCTCCCAGCCTTGCCGGTCCTGCCCCGCGGCTGCCCATACCCCGACCCAAGATGTCATGGGGAAATCACACGGAATGTTCCCCCGCGGGGGCCGCACACCCAGGGCGCTTGAGGGGACCCTGACTCACGTTCACGCCGAAGTCTGGGGACGTGGAGCTCCAGATGGCGCCAATGCTCGTGGCCGCCAGCATGGCCTCCACGGCGTGCACACTGTTGGGTAAATAACCTGTGGAGGGGATACAGGGAGAAAGCCTGGTTCAGGGTGTGAGGATGCCACGGACTTCCACAAGCACCTCCCAGAGTCACGGTGGGAGTGGGGAGAGGGGCTGGCTGTGAGCGGCTCACAGAGCAGGGCCAGGCC
Source organism: Eschrichtius robustus (assembly GCF_028021215.1). NCBI lineage: Eukaryota > Metazoa > Chordata > Mammalia > Artiodactyla > Eschrichtiidae > Eschrichtius > Eschrichtius robustus. The sequence goes on from NC_090837.1 coordinate 5,689,584, forward strand.
CAACCCACCCGCCTTGACATCTCCTGCTCGGATGACCCAATCGCTGCCGCCAGCCTGACCACTTCCTGTCATCACCCCCTCCAACACATTCTGATCAGGGATCCCTGCACGATGCCGGCCTCTTCTCGCTCCGCTCCGCCTCCCACTCTGGGCTCAGTCACAACAGCCTCCCTTCAGTTCTAAGCTCCCCCTGCCTCAGGGCCTTTGCACAAGCTGCCTGCGTTGCCTGGACACTTCCACCCACACCAGCCTTCCCTACTCATCCTTCAGCTCTGAAGGCAAATGGAACTCCCTCAGGGAAGCCTTCTCCAAGGCCACCCCATGAACTCAGGTCCCCTGGCCAGTCGCCCACAAAGCACACCGGATTTCTCCCTCACCAGATCTAGCATAATAATCACCTAAGTATAATCATCATAACTGGCAACTTCCTATCTGGCTCTCTCGTGAGGGCAGGGACGTTGCCTGTCTTGCTCCCCGCTTTACCAAATGCCTTTTGGTACGCCCTGCCGATCAAGGTCCGCAGATATTGGTCTACTGGCCGGCTGGTGGGTGGATGTTTGGACGGAGGGAGGGAAGGAGAGGCTGCAGGGGAACGAAGACTGAGCAGAGCCGTCAAGACATCTACAATCCTGCCAGGGACTCAGCCCTCCATCTAGTAGGAAGCTGAGCTTTTTTTTTTTTTTTTTTTTTTTTTTGGCCACACCACGCGGCCTGCGGGATCCTAGTTCCCCGACCAGGGATGGAACCTGGGCCCCCTGCAGTGGAAGCGCAGAGTCTTAACCACTGGACCTCCAGGGAAGTCCTCTGGGCTTTTATGATAATAGTGGCAGAGACTCTTTATGGACGAGAAGACTACGATCAATTAAACAGATCGTCCTAAATGCTCCAGAGGAAAGGATCTGTGCACGAGGCACCAGGGAGAAGAAGGTCCAGGGCCTCCCCTGAGCACAGCTCCCTGGGTGACACAAAAGCCCTCTGGGCTCCAGCACCCCGTGGTGCCCGGGACAGCTCTCCCACTGCCCCTCCTCCCATGGCGCTGAACTGCCTACTTGACCACAGCGGTGGGTACTTCGTTTCTTTGGGTTCACTGCATCTCCCCTGCTGGGTGTCCCATGGGGCAGGGGTCGTGCCTTGCTCACACGGCCCCTGGGCTCCGCCCAGCCCTGGCACGCAGCAGGCCCGCTGACGGACGTCGGCTGCCGAGAAGAGACTTGGCTGTGAGCGTACTGAGGTGCCTCCACGGTGCCATCGCCCCAGGCAGGGCGGGACTCACCACCCAGGGAGGCTGGGTGACCTGCTGGCTGTGGGGCCTGACACGCAGCCAGGAGATGCCCGCTTCACAGACGAGGAACAGCGCCGTGAGCAGCTGTAACTGCATCTTTGAAGGCCTCCAAGCATCTCCCCATTCAATCCCCCTCTGCACTCTTCCCTAGCGCTCTCTTCTGGGAAACACAGTCCCCTGTCCTAGTAACTGTGATCAGGTCAAATTAGAATCCAAGATGTGACACTCAAGAAGGGGGTGTCACCAAGCACCAGCCTGATTCTGAGGAGTCAAGGGCAACGGAGCAGGCGTCCCCCAAGTAAGCACAGCCAAGCGGGAGCCCCAGTATATCCTGTTCTCCGTTTCTCCTTCTCAAGAAACATTTGCTTCAAAGGGAGATTTTTTTAAATGAAAATTGGAGGGAAGAAAAATTACTGGATGGTAGAAGAACCTTTTGAATTCCTTTTCTAGACAAATTAAACTGGACCAAGAAGAACCCAAGATACTGAGGTTTCAACCACAAAAATGCCTGCTCTGACCCAGCACTCTCATGCAGTCATCCAATAAACATTCATGATACACCTACTATGCGCCAGGTACCCGCGGACTGAGATGCAGCAGTGAAGAGAAGACAAAGCCCCATCCTCTGGTACTGGAGGACAGACAGACGTGTGCGCACACACACACACACACACACACACACACAAATAATCCTGTGACTTCAAGGAGGCAGTAAGGCGACAAAGGAAAATAAAGCGGGGTGCAGAGAGAGTGGTGATGGATTTTTCCCCAGGACAGCACGGACGGCTTCTGAGCAGAGACCTCAATGAACCAGGGTAAACCCTTGGATCTGTAGAACATTCCATCCAGGGCTGAGACAGGCGATAATGCGGTACATCCCTTACACATCCTTTACTATTCATTCCTCTCCAGTCAAGTAACACAGCGAGCGGTCGCTCCATGCCCAGCTCCATCATCTGAGAAGGAGACTCGGGGTCTGGCCCCTTCGCATGGTTTACACAGGGTAAGGCTGTCCTCTTTGCAAACACACGCCGAGTGCCCACTTGCAGTGAGTCCCCCGGGAGAGGCACGGTCACGCCAACAAGCCCGGTGGCTTCTCCTGCTGACGTCCCAGCCTGCAGCCCTGGTCTCATGGCCCCCAGAGGTGGGGAGGGCAGCCCAGCAGCCAGACCCCCAGGCCTCGTGGGTTTTAGAGCCAAACAAAGGAGACTGATGCTCAAATAATCACAAAACCAAACAGATAACTACCAATGACGCACCCTTTGAAGAATGAAAACAAGATGCCGATGGAGGGTCCAACAGAAGGGCCTGGCTCAGGGGCAACCAGGGGGCTTCCCTGAGTGAGGCCATCTGGGGACAGAGCTGGGGGCAGGTGGGGCGGAGGCCGGCTTCCCAACAAAGGCTCTGCCGGACACTCTTAGGAGGACAGGGGCCAGGAGGGGAGTGCGGAGGCGGGAAGCGAGCACGCGGAGCCGCCGACCCGGCTCCAGGTTCTCGTTCCCACCCTGGAGGCAGCGGGGGTCAGCGAGCCTCCAAGCAGGGGACGGACACCAGCGATGCCACTGGGGTTGGTGCCACGAGTGAAGTCGTGTGGCCAGAGGACAGAGAAGCCCTCTTCTTTGGTTTAAGAATAAGATCTGATGCCTGATCCCGGAAGGAGCAATTTAAACTCTGACCCCAGCACTGCAGCAAAAAGCACACAGAACCTCAGCCGGACCCAGACTGGGAACCGCCCTTGGACACATCCGTCATTGTCACCAGCCCCTCCCGGGGTGCGTGTGGATGGGCAGGGGCAAGAAAGCCCACCTAACTTCTCTGCCCACGAGAGACTCTGCATAACAAGCCTCTCAGCCTCTCTGCTGCCCGGTTTAAAGATGCAGAAACTCGAGGTCCAGGGAGGAGAAAGTCCTCATCCAAACCCACAGGCCCAAAGGCAGCGCCAGGCACCGAGGGAAGGTCTCCTGGCTCCAGGGAGCGGATGCTGCTAAACAAATTCTCACCAGGAAGAACTAAGTGGGAGAAGCCGCGCTGAGCGAGGAGGCCCAGGCGGGGATCCCAAGGAACAGCGTGGCCTAGGGCCACCAGCCAGGCACCAGGAAACGCGGCCCCAGGCGCACGCTGCCATATCGCGGCACCAAATAATTACAATCGTTCAACAGATGTGTGATGAAGCGTCCTGGCTGTCAGATTTCACGCCTCACTAACTCTCAGGGAATTTCCTGGCAGTCGAGTGGTTAGGACTCCTTGCTTTCACTGCCGAGGCCCCGGGTTCAATCCCTGGTTGGGGAACTAAGATCCCACGAGTGGCTCGGCCAAAAAAAAGTAACTCTCTATTTATTATCTCCAGAGGCTGAGTATATCCACATACTTTCAGTTAACGACCTTATGAACTGAAATTGTCTATAGTGTTTAGATCAACACCCGTTTTTTTAATAAAATCCTTTCCAAAGTAAAAAAAAAAAAAAAAAAAAGGTTAGTTTACTTTTCTCTTCTGGGCCTCGGTTTTTCATCTGGGAAACAAGCAGGCTGGCGGCACCTGCCCTGGCGTCTGTGGGTCAGAGGACATCAGTCTAGTGAGACTCTCCACTGATAAAACTCCCTCTGCTGGGTTTTGGGGATTAGGAATCAGTCTACAATCGTGTCAGCACAGATGGCGAAAATCACAGAATGGAAACCAGCCCTCAGGAATTCCTCAGGAAAGCATCGAGTTGGAGGTGGGCAGGCCCAGAAACTGCAGCAGCTTTTCCCGACCTTGGAAGGGGTCCTGGCTCTGTCATCAAGGACCTGATGAACTTTCTGGTTTGTGTTTAGTTTAAGGTCCACATTTCATTAAAAAAAAATAACTAATGCATTAAAAAAATTATTATTAATAATAATGGTAGACGTCTGTGAGCACTGGCTCAGGAGGACATGCCCACGTGGAGGCCGGGAGCCGGGGACCATCACAGCCCAGCTCACTGTGGCTGGGCCGCCCTTGCAACGATCGTCCCTCTTCATCTGGTTTGTGCCGCGCGTGTACACACGCGAAGCCACGTGCGTGCAATCTGACCCGACGCCACCTCCTTCCTTCCAAGCCACCCCCCTGCCCCCACTGTGACAGGCGCCAGAAGTACCCACCGATGACCCGGTCTCCTCTCCTCACGCCCATCTTCCTCATCGCCGCGGCGTACAAAGCCACCTGTCGCCGCAGCTCTTCAAAACTCACCTTCTCGATCTCCTCCCTGCCTTCCCCTGGGAAGAGAAAAAGGACAGGTCATCCTCGGACCATCCTAAAAAGAGAGGTTCTGAGTCACAGACACGGATGAAAACTCACACCTGTTCAAACACAGGTTAGAGATACGCGCCCGGGAGACGCTACACAGGTGCAGGGGACGTAAACCAGATGCAGGTTTACCTGACGTTCCGGAAAAGAAAGGCTTGGGAAAGGGCGTCCTTGAGACGCACGCCCAGAATTTGCCATTTAAAGATTCTTTTTTTACTATTGGGAATGTTTTTATTAAGTGAAGAATCCTTTGATTTGGTTGTGATTTTTTTTTTTTAATTTATTTATTTTTGGCTGTGTTGGGTCTTCGTTTCTGTGTGAGGGTTTTCTCTAGTTGCGGCAAGCGGGGGCCACTCTTCATCACGGTGTGGGGGCCACTCTTCATCGCGGTGCGCAGGCCTCTCACTGTCGCGGCCTCTCTTGTTGCGGAGCACAGGCTCCAGACGCGCAGGCTCAGTAGTTGTGGCTCACGGGCCCAGTTGCTCCGCGGCATGTGGGATCTTCCCGGACCAGGGCTCGAACCCGTGTCCCCTGCATTGGCAGGCAGATTCTCAACCACTGCGCCACCAGGGAAGCCCTGGTTGTGATTTTTTTAATATAATTTTCCAAGGGCTGGGGGAGGAGGAGGGGAAATCAGTGTTTAGTGGAAAAGTTCCACTAAACACTTTGGAAAGTTGTTTCAGTGAAAAGGTTCCAGGGATCTACTGCACAACAATGTGAATATACTTAGCACCACTGAATTGTACATTTAAAAATGGTTAAGATGGTAAAGTTAGTATTTTGTGTTTTTCACCATAAAAAAAAAAAAAAAAAAAAAGGTGCCGAGCTATTGTTTGGAAATCATACGCTGCAGGTTCTGAGTGCTTCGGAGCCTCTCTGAACACGTGGCCCCGTCACACCACGAGAGGAAAATCCGAGTAGCTGTCAGGACTCACGTGCCACGTAAAGGGCCACTCCGTCATTTTCCCCGTGTTGCAGGAGGTTTTCCGCATAGTTGAGGCGACTGCCTTGGAACCACTCAGGGACGTCCGCGATCCCTTTGGACGTGTCCACGACCTACAGAGGACGACAGCAAACCAAGACACGCACGTGTGTGAGAGCAACACCAGATACCCAGAAGCAATTCCGCGTCACAGCAGGCCAGCTAACTCGCCGGCCCAAGGCATCACTAGATCGCTGTATTGACTGAACGCTGACCTGGCCCAAAGGCTTGAAACTGAAAACAGAAATGAAGGCGATATTGTGTACCTGGCAGTTGCTAAGAGTAGATCTTAAGCATTCTCACCACAAAAAAAAAAAAAAAGAAAAAGAAAAAGGTAAGAGAAAGAAAAAGAAAAAGGTAACTGTGTGAGGTGACAGATGTGTCAGTTATCTTGGTACTCATTCCACAAGGCACATGTATATCAAATCATTCACGTGTACACTTGAAACAGATACAATTATATGTATCAGGACTTCCCTGGTGGTGCAGTGGTTAAGACTCCGTGCTCCCTATGCAGGGGGCCCGGGTTCAATCCCTGGTCGGAGAACTAGATCCCACACGCATGCCGCAACTAAGAGTTTGCATGCCGCAACTAAGGAGCACGCCTGCCGTTACTAAGGACCCAGCGCAAACAAATAAAAAAAAAAATTATATGTATCAATTATTCCTCACTAAAGTTAAAAAAAAATTAACGCCAAGGGAAAACACCACCCCACTAATTTAGTCTGTTAATTATTAAGCACCTACTTTATGAGCGATGCTGATGAGAGAAGGACAGACAGACAGACACGGCAGCTGCCGCATGTTCCAGGGCTGACCAGAGCATGGAAACCAGGAGATCAAAGGGCACGGCCCACCGGACACCCCGCCACAGTTTTTAGGAATCTGGATCCGTGCCTTCTCCCTCAGGGCTGGAACCTTGGTTTCTTCTCCAGGTGAACCTTTCAGAATGGCTCACCCCATAATCAAACCAAACACACAACAGACTTCTTATTCCCTGGATATTTATTGAGGGAATAAATAAAAATCTCTAAAATCCAGGTAAATAACAAAACGACTGATAGTTTAAAAAACAATTACAGGGGGCTTCCCTGGTGGCGCAGTGGTTGAGAATTCGCCTGCCAATGCAGGGGACACGGGTTCGAGCCCTGGCCCGGGAACATCCCACATGCCGCGAAGCAACTAAGCCCTTGCGCCACAACTACTGAGTCTGAGCTCTAGAGCCCGTACAACTACTGAGCCCGCGTCCCACAACTACTGAGCCCGCGTGCCACAACTACTGAAGCCCGCATGCCTAGAGCCCGTGCTCTGCAACAAGAGAAGCCACCGCAATGAGAAGCCCGTGCACCGCAACAAAGAGTAGCCCCTGCTCGCCGCAACTAGAGAAAGCCCGCGCGCAGCAATGAAGACCCGACGCAGCCAAAAGTAAATAAATAAATAAATTTAAAAAAGAAAAAACAATTACAGTATGGGGACTTCCCTGGTGGTCCAGTGGTTAGGACTCCATACTTCCACAGCGGGGGGGCCCAGGTTCCATCCCTGGTCAGGGAACTAAGATCCCACATGCCGCACAGTGCGGCCAAAAATAAATAAATAAAACAAATAAATTTTTAAAAAGTGAATGTATGGAACATCACTGAACTGTACACTTTAAAATGGATAAAATAGTAAATTTTGTGTTATGTGTATTTTACCGCAATTCTAAAAAATTCTAATAAAATAAAAATACAGCGATGTCCTACTCTTCGGATCACTCAGATTCCCAGGACAAGGCCTGGGTCCACACGCATCGGGGGGTCCGGAGCCTGCAGAGTCCCCGTGAGGTCCGTGACCCCAACACAATTTCCTGCCAACTCTCTAGGGCAATGACTTTTTCCCACTGATGTGGGGATTTACAAGAAGACATGATTTAGTCTTCCTCAAAATTAACACTTCATTTTGAATCAGAACCACGAAAAGATAGTGAGTAAGCAAAATCTCTACTTACCTCATCATACGTGCGTGAGAAGACAATTCCACTGAATTTCCAGAACTCTGCCCAGAAGTCCGAATATGACTCAACTGACCAATGATATAAGTCATCATAATTTTCTGAAACAAAAAAGAAAGGAAAAAAGGCACATAACTCTGGCAAATCTTAGGAGGAAAGTCTTGGTTCAGTGATAAGATGGACACACCTGAGGAGTTACGTGTGTCTGAGGGGTTCAAAGGCACCTGATGAGAGAGGGTCTTGGGAGTGCAGGGCATCTTAGTTTCTGTTAAAGCAAACCCACCACCGCTAGTCCCCAAATGAACAAAAGTCATGAGGCGGTGATTTTATATCTTAACCAGCATGCCTAAAGCCATAGACTCTGGACCCAGAAGGCCTGGGTTCAAATCCTGGCTTGGCCATTTATTAGCTGTGAGGCCTCAGGCAATCTACGTAAGTGCTTTTTAAGTCACCTTGGTCCTCACAAATTGCCAAGAGCTCCAGCACCAAAAACTCCTCTGGGCTGACACAAGAGATGGAGCAGGCCCTCCCCTGAAGACCTGGAAAGGCCATCATCACAAAGGGCGCCACCACCGCATCCGGGAGGGCGGACGATGTAACCAGCCTGCCGACCCGGGGAGCGAGCAGTCACAGCGGCATCTCAGCATCGCGAGGACCCCAGCGGACGGCAGAGGAGCGGGTGGGCTTTGAGCGGACGCTCTCCCACCGTCCACGACTCAGCCAAGGGACCGACACGATTCTCCAGTCGAGCAGGGGCTCCTGGGGCTTCTGCCCACACGTGTCTCCCGCCGTCCCCCCCCCCCCCCCAGCTCAGAGGCTGCGATCTGGAAGCCCGGGGGACGGACCACCGGCGCGTTTAGTTCAGTCTGCGCGATGCTCGGGAACTGAATGGGATGATGTTAAATTCAGTTTCCAAATGAAGTGCAGGATTTCTGGCTTCTCCTGAGAAGACAGGACATCTGGCCATGGAAGCCGGCCAACGAGTGTCGCCTCCTGGTATTTACGTCCCTGTGTCGTCCCCTCCCCCGGCTGAGCCGGACTGTTAAGGGAATGACCGAGTGCACCTTGTGAGGCTGGGTCATAAGGTCCTAAGGACACCGCAGCTTCTGCCTTGATCACTTGCTCTGCAGGAAGCCAGTGGCCATGTTGTGAGGACACTCAAGCAGTCCTAGGCGGCGTGAAACAGAGGCCTCCCGCCCACGACCAGCACTGACTCACTGCCACGTGAGCCGGCCCCTGGGAAGCGGGCCTCCAGCCCCAGCCCAGGGGTGGATGCAGCCGCGGGAGACCCAGAGCCAGAACCACCAGCTAAGCCACTTCCGGAAGCCTGGCCCACGGAAACTGAGAAATACTAAACATTTACCGTTGTTTCATGTCACCAAGTCTTGGGGTGATCTGCAATGCAGCAAGAGGTAGCTAATGCCCTGTCACTCCACACGGTGACAATCAGCTCAAGCAGGTAACAGCTGCCCCACCTGGCCCTTCACACACATGCGAGAGGCAACCTAACACTGAAGTGACGAGCACTGAGCCCAGCTCCACCGCTCACAGCTGCGAGATCTCACCCAAGACTTTGAGCTTCCACTTTCTCAGCTGGGAAATGAGGTCAAAGCCGCAGCTCCTTGGCCAGGTTACTGAGGACTAAGTTAGTTAATCCGCGTCAAGTTCCCGAATGGGGCCTGGCGTGCAGGAAGTGCTCACTATTAGCTGTTATTAATACCCCTGTCACCTGCCGGGTCCCTGCAGGCACCCGAGTTTGTAAGCCTCGCTTGCCACTTCACCTGCTTCCTCCTCTCCAGCTGTGAGAATGAATCCTGACCAGCCTACACCTTCAAGTCTCAGCTCAAGATCCTGCCAGCGCCCTTCAACAGCATCCTGACAGACCCAGCGCTCAGCAGGCGGACAGCACGCACCCCTACGCCCGCGGCTCAGCGCTGCTACCTCTGCACGAGCCTTCTCCCCACAAGTACACCTGAGCTGCTCGAGAACAGAGACCAAGCCTTCTATTTGTCGGCCAGCTCTGTCCCAGACGCTGGCACGCAGAGGCGAGCTGCAGTCTGTGGTATAAAGACACTTGAGGACTTCCCTGGCGGTCCAGTGGTTAAGACTCCGTGCTTCCACTGCAGGGGGCACAGGCTCGATCCCCGGTCGGGGAACTAAGATCCCGCATGCTGCTCAGCCAAAAAAAAAAAAATGCTCACAAATAAATGAACAGGCAAGACAGGCTGAAAGTCCAAATTACATGCACTTGGAGAGCAGAGGAAAGGAGAAAACAATCAGAGAGAATAATCAGAGAGAATGCAGCATTTGAGTTGGCTCTTAAAGCAAAGACCAAAATGTCCAGGGCCAGGCCCACGGAAAGGAGAGAAGCACGGTGGGTTAACCATCAGGCGTGGGAGAGGAGGAAAAGAAAAAAACCAAGGTCTAAGCCATCCCCAGACCAAGAGAGGAGCCCCACGCAGCTCAGCTGATGCCGTCATGTGAGGACACAGACCCAGCATACGGGCCTTTGGGTTTTCAAAAGAAGTTGCAAATCTTACTTTTCCTATGCAGTCTTTCAGCGTGTGAGCTGCCCGAGCTAAGTCTGCAGGCCGGACATGGCCCGCAGGCCACCAGTCCCAGCCGTGAAGGGCAGAGAGGAGCTGGGCAGGCAGACTGGGAGCAACTGGTGTCTCTGCCAGTGTCTACTGAGCAAACCCCCCAGGCCAGGTGCGGGCGGGCACTCGGCCCGATCATCTGTCACCCAGTGATACGGGTCCTCTCATTACGCCCATTTTACAGGTGAGGAAACCAAGGCTCGGGAGATCGGGTGACTTCCTTCTGATCACACAGCTAGTAAGTGGTGGAGCCACTTCAAAATCCCGGCAGTCAGGTTACAGTGCAGTCTCACGCACCTCACAGGACTGCCCTTCTGTGAAATCATCCTGTAAAGCAGCAGGGGGAACAGCTGGCAGAGGAAAGAGAGCCGGAACCAAGGCACGGTAACACAGAAGAAGAATGCAGTTCCACTCCTGGCTCTTCCTAGGAATCAAGTCGGTCCCCCAGGGAATTCCCTGGCGGTCCAGTGGTTAGGACTCCGCGCTTTCACTGCCGAGGGCCTGGGTTCAATCCCTGGTCGGGGAACTAAGATGCCACAAGCCACGCAGTGTGGCAAAAAAAAAAAAAAAAAAGTCTATCCCCCAATCCAACACACATTACCAACTACTACCTGAAAGAAGGCCCGGCGAGTAATAAGCCACACCTGTCTACAGGGGGCTCACTCTCCAGGGAGCAGGAGGGCGGGAGAGGGATGCAGCTGGGCCAGCCAAGGGACGGGGCTCCGTGGAAGCTATGACACCCCCGTGCTGTGGAGGACTTGGAAGCTGCCAGGCGGCAGGGTTTGCAAATCCACGGTCAACAAGGAGCCACTGTAAGCCCTGGAGCCCAGGCGTGACAAAGTCAGACCTGTGCATCAAGACTGCTCTGGCAAAGCCCGCACGCAGGCGGTACTGAAGCGCAGAGGGAGGAGAAGCAGGAAGCAGGAAAACCTACCAGTTCAGGGAAGAGGAAACGAGGGCCCCAGGGGAGATGCTGACACTGGGCTGGAAAGGGGACGATGTAAGAAGTCAGACGACCCACGTCTCCATTTCTGTGAGGCTCCCTGAGAACTGTGATGCCACCAACAGAAACACAGGAGTCCCTGCGGCCAGCGGAGGGGGCCAGAAGAGGAGGGAAAGGGCCATAATGAGTTGAAAACCCCTGAGGCGGGGAGAGTGCAGAAGGTAGGTGGACCAGCCAGGTAGATGCGGGGGGAGAGCGTCTCATCCGGAAAAGGGCCTCCTCGCCCAGGTCCACACCCAGCCAGGTGGCTCCTGAGGCCAGGGCGGCAGCTGGAAGGGGGGCCCTTGACTAGGTTCGGTTTGGGGCTGGGAGTGTAAACACGTGAGGGGACGGAGTTCGGCCCCAGTCCCAGAGGCAGGCTCCCACCTGACCACCCTTCTCCCCAGTGCCCAGAATCCATGCTGGCCTCTAGCAGGGTCAGCCTGGGGGGGGATGAGGGCGGAGCACGAAGTACTATTGGCCGACAAGTGACTCCCCACCAACAGAAGGGAAGAGCTAAGAGTCAGAAAGGCCCTGGGTCGGGGAGGAAGCCCCCAAGGCTGGAGGGCAAGACCCCAGGGAGCACACCTCACAGGTAGGAACGCCTAGCAAGGGACCCCTCAGTCCACAGGGGCTCCAAGACCAGATGGGGAACCCTCTCCGGGAGATGGATGCCGCAGTGAAGAGGAGACCGGCTCCCTGAAAGCAGAGGAGGTGACAACCCGCACGGACAAGGGGGCAAAACCGCACAGTCAGAAGATGTCCCACCCCTGGGGAGGGGCCCCCCGTCCAGTGGCTCGTCCAACCCCCAGAGGAGGGAAACTGGAAATCAGGAAACCGTTCCAACGACTAGAAGGGACCCTGACACCAACGCCCAGAAAAAGGCGGCGCCCGGGACCCCAGGAGGAGGGTCCCTCTGTCGGGTGGTCCCTCGGACCCCCAAGGTGGGAGCCCGATTTTTGGAAGCTCCTGGCCCCGGGAGGTGGCCGGGGAGCCCCCAGGACGCGCGCCCCGCACTCACCCAGCGCCAGGCCGTAGGCGGCGCCCACGACCGCCCGGAAGCGGTCCATCTGCGTGTTCTTCTTGCTGTCAGGCTCCCACATCACCTGGCACTCCAGGATCTCCTCCCGCCCAGCCCGCGGCTCCTTGGACATGGCTGCGACGGGGACGACCGGCGGGAAGGCCGGGGCTGCGCAGGGATGGGGACCGGGCCGCGGGCGGCGGCGGAGGCCGGGGCGCGGGACACGAGGCCGAGCGGAGCGGCCGACGTGAAGCAACTGCAAGAGGAGATGCAGCCTTAACTGTACTCTCAGCAAGCCCCGCCCCCCGAAGGCCCCGCCTACCGGAGGCCCTGCCCCGCCCCGAGTGTAACCCTCCGCGGGCGCCGCGCCTCGCAAAGGAGTGCTGCCGCCGCCGGGACTAGAGCCTGAGCCCGCCGACAGGGTGGGGCTGCGCAGGCGCGTTGGGCCCGGGCTCCCCGACCTCACCTGGAGAACGAAGGGGTTAAAGCAGCGCCGGAGGGCAAGAGCCAGAGGCCGCCGGCTCGTTCATATGTTCATTCATTCCCGATTGATTTATTCTTCCTGCCCTTATTTACCGAGCGCCTGCTGGGTACCGGACACTGTGCGGCTTTGCAGATACAGCACAGAGCGAAGCAAAATTCCTGCCCTCTGTCAACAAGAGATAAGGGGTGAGGGACAGGTGTGGGGAGAAGCGGAGTCAATCAACAAATATTATACATTATATATATGTCATACATAGTATAATATATACAATAGAAAACAGTATACCAATGAGTATCATAATATACATAATAGAGTAATATGTAGATTATCACTCATATAATAAAAGGTAGTAAGTGTTATGAAAAATCAGGGGAGGGTAGAAAACATGGGAGGAGTGTTTCTATTTAAAAAAGATTGTCAGGAAGTGAGAGAGTGGCATGGACATATATACACTACCAAACGTAAAATAGATAGCTAGTGGGAAGCAGCCACATAGCACAGGGAGATCAGCTCGGTGGTTTGTGACCACCTAGAGGGGTAGGATAGGGAGGGTGGGAGGTAGATGCAAGAGGGAGGAAATATGGGAATATATGTATATGCATAGCTGATTCACTTTGTTATACAGCAGAAACTGACACACCATTGTAAAGCAATTATACCCCAATAAAGATGTTAAAAAAAAAAAAGGTCAGGGAAGGTCCCATTAAAAAGGGTACTTCGGGCTTCCCTGGTGGCGCAGTGGTTAAGAATCCACCTGCTAATGCAGGGGACACGGGTTCGAGCCCTGGTCCGGGAAGATCCCACATAAAAATAAAAAAAAAAAAAAAAAAAAAAAAAAAAGGGTACTTCTATCAATAACTTGAAGAAGGAGTGAGCTATTTAGTATCTGGGAGAAAAGTTTCCAGGCAGAGGGAACAGCAGGTGCTAGGGTCCTGAGGCAGGAGAGTGTTGGACGTGGTTAGTGAACTAGCAGGGAGGCCAATGTCTTTCACTAGAGAGACCTAGAGTAGAAAACAAGGTCAATAAAGGAAGAGGTGGAAGCTCAGGTGGGTCCTGGAGACCGCTGAGGACTTTGGTTTTACCCTGGGTGACATGAGACCATTGGAAGGTGGTGAACAGAAGGACATGCTCTGACTATAGCTGTCGTAGGAATCCCTCTGGCTGCTGCGTTGAGAATAGCCTTCAGGAAGTAAGGACATAAGCAGGGGGGCTGGTTACGATGATGTTGCAAGAGATGATGGTGGCTGTGGAGATGGAGAGAAAAATGGGATGGGATGTATTTTGAAGTTTTATTTACTGTAATCTTACTGCACGCTGGCACTGTGCTAGGGACCTTCCCATATTCCTCGTCGTTCTTTATTCTAACAGCAACCCAATCAGCTTCGCCCAAGTACAGTTTTTTGCAGTGTTGGAGTTGTAGGAAACAACCCCCTACCTCCACCACTTAATCTTA